>NC_081408.1:595913882-596245086 GCF_030272615.1 Cryptomeria japonica | reverse complement strand
ACCAGTTAGACACCCTCTAAACCATTTGGACTTTACTATACATATAATATCGATTTTGCAATATAAGGGACTTTAGGAGTAATATTGGTTTGTCTTAACTAAGATGACTATGACAATGTGAACATATGTGTGTGTGTATACATGTGCCATCAATGACAACACATGAAGTCATACATTACAATCATCACCAAGCCAACAATTATCTTGTGTTTCTGCATTTTACTTTCTTGCATATGCTTCTGGTGGTTTGAGATTAATCAAAAAGTTTGTTTGTCGGTAGATCATTGATTCAACCCCCTTCCCCCCTCTCTCAGTGATCCTTGATTCCAACAATATATTCTGGGGATATAGATTAGAAAGGATCAAGTACATAAATATCCTTGGTTGATTTAGAGTAAGTATGTGGATACCATTTTGTAGAGTTTAGTATGTATAACTATAATTTAATGAGTATTCCATTTCTTGTTGGTACCAAGATTACTTTAGACAAGTGTCTCAAATATGATGATGATTTTGATGGATTGTCTAACACGCACTACACTAGTTATATGAATAGTTTAATGTAAACAATAAATTGCACTACATTATATATTATCCAAGCACTAGGAATTTTGACTAGATTTATATCTTACCTTAGTAGAGAGTATTAGAATTTAGTTAAGAGGCCATTTATATATTTTTTAATAGAAGTTCTAATTACTATTTTGTGTTATCAAGGTACTAATGACAAGTATAATTCATTCAACATGTAGGGATTTTCTAATGCAAATTGAGTAGGTTACTTGGATAGTTGAAGGCCAACTAGTTGCTATATATTTTCTCTATTTCAAAGTGTAATGAATTGGATGAGTAAAAGGAAGCCCATTGTTTCTTTTTACACCATAGAATTAGAGTATATGGATGCTATTCATTCTTCTAAGGAGGTGGGCTGGTTATAACAACTAGATATAGGTATTTCTTTTGATTACATGATTGTTAGAATCAAATGTGACAATTATAGTGCTATTTGTTTGGTTAATAATTCCATGTATCATGTTCATATTAAGCACATGATGTTTCATACCACTTTGTGTGGGAAATGGTTGAAAATACTAAGGTCTTGTTAGATAAGGTTGACACTCTAGATTATGTTTTAGGTTCACGTAAAAAAAAGTAACCATAAATAAGTTCTCTTAGTTGTAGAAAGCCCAAGGGAATCAATTCTTACACTTCATTCTATTTATTATTCCTATGAATTTATCTACATTGAATAATTCTAGTTGGGAGAATGTTAGGATTAAGGTTTTTCTTAACTTGCAATCCTATGCTTACCATCTATATCTCCAACAATCTATAAATTTATCCTTGAATGTATATGTTATAATTAGAAATCAAATTGTAATTGAGATTCCCCAAAATATTTTGAATTAGTTATATACAATTTTGAAGAAGGTGGAGCATAATGGTAGTGGTTGCAATTGTTTGTGAACTCGTCTATTGCACTTTCTTGATTCTAGGCGCTAAGATTAAGGAGTGAGGAATCTTGTATGATGGATGTGACCCACACAAATTTTCCACTACATCTTTATGTACAATTTACTTGGGGAATATGATCTTTAGGGGTTATGATACTAAAGATTCCTTTGTGGTTATGTTTAATGCCCATGTGAAGTCATTGATGCATTTTTTGTTCTTAGAAGATTCTCTCCAAGGTGGGCATGGGGTTTTTTAATGATACCATTGTTTTGTTAAAATATTTAAATTCTCTCTCTCTCTCTCTCTCTCTCTCCATGGAAATATATTGAGGGTATGAGATAACGTTGTTGTCTTATAGGTACACAAGTGATGTTAGAGTGAAGAGAGTATGAATGTGTTGAATGTATCTCATTCTTGAATATCAATACATACTTTTCCTCTTTCTCATGTGTGGAGTGTTTCCCCAAATAGGTTTCTCCTTGTAAATCTTGTGTTGATATGGCTAGCTGATTTATTTATGATTGTTGATTTTATGTAGTCAAATAATAATTATATGAAAATCCTAATCGAAAGAGAAATATTTTAGGGTTCCATACAATTGTAAAAGATTATTGTAGTAGTTTCATTATCTTTCTCAACAAACTCTAATTTCCAACCTAATTCCTTTATGAATTTCTTAAGCACATTTATTGTTTAGATAATCTAATAGCTCAATCATATTTTGAACCTCAAGAAATAACACATAAATATCTTGTGTCATTTTATTTTTTTAAAATTTCATATTAGATTGATTATCATCATGAAATTTCATATTAAATAAGATTAGATCTATAATGATTTTCTCGTAATACCTTTAAATTTGTTTCAAACTAATTAAAGAATTTAAATTTCTATCTTTGACTTCATAATTAGATAAATTATAATCAATTTTCATGGTCAAACTTGTGTATGGCTAAGTAAAATTAAAGTTACACTTTGAAAGTTAGGCCCAAATTAGTAAATGTATGCTTTTGAAAATACTAGTGATCAAGATATTTTGGACTTCCACTATGATTATTGAACTCAAGATAGATTATGAGATTATTTTACTTTCATGTTTGGGTATCATTGAGTTATCTTCCATATCGATGGAGGTTTGGTACCCATGAAGTTATTCATAATTTAACCTTATGCATTAATACCATCTCGAAGTGATTTGGATATTTCAAAGTTTTTTTCTTTGTTTAGCCATGAGTACATTTGTCTTTATTGTTTCATCTTTTCTTTCAAAATTTATTTATGTAAACTTATAAATATTATCATTTAGTTGATTTTAGTCACCCTTCTCTTAGTGTGGAGTTCCTTAGTTGATTTTATGATTTCATCATCATAGTCACAATTAGATTAGATGTAGATAAATAAAAAATCTCAATTTCATGATGGAGAGTTTGGATAAGGATTCTCATTTTTAGTAAAAGGAAATGTATATTATTTTTGTTGATAATTCTAGGGCATAATGTTTTTTTGATATGTTGGAATGGGTTTTTAATTGATCTTTTCAATGATAATAGTTCATTAGTATTGCAAAATTTTATACATTTTAATTTTATTGGTATGTCATTTTATTTTGATGTAGGTTGTATCATGTTTAATTTTCATCAAATTTTGCATACAATCTATCTCAATCGAAAGAAAACTAGGAATCTTTAAAATGTATCTTCTACAATAATTACTCCTAGACTATCTTTAATGATTTTAACAAATAGTGTATCTATTCCTCATAAATAATCATTCAATATATTATCATAACTTGTTCTATGGGAAACATTTACTCCTTAACGTGTCTAATAAAATCTCTAATTATGTTGGGAAATAGATTTGTTGAGTTGTCTTATATATTTGAAAATTATACAAAAGCTTCTTGTAGATCAAAATCTTATCTAAATTATCTCAAAAATCACTCTTCAAATTTATCTCAAGAATTCTAGATACTTACAAATCAATGACATGTTGTGTCTTTCAATTTATTGCAAACAAATAGCAATTGGCATCCACTTAACATATTTAATATATTATCATGAAATATTTGCAACTCCTCTCATGTTTAGTATAATTTTTTCACAATTATAGGAGAATATAGGAAGCCATTTGTACTCATTTATTGATACCCCTAGCTAGGTACACAAATATGGTGCACATTGGAATGGAACCATCCTTAGGTCTAGCCCAACCTAATTTGTACAAGTTTATAGAAAAAAAATCACTTTTACGTAAGTTGTTAGCAATTAGTTTTTTAGTTTTTGATTTTTTTCATTCTCTTTTTCTTTTGTTTTTCTATTTTAATTTTCTTATTTTTTATGCATTTTGGAATATTAAGATATTTTAAAACCATTTTAGAAAAATAAACTATGTTTGTGAACACCCATAGTATTTTCTTTGATGACTCCTCTTCTAGTGACAACTATTTTGACATGTCTTTGGCACACCCACACATTTGAACAATAATATTTTTCCTAATTGAAAAGAGGTTAGCCTCAAAAGTATTCTTTTGGTTATAGTTATCAATAATAACCAAAATATATCAATACAATACCTTGTTATTAGTATCATTCAAGAGGATTAAGTGGAACACCAAGAGTCATTCATAAATTATAGAGATTTAAAATAATGAAATCAATCATGAGAAACCTATATGAACCCAAATTAGTTTTAATTTATAATTTTTAAACTTTCCACAAATAATTTGAATTTTTTTACAATAAAAATAATTTGAATCCTCAAGAAAATGATATTGCCTTCTAAAATTAGATTACACAACATGGAATTTTGAAAGGTACTTGAATTTTACACCTCATATGTGAAGACATTCATCATAAAACCTTAATGTTAATCATATTCTACCAATGATATAAAAGTACAAAAATGATGAGGACAAGAGAAGTGTTAGATAATTTAAGCCTCTTTCTCACACTCCATACACACTTGGTAGACCAACATATATAATTTAAAACCAATCTTCAAATGAAATAATGTATTGTATCTAATATGAAAGAAAATACAAGCTTCTAAGAAAAATTGAACCATAAAATCACTAATACAACTACCCATCACATAGGTTGAGTAAATGACTCACTAGCTCAAATACGCACAAACAAATATTCATTATTAAACTACACAAATGTACTCAATTTGACCGTATAGAGTATGCATAGAGATTAGAAAACCAAAAGATAAAAAAGGAAAAGAAAAGTTAGATTATAAAAAGGATGTCAAGTATTTCATTTGATTATGGTATATCTTCATGCATATCTTCAAATAACCAATTATAGTTCCTTATAGGAGATAATTTAGTTTAACTAGTTTTATATTGGAATGAATATTTATTATGTCTAGGTTCTATGTGTTGGGGTTCTTATGCCCAAAGCACCTAGTTATGCTTCTTTCCAAGTTCCAATACCTACATTTCTTTGACACAATAGCTTTTCAAGATCATATGTTTGAAATTCTTTTACCATTGTACCTTCTTAGCGGTTGGTGTGAGGTCTAACCTTGACACTTTTCAAAGGTAAACTCTTTTCAAAATCATAGTTTATTTACTTAGGTGTACCCAATTATAAAGTTTTCTTGATCCCTAATCCATCAAGACCTACACCATGTTTATGATATGTAATATTGGTTTAAACTTTGTTAGCATAATTAAGGGTATACTTTTGATGAGTGACTCTATGCACCATGTTTATGATATGTAATATTGGTTTAAACTTTGTTAGCATAATTAAGGGTATACTTTTGATGAGTGACTCTACATAGTGACTCACAAACACTTCTATACATCCATTTTAATATGTGAGAGTTTTTTTTTGTTTTTTTGGTTTAAATTAGTTTCTTTGTTATTTTTTAGATTGGATGCCAAATGCTTTTCTAAATGTTTTTCTTCATTTCATTAGAATTGCTTATTTTGAAAGTGCAATCTAGGTTTTGTTTTGTTTTGTTTTTTGTTTTTTTGTTTATTATAGCTCAAAGGTACTTTGAAATCAGACCTAGAGTAATACTTTCATAACATGCAAAAGTAAGAGAATTATAATTCTTGTCTTTCAATAACATTCATTCTGGCATTAATATCTTTTATATATAAGCATCAAATTAGTATTTGGTTGAATTTTCTCTTAATTTTGGTAATTTTGATGACTTCTTGAGTTCTCAACTTTTCAAAAGTGTGATATAAACTCCTTTGGTTCTTAACTTTGGTGTGTATATGAATTTGTGATCTTCTTGAAATTGTGATAGTGTTTTGATTCTTAAGTTTGATGAGTTTGAAAACTTCTCAAAAGTGTGATAAATTACTCTGGCTCTTAAGTTTTGCATGTTTTTTACTTCACAAACTTTCAAAAAACTGTAGCAAATTCATTTAATTATTATTTTCTTAAGTTTGGTGAGTTCACAAACTTCCCAAAAGTGTGATTATGTTTATTTAGTTTTTTCTCTTTTCTAAGTTATCAAGTTTGCAAAATTCTTAAAAACGTGACAAAGGAGGTTTTTATGTCAATTGGTTCACAATTTTCCAAGTTCCCTAAAACTCTAACATGTTTCATACTTAGAAATCCTTTTACCTTGTTAGTGTTTTGATATTTCAAAGTTCCTTTTTCATAGGTAACTAGTTATTGACTATCTCAAATTTTGACCCTAACATGTTTGAGGAGTACTAAACATTTACCATTAGCACGTAAAACTTCCCAAATTAGAGAACAATCCTCAATTTGAATTCATCGCTAAAAACTCCCCTACAAACTTCTATCAAATGTGAATCCTTCACCCAAGGACTACCTACTTGCTCGCTTCCAAATGTGATCAAAGCCTTAGGCAATTATCCTCACCATACTCTCTCAAGGAACATGTACATATATAACTTATTATATCTATGTTTTTATAACCACTCAAGTTACTTTCCTCTTGGGGGTGAAATAGAAATAATACTATAGAAGAAAAACCATAAAAGTAATTAAAATCAATTAGTATACAAATTATAATATACCAATACATATTCTAAAATAGGCCACAACTCTCAAAGTTTTATTGATTAATAACAAATCTAAATATTCCTATATTACTATTACATACCCAAATAGTGTTTCCTTAAGCAAATGATCAATATAGTGATCATGTCCATTATATAAAAAATATATATAAAGTTCCAACACTAATAATGTTACCACAAATTTCAAGTTAAAACTTTATGAGCATAATTCATTACTACTAATCAAATAAACCATAGTTCACCTAGATCAACTCTTAAATATTAACAATCTCCAAACCTTTGATTGACGATGTAATTTTCAAAAGTATCCCCCTTAAATTTCATCAACCCATTTTGGTACATAACTATATACAAAAAGCACCTAACAAAAAGCTCATAATATTCTAAAATAGACATCTATTTATTTACATATTAGTAACATCAACTTCGTATCATAATATAACAAGTATATTCTAACTTTGTTTTGTGCTTTCTAACTAACATCACAATCTATGCCATTTCAATAAAATATACAAGCATTTTCAATATCACATTTTATTTTCAACTAGATTATCAAACAAAAGTGTAAATTGATTACACTATTTAGACATTCCTAATTTCAATCAATTTATAGCCACAATCAAAATAGTGTGATAACAATAAATACAACAAGAATTTGAAACCCCAATTTTTACAATATTTGCAACCAAGGATCAAACTAGCAACATTTTAACTTTCAACCCCTTTAAAAAAAGAAAAAAAGAAAAAAAGAAAAAAGTAAGTTCCCAAAAAATTATCCAATTTTCTACAACTAGGCAAACCTCCAAACCTTCTCCTTATTTTTAAGAAAGCATAGTCAACTATGATGAATCAAAAAAATTATATAGGGTTTATTTTCTACTTGTTCTTTCTCAATAAAGTTTCCCTCACTTATCAACTAAATTGGCCCATAAGTTTATATTTGTCAAAATAAATAATTATAGAATGAAAATCTACTTGTTCATCATAATTTTAATATATTTCCTACAACTAAAGTTTGTGTAATAAATACCTTTAATTTATTTTTGAAAATATGTTAGATTTCAATTTTCTTTCCACTTTCTACTCACCCAAATTTTGGGATGGGCAAGGAGAGAGCATATGATGTCAAGGAAACAACTAAGTTGAAATAAACTATTAAAAAAAGGCATCAGGAGGAAAGACGACCAAACCACATTCAGTGGAATGAATTGCAAATTGAAAGAAAATAAACATCTTCTTATTCAACAATAATTACAATTGAACATCCACTTTTCGATGAGAAATATTAAACAATTGAAAGTAAATAATAAGATACTTCTAATTGTCCAGTGGTGGGCAATTACAAGAAACAACTTGTTCTCATTGATGTCAACTAAGGTCTAGGAGTTGGTTCAAGAGTATGTGATTAGTAGCGTTGCATTTGGTGTCTACTCATGTGTTCATGTGTTCACATTGATATATGGAGATTGTTGGAGATGAAAAGTAGATGTTGTCTCATGGCTATTTCAGAGCATTGAAGATGTAGATAGATGCCTGCAGTAGATTTTGTATAAGTGTGACTGTTCTGGTGAATAGTCGGTTAGACATGGTCTAGTTTTCTAGTCCACATTGTGCCACACTAATTCATCTTTTCTTGTGGGTGTAAAATAATTTTATATCGAAGGTTTCATGTTCTCATTTTATCCACAATTAGTTTTGTGTCAGTTTGAGTATTAAAGTTCTACAGTGATAGTGTACCTATTCATAGGAATTCTTTGCATTCCTTCACCTTCTAATGTTTTTGGTGTTGTTGTTCTCTAATGTAGTGTTAGGTTATCCTATGTTGTGCATCCACAAGTGTCATGGAGGTTTGCATCAAATTTTAAGTATGTTTGACTAGGTTGCATTATTCGTTCTATCCTCTAGAGTCGACTTGAGTGTTTTTGGTTTGTACGGTAGCATGTGGAGTTGAAGGTGATGATTTGGGAGTAATAGGAAAGTGTGACAATTCACACATCTTGTTTCCCTTCTATATTGCTTTAAAAAATCTCTTTAGGGCTGATTGTTTATAATCTACGAATTACATGCAATTAGGCTGACCTAATTGTTGTATTTTCTTTGTGTTAATAGTATATAGAATGAGATCTTTTGGAGGAAGATATGAGTTGTATAAAATTATGGATAGTGCACTAAGCTTGAAGAAGAAGTGGTCATGTTGAGGAAAGAATTGAAAGAGGCAAAAGAACAAATTGATAAGTACCTGAATCTCAAAGGCGATAATGATTTTCTTAATGACAAAGGTGGTCTTGATTTTGACAAAGGGGAATGTTCTAAAACTCCCAACAAAGATAACAAGGGAAATAGAAAGGTCAATATTGAATCCAAGAGGACTAATGAAGATAAAAAAGATTTCACTCAAGTCTAGAAAAAGAAGAAATTTAGGAAGTCTCCTCCTACTTGAACTAGGTATTCTCCATCTTTCAATGGTACATGTTTTACATGCAATAAGTTTGGATCTAGAGCTAGAAAATTTAGAAGTTAGATCATATCTCAATCATTTAATAGACAATTATATGCTTGCAATAAGTTTGGACATAAGGAAAATGAATGCAAAAGTAGAATGATGTGGAATGGATATGTGAATACAAACTATGGTGAAAATGTTCAATCTTCTAGTGTATATTGTTATGCATGCGAAAAATATGGGTACAAGGCTATTGAGTGCAGATCTAATGTGAAAAGGAATGGAAGTGGTTTGCAACATGGTCCTACTTGTTACAATTGCAAAAAATTAGAGCACATTGCTAGGTTTTGTAGATGGAATAATGAGAAGACCTCTGCTCTGGAAAAGAAGATTGATATCAATGATATAAAGGAGAAGATGAAAAAGACATGGGTGAAGAAATCTGATGAGAATGTAGAAGGAAAGACAATGGATGGGTGTGTACCTACAGGTAGTGTAGATGCTTCCTCTAGAAACTAGATAAAATGCATTATTCAAGGGGCAAATTTGATTGAAGACCTTAAGAATGAACCCCCTTATTGTTTGGATACTAGATTGGTTTCAATATGGTAGATTTATGAAATATTTTCTATATATTACCAAAAATTTGTGATAATTTGTAGAGGTATTTGTGATCTTTTTCGATATAGAGTAGCAACTTTTTGATGTCTAACAGTCAAGTGTATTCAATGCAAAACCTAACTAGTTGAACGTAACATATAAATTGAGTTTTTAAATTCATTTTTAGCACTTGTGATCTTGTTAATTTTAGAGCTATTGTGTACAAAAGTGTAAATCCTAGTGACACTACAATCAAGGTATTATACAAATCTTGTGTTATCAATTTTTCTTGTTTATTTAATGCCTATTTCTATTGTCATTGCCCTATCCTTGAAGCCATGATTCTAGTTCAATCCTTACCCATTTGTGTGACAAAGAAAGATAAGGAAGGAGTATTTTTTAAGGTGTCATTAGATGTAGTATACACAAAGGATGTTAGGGCTTATATCATGTGCCCCTAACTGAAGCTATTCATGTGAATTTTAATGATCTATGGATGAAGCTAATGGAAGATGATCTGACAACCTTCAAACAACAATAAAATGATATTCCAAATATGGGGTTAAACATTTGGAAGGAAATTCTTGGTTTTATCTATAAGCATGCATGAATTAAAATCTTCTTGAGTCAGATTCATGGAGATACTATGTTTTTTTAATATTACTTGCATAAGATAAAAAATGATGCAATTAGGGCTTTGATAGGGTTGTGTATCTCTGACACTCTTCTTATCCTGAAAATAATGAATAATGATACAGTGTCACATTTAAATGGCGTGAAATCTAACATAAGGGCTATGATTATTGAGGACATCACTAATATGGGTGTCCTCTATGTGACCAAGGATTTGGCATACAAGATATACTATCCAAATAATGAGGGTTCTTCCATTTCTACCACAATACACTATACTTATCAAATGGTGTTGGAGAGAAGTTTGACCTTTATAAGCTCTCGAGACAATTTTTTTTGGACAATCTGGATAGAATGAAGAACACCAAATTGTATCCGTTCAAGTATGGGTTGCTAATAATATATTTAGAATTTATGTTCATGAACGAGCTCCTAAAAATTAAGAGTGAATTCTCAAATAAGCTCACTCCTATAGAAATACAAATAAAACAACATGTTAGAAGTTTTAATAAGGACACATAGGCATACAACATTGCATATTTAGGTTGGTTCAATAATTTTTAGGATAAGATGTAAGAAAGAGGTAGAATCCCTGGTGGATTGGTCCAAAAATACAAAAATGAAGTCACTTTTGTAGTCAGCAAGGACCATTGTTACATTGAAGTTGTTGAGCCAAGGACTACTTGTTAGTTGGAGCTACCATATGAGATATCTAAAGAGTATGTTAAGAAGAACATTGAGAATTTGCTACAATTCTTATTAGATCTACAAGTAGAAAGGTTTGGGACAACTGTTGAGATTCTAAACAAGATGATCTTGAAGAAGTTTGAGAAAACTCTTGCTAAAAGAATGGAGAATTTGTTTAAGAAGATTAACTTACCCACAATGTCTTAGGATTTTGACAAACAATCTTAAAGGATAACTATGTGTGCATTTTCCTCTCCTTCTATAAAGATTGGTTCCTTTGAAATCTCTATGAGATTTGTGACAAGTGAGAAGAAGGGCCAAAGATCAAAGAAAAAGACCACATGAGAAAAAATTGGCTTGGAGACCATTGTTGAGGAGTTGGGTAGTAGTAGCATAGATGAAGAAGAACAAAAGGAGAAGTATGTGTCAAGAAAGAGGTCCATGAATATAGGAGATGAAAAAAAGAATGATATGGACGTAAAGGATTATGTCCCTATCATTCAAAGAAAGAGAACATCAGTGTCCTTAGATGAGACCCCCGCTAAGAAGAAGGAGACAATACTTGTCAAGAAGAAAGAAAAGAAAAAAGAAAAGGGAAAGAAGATGAAGAAGTTTGATACCCCTTTGGTTGATACTAATTATGAATCTCTTGTTCTTAATAGTTTGGTAAATTTTATCTATCAGCATGATTATTTGAAGTTGTCTACAAAATTATATAAAGATGCCTAGATAAGGCGACAATAGAGAAGACCATTATTTGGTACTTGATCACTTTCAACAAGATTGTTACTGATATTGTTGATAAACTACTAGTGGAGTTGTTGGAGGCCTTGATTGAAAGAAAAAAAGGTTGTTATAAGGAAGGAGTCCAACATTCAAACTCATGCACTAGACATGGTATGCAGTCCCTTATCTTGGGGCTAGCAAGGTGAAGATCATCTAGACTCTTAACACAAGGTTCAAAACAAAAGAGAGGGTAAACCTCATCATGGGTGAGGATTTGAATGAGTACAAAAGACTAGTCAGATAGACATAAGAGGTGGTATAAGATGTGGAAAAAGAATTGAAGAATGTGTCTTCTCCTTTAAGGAAGACAAATATTGGTATTGGTCCAGTGGTGACTGAAGTTGGTGATTCTAGTGATAGTAATATTGGAGATGATTTAGAGAAGAAGATTGATGAGTAGAGAGATGGTGATATAGGTTCAAAAAATGGTTTGAACAATATAATCGAGATAGACAAGGGCATAGAAATAGTTTCAAATAAGTTTATGGAGAAGGAGAAGAGTCTAGAGAAGGAATATGTAAAGGAGAAGGTTATAGAGGAAGAAAATAATGTGGAGCTTGTTGGAGAATCTTCCAAACCTTTTGGAGATTTTGTTTCTGATTTGTTGGATCTACAGCTATAGTTTGAACTAGTGATTACTTCTGAGGTACTTCAGATACCTATGTCGCAAGGTAAGATGGACCTTAACCAATTGTCTCCCTTGCATATGCTTCATCTAGGTAATATTCTTCGCCATTCTTCTAAAATAAGTTCATTAGGTTGCATATACAATACACATTTAAGTTACTAATGATGTAGTGAAAATCCTGCATGAAGGACTTCTATAAGTTCTTTTGTATGAGAGTCTTTCAAGTGAGGAACAACTACAGTTCTACTTAATTGTTTAAAGGAACTTGCTTCCAAATTGGAAGCCAAATTTTTAAGGAACATGATTCCAAACTAGAGAGTTAGAAAAGTGGGAATTCTTCAATTTTATTAGAAATGATAAATACTAAACACAAATGCCTTTGCACAAAGAAATTTTTTGACCTAACTAATAAAGAGTTAAACTAAATGAAAATATAATGTCAAAATTTGGTAAATATGCTAAAAGTTTATAAAAATAGATAAAAGAGAAAAATAGAGAGGCTAGGTGGAATTTTTGATAGGATTAGAAAAATGTCATGTACAATAATACAAAAATGATGTTTTACCTACAAAAATAGAATTAGTGAAAAACAAAAGAGAAACCCTAGTAAGAAATCTACTTGTACATCACTAGTTAGTATAAAACCACATTCAAGAGTCTAGTTAGGTAAAGACCAAACTAAGAACTAATGTAAAGAATTGAAACTCTAGTTGGATAAAAGGTCATATAGCTTAGCATTAGCTAGTACAAACACTTACAAAATCTAGAGTTAGGATGAATAACCTTGTATATGGAAAACAAAAACCTATATCATAGAACCATAAAAAGAAACCATCACATGTATAGAATATGGAAACACTAGAACTAAACTAGTTCAATGTCTTAAACAAACATGGAAATTCATAAAATAAAAATTTCAATGAGTCAATAAAAATATAGACCATATATGGAAATATAACAACATAGGGTAGAGAATTGAATTGAAATTCACATATAGGAGAATGAAGAAAACTTGAAAAAACACACTAAAATAGCCAAAAAGGGGATGTTAGATTGCGACAAGGTCCCACTAGGTGCAAAAATGTTAAATCAAATCTACATAAAAATAAAATCCTACTCTATATTAAACTAAAACATGTTTGATTGATTAAAGAATGAATATGATACAAGAAATACTCAAAGAATCCCAATCATTATTATCCTTGAGGCTTCGATGAGCTCTTGGATGTGGATGAAAGGTTGACATGTTATTTTCTCCATGGGAGATTCTTAATTTAGCAATATGTACCTATGATCTTTGAATCATTTTCAAATATCTAAAATATTTTTAAAATGGAAGTTTACATAGAATTTTGGTTAAGCATATGAATAGTTGAGATCATTTATACATTGGACGACTAGTCTTTGCCTGTGTATGTGGAAGGGATGAGAGGGAACAAGTAGAGGGAAAAAAATAAGTTTGAGCTAGTTTTTCCTTAACTTGAATAGGGAGATGAGATGTAATCAAGTGGAGGATTATGATAACTACAAGTAGATGAGGGATATTGCACCATGTGGTGGATGGCAAAATATACAAAAAGTTCTTTTTTGGCATCTTTTGGTTGTTAGAGTTGGTATAGAATGCTTTGATACCATATAGATGTCAAATATTATTTCACACACCCCAAGACCACCTAAAAATCCAAAACATATATTCTATGATCTTTGAACTTATGATACAAAGTGCATAATGGTCCTTTCTTATAAAGGACAAAATGAGAGATAATATTAGACAAGATTATGATATAACCTTATAACATGAGACAACTAACATGACATATATAAATTTTATTGGCAATATGTGTTGTCATTCATGTCAACCTAATGTTTGATAATATATATTGTCATTGATGATTGTTTTTTTTGCTATTGATATGGTCATTGTTGCATGTATATGGATGCCATTATTGTCATTGATGTCAAACCTTTGTTGCTAGCGATCTAGATGTGTGCATATATATATGTTAAGCTACTACATAGTGTATTAGGATATTGGTCCAGATGATTGTTTTTATGTTTCTATGTTACATAAATAATTATGGTTTCATGTTATGCCGTTGAAAGGAAGTATGGTGATAATTTAATGTGTTTTCGAAAGCTTGGCATTCCTTATGTGGTCCAAAAATAATTCTATTCTCTTTTGTGTATGCTCTGGTGAAACTATTTGTGGTTTGAAATAAATGTTTGCATTGGATATATCTCTAATGATCATATTGTCCATTTGAACTACTTTTCTTATCATGACTATGTTGTTGATCAATATTTTGTGGTTCTTTTGGGTGAACCATTTTTTTTAGGTCTAGAATAAGATAACATGTGTTTATTAGATCAAGTATTGTACCAGTTTGTGCATATTGGTCTGAGTGATTGTGCATAAAGGTTTTTGGTGTTCATTGGAAGGTTTGCAAACTTGGTGTGAACCCTCACATATTTCTTATACCTTCTGGATGATGTGTTTTGGGTTGATGCTATGTATATGTCTTATATTCTTTTGGTCGATCTAGTAAAGTTTATTTTGATCTTATTGGTATATATATATTGAGTGAAATGGTTATGTTAGATGCATGCATGGAGATATGAGTGTGTGTTAGATAAGACAAATATGGATGCAAGATGATGTGTAGATGCAAAAGTTGTGCGAAGATCCAGAGATGTATTGAGCAGATAGATGAGTATTCACTATGAACTATCATCTGCATTCTAACAGATGCTATTTGTACACAGTTCAATTTACTGTTTCTTTTGTACTATGAAATTAGTTTCGTATCTTGCCTTGAAGAATTCATCTTTAGTTGAGAAAGTCACCTTTGTATCTTGCTCAAGGTTATGCGCATCGATTTGCAAGTCTTGAGTAGTAATCTGGTTTTGGCAGGAAGCCTTGTTCATTGAAAAACAATTATTATATATTGTGAGTTGAATCTTACTGTGGTTTAAATCCTAGTTTGGTTTTTGCACATAAAAATCTTGGTGTTCTTGTGGGAGTGTTTGTATGTTTATGTTGTTTACTTTCATGCATATTTATTGGGATAATTTTTCTTGTTCAAATAACTTAATATGTTCAAGTTTTTATGAATCCTAATTCACCCCCCCCCAATAAACTTCTGGTAGTGTTCAACAATTCTAGTATCAGAGCCTTGGTTCCTGAAGAGTCAGCTTAATCACTAAGGTAGATATTGGATTTTGAACACTATGTTTGAATAAGAGTTGAGTGATATGGATTAGAATGGATGAAATAATGTGGATGATGTAGACACTAAAAAATGGTCAATGCTCGTGTAACCTATTTTTAACATGTCTTCTCATCATTCGTCGATCCCAATTCTTATTCTTCTCGCCTTTAATTTTGTGTGGGGGAAAAAGTGACACTAAGCAAACATGCCCTAATCTCACTTTCAATCACACACTTGTGGAATACGAAAGAGCCTAGAGGTATCACACAATTGGCTACTTCTTTTTGTGGAAGAGAGAGCCACGGGCTACTTATTAGGATTTCTATTCCTTTGTTGCAAATGATAGATAGAATGATGCAAGTTCAACTATTAACCCTAAAGTGTAAGTATGAACTAGTAACTTTGAGCACAAGATTGTAGAATTGAGATTTAATGATGAAAAGCTGTAAACACAAGGACAAGACAAGAATGTAAATGCGTACCTGGTGTTAAAATCTGAGTGAAAATGTTCGGCACGGGGGTGCGGGCGCCACTGTCCTGATTCTGCACCTGAAATTGCTGTTTTGCAACTTGAAAAGCTGTCAGAAATGCTGAAAACTTGCTGTCTGATAGAAAGGACCAGGGTGCCCAGTGCACCTGTCCCAGGGACCAGGGCGCCCAGCGCCCCTGTCCTGGTCTTTTTCTCTGCAATTTGGTGTGTTGTTCTGTCTCAGTCTGCTTCTTTCAGATCTGCAACTTGCGGTGTCGTCTGAATCCTGAAATCTGCACTTATATCTGAAAAGGTGGTTTGGGCGGCTATATAGGGTTTTGCCTTAGTCAAACCCCTGCTTTGGTGATTTCCACCTCCACGAATAGCCAAGTTGTATTGTAAAAGTAATGTGTGTGCAGACCTTGTGTGTGTGCAAGATCCTAAAATGCAAGTAAGCAAACTAGAGCAACCTAGAAAGTAAACCCTAATTGCTTGTAAATGATAATGTAAATGCTCCAAATCAAGATGCAAAGTGATCTAAAGCATGAATACAAATTATATAATGAGGCTTATGCAAAGACATGAAAACAACATGAAATCATACCCAACCCCAAGGGAGGGGTACAAGCCAATCTTCAGTCGGTAATCCCCTATTGTTCTTCAATGCCTTCAAAGCCCTAAATGGATGAATGAAATTGATGAATGCTTGATGGATGGATGTTGAATGTTGTTGAAGTCTTCAAAGATCTGCTCTTTCACTGCATAGAAGGTCCTTGAAACCAAAAATCCTGTATCCTTTCAAATGAAGAAAGAGAGCTCTTATATATGAAACCCTAGGTCTTAATTTCAACTTTTGGCCGACCTAGAGATTTAATCTCCCACCAATTTCTTGGGGTTAAGCTTTATTTTATGATTGGATTGCGCTCCTAAAATTTCGGGAAAAATGTCCGGGACCATGTGCACTCCGGGCGCCATGGTCCCGACAACTTTTCACCAAATTTTCAGGGCCGTCGGATATGATGATTTTAGAGCGAATCCTGAAGTTACAGGTGATTTCGAGATGTTTTGACCCCTGAAATCAAGCCCCCAAGTTCAAAATAGGACCTAATTAGGGTTTTTGATTAAATGATGTATTGGAAGAATAAAATGAAAGGGGCACATTTTAATGAAAGGGCCCAACTTTATAATGTGGAAGATGATGAAATAGGACCTTAGACCTAATTAATTTGATTAATTAAGTGCTAAAGGGGAAATGCAATGCAAAATGCAAAATGCGCCAAGGCGGGTGCTAAACTAGGTGTGAAATTGTACAACCCTAGCAAGTGCATACAATTTACGACGCTACAAATTTAATCAAAACTTGTCCTGTTGATATCATTTTCTACCCATTTTGATTATATGATATCAATTTGTCCCAAAATCTATCCCATTGATGTCATTTTATCCCCATTTTGATTCTATGACATTAATTTATCTCAAAACCTATCCTAGTCATATCAATTTACCTCCATTTCACTTCTGCGATATCATTTTCTCCCAAAACCTATTCAAATGGCATCATTTTGTCCCAATTTCGGTCTCATGAGATCATTTTGGCCCCATTTCTTGTCCCATGACATTATTTCCTGCCCATTTCATATCCTTTGACCCATTTTGACCCGATTTACCCTTTTTGACCCAATTCTTCCCAATTCTTCCCATTTTCTTCCCAATTTGACTAAATTTGACCTAAATGAGGTCTTTGGACTTCAGTTTGACTTATATGCCTCCTAGGTTTAATTAATTAAACCCCCTTTCCTACTAACCCTTCTTCTCAAAAATTAAATAAATAAATTCAATATTTATTTGTTTATCCCTTTTGCCTATTAATTAAATTAATTCATTTTCTATAATTACCTTATCTATAAATATGAATAATAAAGTAATAAATTATATTTATTAATTTAACATATTTATCTTCTTCTAAAATGAAGATAATTAATAAATTTTATTTATCAATTTCTCCTATTTATCCTCTCATATGGGGATAATTCATGATTTTTTAATTTTTTTAATTCTTCCATTTATCCTCTCATGTGGAGATATTTAATAATTTTTAATTATTAAATCTTCATAATATCTCCAACCTGATAAGTTGATCTTCATATGGAGATGATTAATGATTTTATTTATTAATTCTCCATAATATCTTCTCCTTGGCTTTTCTCATTTTCACCCATTTCCTCAAAATGTTGATTAGAGGCTCAAGGAATATCGTCAAACACTTTGCATACAACCTCTTTACTTGTTTCTATGTTTCAGTCTGATAATGATTGTTTGAAATTGTAATGCCCGCTAAAATACCCTAGAGAAATTAACCATCTAATATGCAAATAGAGATTATTTTTTTTAAACATCTACTAATGCAACATATAAAACTAACTACTAATATGCATTTATCATCCATTAACAAGATATACATGTTTTCATCATGAACATAAACATAAAAACACTATACACAAGCAGAAATAAACACAACTCTATAATTAATCTTTCCCTAGGGTACCTCAACATCATTATTTACAACCTCATCAAGATCATATCCATACAATCCTAACATCATATTTACTACCATGATCCAATGCATTCAAGTAACCTTTCTCTTTTCATGCATACATAAAATACCTCACTAGTCCATCTATCATGAATAGATCCATTAATAATGCAAATCTCATTAAACCCCTAAGATTCATTTTAAAACACCAATTCCAAATGTTCCTAATCCCAATCACTTATTCAACATCCTAGCATCGTTATTCCATTTCCAATACTAATTACCACATTACTAACCCATTTCCTTAATCATCATAAAAACTCACATAATACTAAATGCATATCTATAGAACCAATTCCATTAATGAGCATTATCCAAGAAACAAGCAAGATACATCAATATGTTCACCTAATATATCATCTACCATTACATGTATGTATACTATATCCATTCACATCAAGGAGCATAGTTCTCAACCACAATATAATTATCTCCTAAATTCTACAAGTACATATGTCCATCCATAGTTGAAGAGATCAGAGATCCAAATCCATGGAAGACCATCCAATGAAGAACATCCCAATGGAAGAAGGCATAAAACTACCCAACCATGTGGAACCAAAGGAACCACCCCCCATGCTAGGAGATGACACAAGATCCCACACACACTCTTGATCTAGGCTGACACCTAACAACCAAAGGATAACACTCCACACATCACACTACTAAATCAAGGCTCAAAGATATATAAGACCTCTAGAGGTTTCTCAACAAATCAAGACTCAAGGTGTTAGGACCTACATGTAGGGAATGATTTTGATCACATTCAATCACAATGGGAACTTGTTCCGACATCTATAATTCTCATGCAGAACTATCTCAACCTTGAAGGAGTAAGGGGGATTAGCTTACTTGGATCATCAAGGTCTTCTCAACCATTCTCAAATCACTATAAATACCCTAGGGACATGTGTTGAGGCCACAAAACCATTTCTTATTTTATTATGGTGAATTACTAATACCCAAACCCTCCTAGAATCAATCAATTAAATTATAACTTGATTACAAGATAAACTCCCAATGAGATATTTTGGTGGTATAGACTTTGGGTAACCTTGCTGTCTACTTCCCATGACCCCAGTCACTCACTTGGAAGCTTGCTCCCCCTATCATGCACCTAGGCGTTAGGGTGACAACAATACACATCACATAAAGCATGGGCTCTCAATACATCATAACCGGATAACCAAGGTTATACATCAAATAATAATCTCCAAGAACATGAATAACATATGCTAAAACCACAACCTTACATAGGCAACCAAGAATCATCAAACATCAAGAATCTCATTATCAAAAGCATCCAATATGAGCCCAAAGAATAATTGCAAGGCCTTTCCCATCTTGCTCAATCCATTAGAGACATTAATCATCTGAAATCAATACATCATTCCTGAAACAACATTAGGAAAAGAAAAAAAGAAAAAAGGACATCCTCTGGATTGGCAAAACAAAAAGGATAGAAAGCTAAGATGACTCAAAACATCAAACACAACAGTCTAGCACATACTCACACTATCTCAACACATATTAAAAAAATAGTGCAACGCTTATGCTAATAAAATGCTTTTGTTTAACAATTTAGCACATGCGAACAACATTATAACACATTCACAAACTTTTGCAACACATATACTAATTTAAATAGTTCGAATACCAGACAAGGTAGTGCATATACATCACAGACTAGTGCATGCAATAGATAGAGTAGCACATATATGAAAAGCTTTAGTGCATACAAGTAATACAATAGTGCAAAGAAGACAACACAAAAAGGTCTCAAAATGGCCCAGAAACATTTAGCCAAGTTTGAAAGATAAATTAAACACTTAAGACAAAGTTGGACTTAACAAAAATGAGGTGTAAATAAGTCACAACATGCAATAAATTCATTTAACCAAAACAACACCAGCAATCCATCCATCCAAAATTCATGGCAAACATTTCTATAAAATATAATCACAAAATACAATAGTCCCCATAATATATTATTAAACCTTATAATTAATTTAACAACAACATCAATTTCTTATCCCCACGGACAATCTTTTACAAACAGTCCATTTCAATAACAAAAGAAGTAGATGTCCAACCAGGTATTAGAAGTTATGGAAAGACAACAATTTGATAAAGCACAATCCAAACTCCAAGCTCCAAAACCAAAAATCCCAAAATATTCAAACAATGCAAAATTTCTCTAGCCAAGCCCATACCAAAACAATCTCAAAAAACCCAATAAATAGAATTCCATTCAAAATCCATGGAACATGCTGGCCAATAAAAAATAATTAGAAATATAAAATTTCATACCAACCCCTACCTAATTTCAAGGTAAGAAAAATATAAAATAATATTATTTAACTTACCCGAATATCTCAACCAATAATAAAATAGGGTAGGTAGGGTAAATAATTAAATAATAGATAAATAATTAAACCAAATGGAAATTAAATAATAATAACCAATAAATAAAATATAAAGGCTTAGTAAAATAAACCCAATAAATCAAAATAATCCAAAAATAATATATTTCTTACCAACCATCTCGAAAATTAAAACACCAATAATATTATTACAATCTCCAACCTCATAGCCAATAATGAGAGAGAGTAGGTAAGATAAATAATAAATAAATAATGGGTAGGAAGAATAAATAATAATAAATAATAAATAAACCCATTAACCAATAAATAAAATAGAAAGGGATAATACATAAAATAAATAAATCAAAAGCCCAATAAATGTTAAACCACAAAAATAATATAAATAAATAAATAAACATTAAATAATATTATCTCACAAACATAGCTCCCAAAAAGGTCAATCATAACAAGGGGTAAGTAAATAAATAAATAACCATTAAACATATAAATCAATAATAAATAAATGCACAATAAACAAATAATTAAATGTACAGATTGATATAAAAATACTCCAGCCAATATAATTTAAACTCAATACCATTACTACCTTCCACATACATATAAAATATAATAAATAAAAAAATAATCTTTCATGCATAATTATAAATGCCAAATATTATGATCCACAAAATAACATTAATAAATAATAACCTCAATAAATAATTTAAACACAATTATGTTTAAATACCAATGCCATCCAATAATTTAACTTGTTATTAATAAACTATATAAGCCAACTAATTAATTAATAATTTTATTAGCCAATACTCGCAACTCGAAACCAATAACATTGAGATGGGGGGTGAATCAGTGTTATACAAGAATATAAGATTTTAGCCTTAGCAAAACATGCATACACCACCCGGTATACCGGTATAAATAAAATTGAAAGAAGTAATGCAACCAATAAGCCAAACACATAAATGAGAATAATAACACACAGATTTATACGTGGAAAACCTCAATGAGGAAAAACCACAGTGGGATTTGTGACCCACAATATCAATTCACTGGCCATATAAAGAGATATTACAACATATGATGGGTCTGCACTTGCAGGAAGGCTTACAACCTAGAGCACACTGCTCATCACAAAAGGATCCTCACTGACTACATAAAAATCATGACAACAATCTGGAGAATAGTGAATTGCTTAGTATAGCATCTCCTATGCCGGAATATAGTTCCAATTTAAGCTCTGTCTGTTCCGATTATAACCCTAAACCTCAGTACCAGAATAACCCTTACAATGAATTCCTCATATACATAGTCTCTCTGATATATTTTGCATTACATTACATCCATAACCTTTCTTATCCATCCATATATTTAAATGATCTAATCAATCTCCCTTATATACGTTATACAAAATTTATGCCTTATGTTGGCTTACAAAGATATATACAATATCTTATTTTATGTCGGTCATATAACATGAATAAGCATTAAAACAAGTTGCCAATGTCAGATCAAAGATGTGTTGGCCATCACTACCGATATCTTTTACCATACCATGTCGGCCTGCATTGCCGGTGACCAAAGAAATCTTCTATCTTGTGCCGATGTCGGTGTAGAGTCTGTGAAGTGCCTACTAGTACACTATATGAAGCTTGAACCCAAAAACATGTTGCCATCAATGACAACATAATGAAACCTAACCA
The DNA here is from genome assembly GCF_030272615.1 of Cryptomeria japonica. NCBI lineage: Eukaryota > Viridiplantae > Streptophyta > Pinopsida > Cupressales > Cupressaceae > Cryptomeria > Cryptomeria japonica. The sequence continues at coordinate 596,222,485 of NC_081408.1, read as the reverse complement.
GTAGAGTGTCAATTACCAACAATCTCCCCCTTTGGCATTGATGGCAACACTCATGTGAAAAATGGTCATGGTTTCAACTGCTGGTTTTATCCCACCCTGCACCCCTTGAGTTGAATATGCAAAATGTTCCAATACTCCAAAAATTCCAAAAACTCTGTAACTCCCCCTGATGTATGCAATCCTTGCAATCCTTTTTCACATGTATACTGCTTCCCCTTTGACATCAATGTCCCAAATGTCAAAGAATGATAACTGTACACACTAGATACCAAAAAAAATGTCTTATCAGAGCTTGACTAATTTCAAGATTTCTGGGTAAGCTTTCTCTACTAACTCTACATAAGTATTCCAACCGGTTTTGAATGTGTCGAAGATAGATACAAGTCCACTCAATGAATATGCAAGTGATTCTTTCTCATTTACCTCTGTTGGTGTGGGCTTACCAAGCATATCCATGCATTCCCTCTTATGTACACCAAGCGAATCCAATCTTGGACTCACCAAACCTCTGAGACTTATGGATCTCCGAATGATCTTATCTCTTTCTTTTTCAAGAGCATAAATATGATTCTCCAAAGTCAAAATTTGTCCATCAATAGATGTTGTTAGTGAAAATAGTCTGTCAAAAGAGTTAGTAATACTAGCAATTTTGTCTTGTACCTCTTTTATCTTTTTATCCACTTTTGTTGTAAGAATATCTGTATTGCAACATACCCTGTATTTATTGGTACCTTGTTTCAAATATTTTTCTATCAAAATTAACTTCTCCTCAATATTTTTCTTCTCTCTGTCAATGACCTGATCAAAAGCGACTCTCTTAGGCAAAGTGAATCTGTCAAGTTCTAGCTTGTTCGAGATCTCTTGTAATGATTGAAAATCTTTAGAGATGTGTTCTATTATTATCTTAAGCTTGCCGGAAGGGCTCACTTCATTCTGAATCTTACATTCCGGGACCAATCCGTGCAAAACAATTATGGATTGATCTATAATCCCTTTGTTTGTGGTTCCCTCCATCAGTTTCTGAGCAACCATCATCATCAGTTCTGAGAGACTCATCTCTGTGGTGTTTTTATTTTCCACTGGAGAAGTGTCAATTGTCAATAATGATGTGCCAGCAATCGGTTCCCTACCAGGTTCCCCTGATTTCTCTAGTGATTTATCCTTTATTACTTCCTCATTTTCACTGATGGCTTCGCCACTTGGTGTAGTCTGTGCAACTATCGGTTCCTCCATAGGAGCAATATCCTCAACCTGTACATTAGTATCTAAAGGACAAGTGTCCTCAATGTTAGTATCCTGTACAATGTTAGTATCATTAACCGATTTCTTTGTATTTGTCTGTGCATTTGTGTTAATCAGTGGCTCAACTTCCACTATTTTGATATTCTTCAAAACTGAGGATGGAGTACCCATAATTCCCTTACCTTTCCCTTCAACCGGTGTATCTATAGTGTCTGTTTTTGTCTCCAGTGGAGTGAAGAATCCTCTATGCTCTCCAAATTTTTTTATCCAGTCCTTCTATGTTTCCTTTACTATCTCATTCATCCTTCCTAACATTAGGCTAGTTATTCTATGTTTGTTGTTAAAAACCTTCCCATCTACAACCTCCATTGTCTTCTCCATTTCATCTGGAGTTATAGCAGCACATCTAGCTAAAAGTTCTTGCATCTTAATGTGTTTGTCTTCTTGCACTGCAGATAACCTTCTAGCATCTAACATGTTGTATAGCTTTGTTGGTATTTGATTTTCTATTTCAATTAATGCTTTCTTATAGATGTCTAAATATAGACGAATTGCTTCCTCTATCTCTCTTCGTTCATCATCTTCAAATGTATCATAATAAGACTTGACATTTTTCAGCATCCCATCCTTAGTTATTTCATCAATAATTTCAGCATAAGTTTTAGGTGGAATAATTGTTACATTACCAGTCTCTAGTGCCAAATCAATGTCACTCTTCTTCCTCCTTCTGGTAGTACCAGATGCAGCTGATGGTGTAGCCTTGAGTGCCTTCTTCTATATTGGTAATTTGATTGTAACCTTCCTAGCCAGTTTTTTCTTTGGTTCCACTTTAGGTTCTTCTGATTTCTTCCTCACAACCCTTTTGAAAGCTAATGGTGTCTCATCATTAGTCTCAGAATCGATAGCCATAGGTTTAATGTGAAATATTAGATCCTTCCTCTTTCTCTCTTTCTCCAAGACAACATCAATGAGTGCCTTAGTGTCTTTAGAAATTTTTTGTACAAACTTGCTTGCCTTACCTTCTTGTTTTTCCCTCTTCTTTTGGTTGAGATTAGTTTCAACTTCAAAAGTCTTTTGGTGTGTTGTTCCACAAGGTTTTTTTGTTTCATCTATCTCTACATTAAGTAGAATTTTTGCATATGCACCCAGAATTAATGCATCTACCTCATATCCCATTTCCTCTATCCAAATCTTTCGGGGCTTGACTGCCTTCATGAGAGTCACATCCTTATTAACCATGAAACAAATGTCGGTAGAGTATTTCTCTACTATTTTCTCAGGTATCCTTATTATAGAGCTCAAAGATTTATGAAAAGCCTTGAAGTAACCCCATACCTTATCATCTCAAAGACTTCCCAATGCAACAATTGATTTCTTAAGCTATCTTCCTATTGGGATGTCAAAAGCCCATTGCTTCCTTCAAGAACGGGGGGTATCATTCAAAAAGTATAACATTAAGCATACTAACAGATTTCCATATCGGAAGGTGCCCTTCTTCTCACCTTTAATCTTTCCTAAATTGATCAATAACTCCTCAAGCATCTAGTCACAAAGATCTAACTTGATATTTTCTCTCATCATTCTATAAGCGGCCAAAATACATGAACTGGAAACTGAATTTAGTCGGTTAGACTGAGTTACCTTGTAGCCTATGATCATGCTACCAAATTTGATGTTGGTGTCCATGATAGTGCTCACCTTCATCGATCTCTTGTCTGATGTAGTGCCAATGATCTTTCTTACAAAGTCATTTGATACTTTCTTATTTGGATGTTGCCCTATTGATGGTAAACCAGTAATTGCCCAAATGGCTTCCTTAGTGATTTTGTAGGGTCAGTCTAGCAATATGAATTCCCCATGCACTCTATTCAGTACATATCTAATAATCTCATCCTCAAATTCTAGAATATTCAGAATATCAGTAAACCCTAGATCTTTGATGTGTTTATATGCCGATTTGATTTTACCAGATTCTCCCATGAGTTCATTCATATACATCCCTTTGATCTCCAAAGTGCCTAAGTCCTCTATATGACAATGAATATAGGCCCTAACATCTTCTACATATACCACTCCCTTCGGGATGAGAGAAAATGCTCCAACTGAATCTTCCTTGGTAGCCACATGTGGATATTGTTTGAAAATTGGCCTGGAGTGGTCCTTAATTTTTACTACAGTTGGATTTGCAACAAAAATAGAAGATGATCCCGATTCCATGATTCAAAAAAATACCTTTAGAACACTGCCAGTGAAAACCTCTAACAAATCCTTCCAAATGTTGTTGTGATCATTCAAGATGAAATCTGATCTCCTCTAAATAGCTTTTGATTGCACTAAGTCTCTCTGAATCTCTTTGTAATCACCCTGAATGCTGGGTGAATAATAATGAGGTGTAATCAACCTTTTATCCATTAAGGAAATGGTAATTTTCTAGTTGACATAAATGATTGTCAGTGAATGATACTAGATCTCACTCTGAATATATTAATGCTAGACAATCCTTTCCAATATCTGGAGCATCTTCCAGAATCTTCTCCAGGGGCATATGCATCATCTTTCATGAAATTTGCCTACCCCTAAGGCATCTGCCTTAGTTCCCGGATGAGCTCACTGTCGGCGCAGGAGCAACCTCTTCTTCCAGATAGATAATTAGGATATTCCCATCTCATGATTTCTCTTCAGTCTTTCCAACCCATCTCTAAGTATGATCTTGCTGGATTTCACTAACCTTCTCTTTGCCTTTATCATTTGATCCTCTATTGCCAACTGGTGGATTTTTGCTTCTGCAAAATTTAGCAATATGTCCAACTTCATTGCATGCATAACATGTAACATTGTTCTTTTGAATTTTCTTGCTAAAACTGATGAAATTTCTTGACTTGCACTAATTAGCCACATGTCTAAATTTTCCACAAGCATAGCATTTTTAATTCATTCTGCAATCTTCTATCTTATGACCAATTTTATTGCATTTAGAACATTTATTAGGAGAAGAATTAGGGTTCTGATTTGCTCTGCTTCTACACTGCCTAGCCATGTGACCAAATTTATTGCAAACAAAACATCTACCATTGAATTTCCTTACCGGTGCCTTATGGTTTTGATCTTCATTAATAGTACCAGAACTCTGTCCTTGCTCAAATCCAAGTCCACTGGAATCTCTAATCTACCTCTGTCTCTTCAGTAACTCATCAAGTTGTGCTGAAATGATCTTGATTTTTTCTTTGTACTCACTTGTAGCAATTAAATCATCTCTTAGTACTGTCATTTGTCTCTCAAGCTCTTGCTCATTGCTCTGGGATTGTACCAAATTAGACTTTAATAACTCATTTTCATGAGTCAACCTACCACATTCTTCAAATTTGTTCTTCAGGGATACAACAAGATTTTCTTCCTTTTTCTTTTTGTCCTCAATATCCTTGGATAACCTCATAGTCATAGTTTGCATAACCATGTTCTCCTGACTCAATTTCTGACATTGTTCCTTAAGTGCATCTTCATCATCCTGATTTTGTAAAAGTTCCATCCTCCTAGCTTGAACTGATGATAGTCTTTCTTATAGGACAAGAATAAATTCTTTAGTAGATTTCAACTCATCTTGTAGCTTTAAGTTCTTTGATCTTTCAACACATAATCTTCAAGTGCCATCTCAAGCTGCTTCTCCAAAGCCATATTCAGTGATTCCGATTTTAGGATCTTCTCGAAGCTATTAAACATCCTCTTAGGCACAAGGCTCTGATACCAATTGTTGGAAACCAATAACACTGAGAGGTGGGGGTGAATCAGTGTTATACCAGAATATAAGATTTTAGCCTTAGAAAAACATACATACACCAACCGGTATACCGGTACAAATAGAATTGAAAGAAGTAATGCAACCAATAAGCCAAACACATAAATGAGAATCATAACACACAGATTTATACATGGAAAACCTCAATGAGGAAAAACCATGGTGGGATTTGTCCCACAATATCAATTCACTGGTCATATGAAGAGATATTACAACATATGATGGGCCTACACTTGCAGGAAGGCTTACAGCCTAGAGCACACTCCTCATCACAAAAGAAGCCTCACTGACTACATAAAAATCTAGACAACAATCTGGAGAATAGTGAACTACTTAGTATAGCATCTCATATACTAGAATATAGTTCCAATTTAAGCTCTGTATGTTCCGGTTATAACCCTAAACCTCAGTACCAGAATAACCCTTACAATGAATTCCTCACATACATAGTCTCTTTGATATATTTCACATTACATTGCATCCATAACCTTTCTTATCCATCCATATATTTAAATAATCTAATCAATCTCCCCTATATACCCTATACAAAATTTATGCCCTATGTTGGCTTACAAAGATATATACAATATCATATTTTATGTTGATGATATAACATAAATAAGCATTAAAACAAGTTTCCAATGTCAGATCCAAGATGTGGCGGTCATCAATATCGATATCCTTTACCATACCATGTCAGCCCGCATTTCCAGTGACCAAAGAAATCTTCTATCCTATGCCGGTGCCGGTGTAGAGTCTGTGAAGTGCCTGCCAATACACCATATGAAGCTTGAACCCAAAAGCATGTTGCCATCAATGACAACATAATGAAACCTAACCAATAGAGTGTCAATTGCCAACACTCCTCAAGACAACCCATCATAGGGTAACATAAAAGACCACAAAACTAATACTGATAAGGTACCAACTTAAACCTAGAGTGTAGAATTGGATTTCATGTCATCTCCGATCAACTTGCCATTGGGATGAAGACACACTCAAACCTATGAAGCCATGTGGAGCCGATGTCTAGCACCTGTCACCACCAATACATGTACAACAACATATACCATAAAAATATAGCATGAAATAGGCAGACAAGTGAAGGAGAATTGAAATGTCATATCGTGCTCATGAATGAGTGGTATGCCATCATCCCTATCACAAATGTAGTAGAAGACAATCACTACAACCAAGAACTATCATAATCATCATCTTATCTAATATAATCATGAAACATGGTTAGTACATAGTATGATACCATCAAATCATCATAAAGTAGACTAAGCTATATCAATATGGTCTATTGATGTACAAAAAGGCAAGACAAATCAAGGAGGGGCACTATAAAAATGATGCCAAATGTGATTTAAATGCTTTCAAATGGTTACTAAGATATCTAGGAAAAGAACCATAATGTAAATGTAATTCTTTTTGTATTTTTGAGTGCATATAGATGACCCACACAAAGTAAATATGCACCTACAATAGCTAGACATTAATACAAACAGTTGGCATGCAAACTAAATATGAGAGAGACACCTCTTGACATTCAAACTCCTTGTGACTACAATGATATTAGAATGCAATGAGATTTCTTAGAAATTGAAATGACAAGCAAAAGCTAAGACTCTTGGCTTTCAATGATGTATCCAATGCAAGTACCAAACTGATATAAATGTGCATCTACAGCTACTTAAGAACAATGACTTATACAACTGTAAAAATGAAGGAACCTGATTTAAAGAATTTCTTATGATTGATGAAGATGTGGAAGATCCTTGTGCAAAGAATGGAGTCTCTTTGAGTCCAAGCAACAATAAGGAAGGTCTTCAACAATGTCTTCTTTCAATGTCTTTAAATCTGCAAAAGATATTATCTGAAAACCCCTTAAAGATTCTGAAAGAAATGTAATCTTATTCAAAGAAGCATCGATTCAACTGGTCTTTCACAACCTCAAGATTGCATAAACACTGAAGAGATTTCATTCTCCAATGCTAAAGTTGCCTGGAACCCTAGGTCTCAATGCACAACACCCAAAAGAAAAGACAAATGATCATCAATAATGAATTTGATTTACTTTTTGAAACCTTTAATAGCCTCTCAACTCTTAAATGCCTTTAATTCCCTTTTGAAATCCACTTTAGGGTTTTAATAAAACTTTATAATAACTTTTCAAAAGGGCCGATCCCTTCATTTGGTGCAAAACAAAATAATATAAAGTATATATATTAATAATCACTTATATCTCCCTTGAAATTGGTACTTTATATTATTCCTCTAATGCACTTTATAATTTGATTTTATAATCATTAAATGCCATTTTATAATAAAGTCAAATAAAGTCATTAAATTCTCTCACTTTATAATTTGACTTTATGATATTAAATCCCCTTTAATTATAAAGTCATATTAAATCCCCTTTAATTATAAAGTCACATGAAGTCAATATAATATTCCCTTAAAATAGTTAATTATTATTAAAGTAACACTTTAATAATAATTAAATGTCATAACTCTATTAATAACCATTATTTAATGAATCTGACTTCATCACTAGCTAGCCCACTACTACCACTATCAATCTAGATGCCTTACTAAAAATAGTAAGGGCCCCTCTCTAACATCCACTAACTTAGTATAAATAGTAAGTCCCTCAAAATGAAACACAAACCTCTGAATATCAATGCCTCATAACAAATGAAAGATCTGGTGAGATAAATGGCTACAACGACCACTTGAAGAGCTCCAAAAGTCTCAAATTGGACCCTCTAATCCACCATACTAGCCTACAAGGGTCAAAATACTAGATTAACCCATCAAAATCTGATGCTCACAAAAATGGGGACATCACAATCCATTTCATTTCTTAAAAATCAATTCAATCTTGGTTGTTCATTGAAATGTAGATTTTTATAAATTGAGACCTTATTCTTCATTCAAATCATCTAATTTTAGCATCGTTATTTTGTCCAGTTAATCATCTAGTTTTTTCATTGTTATTTTATCCAATAAGTTTTAAAATCACACTTCTAATATTATCATTATCATATACCTTGCTTTCACTCATACTTTTGCATCTTGCATTTAGAGAGTAACATATTCATATTAGAGAAGAAAGGAGAAACAATGAAGTTTTATTGAAGGAGCACATAAATGATGGTTTGATATATATTTTAATTATGCTTTCTTTTAGTAATTATGTTGGTTAGATTAGGTTTGATTTGCATGTTTCTTTATTTTTTTGTGATTATCTTAGATTAACATTCATTCTCTTTAGTTTTCTTACCCAATTTCTTGGTCGACATTCTGGTGAACCCGACGTGAACATGCATCCAAACTGGTCATCTTTTGAGTCTCCAATTGTGTGCAAGTATCAAAAGCTAAATTTTCATCTCTCAAGCATTCTAAGACCATAACTACACAATTGGAAACTAGAACTATGCATTTGGAGCCCAAAACTGCATAATTGGAGCCCAAAACTACATAATTGGCATTTATTCCTACGCAGTTGATCAAGATTCCTAGGTAGTTGATTAGGATTCTTATGCATTTGACCAATATTTCTATGCATCTGATAATTATGCTTTATTTTTGTTGGTCATTTCTTGCATGCAAGTTTTTTCAGTGATTAGGTTGATTACCTGCAAAGCTTTTTGTGATTAAGTTTCTCACATGCTGGGTTTTGGGGAATTATCATGTTGGATGCAGGATTTTTGATTCGACAATTATGTTTGATGATCAAATGTATAACTAATTTAGCTTAAAATTTCTCATAACTCTAACATAGCCTAAATAGGAGTTGAATGAACCATCACATAGCCTAATTAGGGTTCAATTTGGAATCAATTTCTCATTTTAGTTTGTTGAGTGATTAGAAGGAATCTAGTCTAATTAGGATCTCAAAGTAGTTTCAATTCCTCATTTCATTTCACAAGTTGGTTTAAATGAACAACAATCATCACACTTAATTAGGATCTCAATTTGGAATCAACTTCACATTTCAATTTGCAAGGCTTTTACAATGAATGCACATCTACCTAATTAGAGTTTCAATTTGCTTTCAAAGTTCCCATTTCTTCTTGTGAAGTTGTTAAAATGAACCCTCATCTAGCTTAATCAGGATTTCATTTCGTACTTAGGATTTCAAATCTGGTTAAAGTTTAAGCAAATGAATTAAAATGGTTCTCTCATTTGAAAACATGACCCTTGTGCTTTAGCTCAATTTAGGCTTTTAAGACGAGCAAGAAGATATCATTTCTAAGTTGAATACCCTTGCTTGGAAAACAAAAACAAGCTATGTCAAGTACATGTGAATAATGTTTGTCATATAGGAAGAGGAAGAAACAACACAATGCCACGTAGACACCCTATGAAGAGCACTTGAACAACAATGCGAACAATGAAAAAATCAAGCTACTCAACTAGCTCCTCAACCACCTTCTTCACAACCTAGATAAAATTGAGTCTTTTTTAGTCAATTTCAGTATTTTGATTCTCAATTTAAGGTTTTGTCTCATCAATTTGACATTTTGACTTGATTTACCCTCTATTTTGTAGGTAAAAACTAGAGTTGCGCACTTGGAGCCTCCTACTATGCAATTGGAGCTTCCTGTTGTGCATGTCTTGTGGTGGAGGAGCCAGTGTCACCAAATCTCTGCATATCCACTTTTTCCAAGGTATTTATGTTATAGCGAAGGGCCTTAGTGAGTAGTATCCTCTTTCTATCCTAATTTTTACATGCTTCCAAGTGCTTTCAATTGTTGAAACCAATGATGTTAAATTTTTGCTAATTTAGGCCTCTTTCAGTCATTTCTCTGATTTTGTTTTAGAGTCAAGAAATCAAACATCCATTTCTATTTGCTATGTTTTATGAGTGTTTTATTGTAAACATTTCCAATTCAAAATTAAAAAAATCAAAACCTCAAACCTTGCAAACTCAAATTTTGTCCCAGAATTTAAAAATTCATACTCAAAAATCTTGTCCCAAAATCCAAAACAGTGTCAACACATGGCGATGTCACAACTTAAGAACATGGGAAATCTAATATTTTTCAGCCTTGTATTAGGTTCATTTTATATTATCCTTTGCATAATTTTCACTATCCTAAGTCTTAATCATCCCAAAATCATCATTAGATTAGCGTTGCATAGTTGTTTTATATCCTAAGTCCTAGATTCATTTCAACATTATCTCAAATCATTTAAGGATAAAATTCATATAACCATCATCCTTCCTATATCTTAGGTTCATCTTTTGAATTATCCTATTATGCCTTGCATACTCACCCCCTCCATCTCTACTTCGTAAAATGTAGGTCCCCCTTTTTCTTGTTCTCATCTTCTGTTGTTTTCCCTTGTTTTTGTTGTTTCTTTTCTTCTGTTTCAGAATTTTGGGTTCCCGGGTTTTGAAGTTTCCAACTTCTGAACCTTGGCGTCTCGGGCTTCCAGTTTTTTTTCTTTACTATCTTATTTTGTTGTCTCTAGTTCTGGAACTTCGCATTTCTAGGTGCTCAATTTTTTGTTAAGCTTTCATGCTTTCAAGAACTCTGAACCTTGGGATCTCAAAGCTCCGAGATCTTTTTGTTTTGTTTTGTTAAAGGAGCCTTGAAACCCTGGGTTTTTGGAATCTCGAGTTCCTTGTTTCTTCTTTTTGGTTGGAACTTGAGAATCCTAGAGTCTTGTGATCCCGATTTCTACATGTCTTGTTTGTTTTGGGATTCAAAATCCTGGAATCACGAGATCCCGAGCCCTTTTTTTCATTTTTTTTTGTAACGTCATAAATTGGACGCACTTGCTAAAGCAGTACAATTTAACACCTAGTTTAGCACCCGCCTTGGCGCAGTTGCACTTTGCATGGCATTTCCCCTTTAGCACTTAATTAATCAAATTAATTAGGTCTAAAGGTTCTATTTCACCATTTTCCACATCACAAAGTTGGGCCCTTTCATTAAAGCGTGCCCCTTTCATTTTATTCCTCCAATACATCGCTTAATCAAAAACCCTAATTAGGCCCTATTCTGAGCTTGGGGGCTTGATTTCGGGGGTCAAAACATCTTGAAATCACCTGTAACTTCGGGGTTCTCTCTAAAATCATCATATCTGACGACCCTGAAAATTTGGTGAAAAGTTGTCGGGACCGTGGCGCCCGGAGTGCACACGGTCCCGGACATTTTTCCCAAAATTTTAGGAGCGCGATCCAATCATAAAATAAAGCTTAACCCCAAGAAATTGGCGGGATATTCAATCTCTAGGTCGGCCAAAAGACGAAATTGCGACCTAGGGTTTCATACATAAGAGCTCTCTTTCTTCATTTGAAGGGATCCAATTTTTGTTTTCAGGAACTTCATATGCAGCGAAAGAGTAGATCTTTGAAGACTTCAACATCTTACAACATCCCTCTATCAAGCATTTATCAATTCCATTCATCCATTTAGGGCTTGGAAGACATTGAAGAACAATAGGAGATTACTGACTGAAGATTGGCTTGTACTCCTCCCTTGAGGGTTGGGTATGATTTCATGTTGTTTTCATGTCTTTACATAAGCTTCAATACATCATTTATTCATGCTTTAGCTCACTTTGCATCTTGATTTAGAGCATTTATGTTATCATTTACAAGCAATTAGGGTTTACTTTCTAGGTTGCTCTAGTTTGCTTTCTTGCATTTTAGGACCTTGCCCACACACTAGGTCTGCACACACAATACATTTTACAAAACAACTTGGCTATTCGTGGAGGTGGAAATCACCGAAGTAGGGGTTTGACTAAGGCAAAACCCTATATAGCCGCCCATACACCCTTTTTCAGATATCATTGCAGGTTTCAGGATTCAGACGACGCCGCGGGATACAGATCCGGAGAGAGAAGGTCGAGACAGTACTCTGTATCACATTGCAGAGCAGAAGACTGGGACAGGGGCGCTGGGCACCCTGGTCCTGCCAGGATAGGGGTGTTGGGCGCCCTAGTCCCTGGGATAGAGGCACTGGGTGCCCTGGTCCTCCGGACAGATAGCTTTCAGACAGCTTTCCGACAGTGTTCCAGAGTGCAGAACAGCAGTTTCCGGTGCAGTTTTCAGGACAGTGGCACCCGCGCCCCCGTCCCGAACATTTTCAGTCCGATTTTGACTCTGGGTACACATCTGCATTCTTATTTCATCCTTGTATTTACAGCTTTTCATTGTTTAATCTCAATTCTGCAATCTTGTTATTAGCTCATACTTGCATTTTGGGATTAGGGTTTGAACTTGCATTACTTGATCTTACAATTTCAACAAGGGAATAGAAATCCTAATAGATATCCCGTGGCTCTCTCTTTCACAAAAAGAAGTAGCCAATTGTGCGATATCTCTAGGCTCTTTCGTATTCCGTAATGTGTGTCAAAAGGGTAGGATTAGGGCATGATTAACCTAGTCTCACTTTTTCCCCCACACATTTTTATTGGAGCCTTAGAATCCTGAGATTCTAAGTTCTTTGTGTTTTGTTTGTTGGAGCCCTAAAATACTGGGTTCTCCTTGTTTTGTTTATTTTTTTTCCTTTGGAGTTTTGGAATCCCAGGTTTCTAAAATACAACATAACTTCTAAGTCATGTGAGTTCAAGACCTTAGAATCCTGAAATTTTGAAGCATGTTGTGTTGTGTCGATTCTTGTGATTGCCAGTAGGTATAAATACCTTTTACCTTTTCTTTTCACTCATTTGTGCATCTTGGTCATTCAGGAGCTTGACATCTAGTGATTTTTATGATATTGTTGGTGCACTACTCCATGTTTTTGGTGTCTCCCTTCTTCCCTCTCGAGGTAGGGTTTCTGTTTGCTTTCTTGCTTTTGGTTTTTCTTGGTTAGGGTTTAGATTTTTCATTTCCAATAAGTAGTTTGGCAATATTCTAGCCCTATTAATTTTTGCCCCTTTTCACCTTTAGGGTTTTCCACTTTTCCATACCTTAGGGTTTGGCTTGATTTCGTGCATGTTTGAAAGACCAAGTTCTTGCAACTCTAAAAACTTTCGGGTCTTTTACTTGTTTTGGAACCCTGAGTTTCTGGGATCTCAAAACATTTCCAAGATTTAACCCTTCAAAATTTGAAACCTTGGGTTCTCGATATCCTGAAGTGTATTTTGAGTTGTGACTTTCATACTTTGAGGAACCTCAGGTTTCTGAGATCTCGAAGTACCTTCAAGCCAATTTTTCTCTAACTTCAGAACCCTAAAATCTTGGGATTCCAAAGTATCTTTCAAGATGGTCATTTTCAAACTATTTTGCATTGACATTTTGTGATCTAGGGATCCCAAAATTTTGATTATGTGGTGCCTTCCACTCTAGGACTTTGGGATCCCGAGATCCCAGAATGAGGTTTAAGCTATATGGGAGTTCTTCAGACTTTGGAACCTCTAAACTTTGAGATTCCAAAGTCTGTTGCTTTTAAAGTGTATTCAAAGTGATAATAATTAAACTTTCTCTTGCGGGTTAAATAGTTATTATGGAAGTATCAGGGTCCTCAAGGAAGAAAACAAGGAGTGAGATAAGGTTGGAGAAGGTTCTTGTCACCATAAAGTACCAATACAAAGACCAGACACTGATTTCTAAGTTTGAAAATGAGGCGCAATTGATTACAGACACAAAAATAGGACATATTGAGTCAGGAGCAATTAAGAAAGAAGTATCTACTCAGAACCCCAAAAATGCTTATAAGAGGATTAGGAGGTCTAGGCTTTTAGAAGCCACACTATTCCCCCATGCAGTTCAATCACCAAAGTTGATCTTGGCAATTTCTCAGCATTATGACAAAGACACCAGGAGATGACTAGATGCCAAAAGAAATGTAGTGGTAGATCTTTCATTGGACATGCTTGCCATGACTTTTGGAGTCCCGCAATATGAGAAAGTCCTCCAAACTACTGAGGAAGAGGCTATTGGCATATGCACACTCCAATGAGACATTGTATGTGATTGAAGGTTTTGTCATTGATGGTAACCTTTCAATCCTATGGCACCGACAAAGGCATTATACTGGCATCAACAGATCACACTCTACACCGGCACTCAGGACACTGACACTGGCATAGAAGAAAGGAAGTATACTGGCACAGTGGCCAACATGAATTTGTTATATTATATTTTTTTTATTATTGTAAAAAATGTGTAAGCCGACTTGGCATATTGTAAAATGACTCTTATATATAAAAGAGATCATTGTAGACATTTTGAATGATGAGGAGAAGCAGATAGGAAAATATTAGGTAGACCTATTGTGCGAAATATAGGTCAAGAGGTATATGTAAAGAACATAGTAGGAACCGGTACTGAATCTGGCATTGAAGATGCTATTGTAAAGTAGTACAAGATATTGGATTTGTATAATCCTTTCTGTAAGTTAGTGAGTCTTCCCATTGAGTAGTGAGCTCTAGGCAGTTGGCCTTCTTGCATGTGCAGGCCCCTATTGTAAGTAATATTCTCTTATTGGCTAGTGAGAAGAATATTGTGGGTCACAAATCCCACTGAGGTTTTTCCCACACCGGGTTTCCTCATTAAAATCTTGTGTTATGATGTGCTTTTCATGTGGATGTTCTTGATTCTATTTATTGCATTATTTCTTGCATACCGATACACTGTTATATTATGTTCTGCATGTTTTAAATTAAGTAATTCTAATTATCAGTCAGATACTGATTCACCCCCCTTCTCAGTATCTGTGGGATCCCTAACAATTGGTATCAGAGCTTGGTCCTCTATTTTCAAAAGCCTAACAACTTGAGGAAGATCTTGACATCGGTAAAGATGGAAAATCTGATGAAGCAACTGAAAGGAGCTCTTACAGACTATGATGTAGAAAAGTTGAAAAATATCAAATTAGAAGATGATTTAAGAGCAGCTCAAGATATCATTCAGGCACTTCAAGAAAATTTTACTGTTGCAAGAAATAAGAGAAGAGAACTTTGTGAAAAATTGCAGAATGAAAATGATGAAAAGGAATCACTTAATGACATGATAAGCAAGTTGAAACAAGAGATCATGACAACAAAAAATGAAATGCAGGATATGACTATGAGATTTTGCAAAGAGATTGAGGATAGGAAGAAGAATGAAGAAGAATTGACTAGAAGACTAAGTGATGCAGCAAATGAGAACACAATACTTAGCTATGAAAATGACATGTTGAAGACAGATCTGATGCATACTTAGAATTACTCAAATGAATTGATGAGACAAAAAGAAGTCTTAGAAAGACAACTAGAAACTCCAAATCAACATAAAGAAAAATTCAAGAAAAGCTCAGAGGAACTTGGCACCTTGCTGAAAAATCAAAAACCTAAAGGTGACACTTCTAGAATTGGCTTTGAAGTTGGTGAAAGCTCCGGTACTGCAAATACTCAAGATCACAACAAACCAATAAGACAACCTAATGCTTATAAATTCAATGGTAAATGCTTTAACTGTAATAAGTATAGTCATAGAGAAAATGAATGTAGATCTAGAAATTATCAAAATATCAACACACCCATTGGTCAATGTTCTAAATGCAACAAAGTTGGTCACAATTCTAAAAAATTGCAGAATGAATGTGAGATGTTATGTTTGTGGAAGATTTGGGCATTTATCTAATCAATGCAGAACACAAACCGACATAGGTTATGGGAAAGCTATTCAAAAGAATAATGTAACTTGTTATGCATGTAACAAGATTGGGCATATTGCTAAATTCTATAGAAATAAAGGAACACTGGTAGACAACAAAAGTTCTAGCTTGAAAGGTAAAGAAAAAGTTGAAGAGGTTAAGCAAGAATTCTCAAAACAATGGATTAGAAAAGCTGATCTAAATATTGGGAATACTCCTCCACCGGTAGAACAAACCAATACTTCACCGGTAGAACAGAGTGATGCTTCATCGGAAGGAAAGAGTAGTGCTCCACTGGTAGGAAGTTCTTCATCTAATTGAAGAAAATTTCCTTTAGGGTTTGGCAATCTAATGATACATGTGCTATTATTCCCTCGGTTAGAGATAAGAAGTTGGAAATTACTTATTACCGGCAAACAAAGTTAAGTGAATACTTAACCGGCATGAAATTAATGTGGTAGATGGTGAAAAGACCCTATAAAACTAAGGTTTTGGCTCCATTTCATTTCACTGAGATTTCAAATTTTTGAAGAGCGCGATGATTCTGAGCTAAGGCATTTCGAGCAAGAAGCAAGAACACTCCAAGCAATTATCCATCCAAGGTAGTAAAAGGTATTTAATCATGGCAACCACCTCTGCAATTGAATATATAGCAAACCATATTGTTGTGGAAGTAATAAAAAGACCTAGGCCCATATTTCAGTTAGTTCCCGAGATAGCAAAGAAGGATGATACCTTAGGTGCTTTTTCTCAAATTCCTAAAGGAGATGTGTATGATGAAGACCCTAGAATGTACATCCACTACAACATTGAGGAATTAGGAGATGAGGAAATTAAAACCATGTATAAAACTGTGATATGTGATAATACCGACAATGTAAAGGATGAACACAAGATCATTGAGACCCTAGGATTTACAGAGATCCTTAGCATTCTTGAATTTCCAAAGGATGTGATTAGGATAGTTTTGAGCAGGGTACATGGAGAATTTTTCTGGTTAGATGCAATCCACAAAATCACTAAGGAAGCTATGAAAGCTTTCATAGGGTTACCGACCACCGGTAAAAGACCAGATAAAACCAAGAAAGTTTCCAATGACCTAGTTATAAACCTAACTGGTGCAACATTCGACAAGAGGTCCCTAAGAGTTAATGATGTAACAGATATCAATGTGAGATTCATCAGTATGATATTAGGGTATAAAGCTACTCATGTTAATAGACTTAATTTAGTTTCAAGTTTATGCATTAAGAGTGCTTATGATATGGTCACAGATAATGCAAAAATTGACATCTGTGAGTGGTTAAAGGATGAATTAATTGACAATCTTTGAAAGATCAAGAAGGACAAGAAGGAACTTTCAGATTTGGAAATCTATTAGTATGCCTAATGCTACATATAACAAAATAGGTTCCCAATATAGGTTACAAAGAACTTGGATATGACATACCAGTAGGCAAACAATTAATAGAACTATTCAATAACATGGGTGAAAACAAGGAAAACAATATTAATGACTTCTTTCAAGCATTAAAGATCAAAATGAAGAAAAGAGTAGGGTTATCACAGAAGATTGTAGACAAATACAAAGATAAAATATGTTTTGTCATCAAGAAAGATGAAATCTGGATGGAAGCGGTCATCCCAAGGATAGTTTGGGTAACCAAGATGGGCTATGAAATAGATGATCACATAGTTGAAACATATGCTAAAGCACTCCTGGAAGCCCCCATAGAACCTAAGGAAGAAATATTTGGCAGTGCAGAAAATATTGAAAGACAAATTCAATCAAAGAAAAGGGTGAAAAAGGTTGAGGCAGTTGTAAGGAAAGTGTCTAGACAAGCAAAAGCCATTAAAGAAGATGTATTGAAGGAAACCGACATAATAGAGGATGAGTTAGCAGCTCCACAACCTGAAACTCACCTATCACCAGTAGGTACTTCTTCAGGAAGTGACATGCCTGCAACTTTCAAAAGAGTTGTAAGAAAAAGAGATCCCTCACCGGCAACTACACCCTCACCCAGGAGGACAAGAAAAAAGCAACAAGCAGTGAGATCTCTGGTAAGAAAGGCCACACCAAAGAAGAAATTAACACCCAAGAAGAAGAAAAGGACAAACAAAGACTTGGCCCCTCTTGATATACTGCTAAATGAAATCATAGAGGAAGGTAAACTAAAGAACATAGAGAAAATATATGACACTCTAATAGCTGATGAAAAAGAGCAAGTTGAGAATAGTGTTATATTACATATGGATATGTACAAGAAATTTTTGATGGAAGTGGTCAATGAAATACTAGATGAATTATTCAAAAGACTAGAGGCAAGAAGACAAGCAGTGATAGAATTGGATAAGAAAATAAAAATTGAAAAGCTACTTGCTGTATATCCGATAAACTCTCCACAAGAAATTGATGATCTGATTGCAAAGGCCAACCGGTCAGTATTCTCTACTGCACACTGGCATATTACAGTAATGGCAGGAAGAGTAAATGAGGTAACAAAAGAAATAGAAAATGGATGGGATATATTCCTAGTTGAGAAAGAAAAGCAAGAAGAATACAGGAACCCAAGCCTATCAAAGTCTATCAGAAAGACAAAGATAAGGGTAAAGGAAAGGTTGGTGGACCTCCTAGTATCAAAATAAAAGATAACTTATCCCCACCACCTCTGATTACTCCACCGGTAACAACTACTGAAGATCAACCGATAGCCGAGAGTATGGATTTAGAGGATAATAATCCTAATCCTGAAGTCCTATATACTGTGAATGTTGATACTCAAAAGATCAACATAATAGTAGACAAAGATACAACAGAAAAGATAGATATGGCTAGTGAGCCTCTAGTGACTGAGGAAACTGATAAACCGGTAGAAGATAAAGAGCTAAAGGTAGAGACTGAGAAACAGATTGAGGAAATGAAACATACAGAGAAACAAACAGAGCTAAAGGCTCCAGAACAACAACAACCGGAATAGGTACATAAGGAAACAGTGCCACCGACAACTAGTGAAGTAGGAAAACCATTGCTTAAAGAAATGCAGACACAAACTAACCTACCAGAGGTCAATACAAGCTTGGTTACTTCCACCGGTACTCAGATTGTTGACTCATCATCAAGCTTCAAATCAACCAATGTGACTAAGGTAATACTTGATTCTATCAAGAAAATAACCGACTGCAGCTCACAGGATTACAAAGCAATTGATGATACCATGCCAATTTTGAAGGTAATTGCTCCTAACTATAATATAGATAACAAAGATTCTTTAGGACAATTGGATACACTGTGTAAATATATCTCAAAAAACATTGAGAAAATAAAAGAAGAGTTAGTAAAGGATAAAGTAGAAGTTGAAAAATAAAAATTCTTTGATGAGCAAATAAAGAAGTGTAATAGAGATTTTGACACACTTCTACTGAAATTATGTAATTTGTTGAAAGAGTACAAAAATTTGTACAAAGATACCTGTAAAACAAACTTTTTGACTGTAGATATTGACAAGAAAATGAGCAAGGTACGGGATGAGATCAATAAACTTTCAGATAATTTTGTCAACTCACCTGATACACTATCAATTTTTGAGGAGAAGATAACAAATTTTGAGGAAGAACTACTCAAATTGGAAAGAGAGAAAGAAAGAACAATAAGTAAGGCAAAACATTTGAGATCTAAACTAAGTCCAAGATTGGACTATCTAGCATCTCTGCGGAAGGAAATTTCTGAGGCACTAATACAGGAAAGCAAAACACCGACAGAGCATTTGCAGCATCTCACCAGTACAGTGAAGAGAATAGAGACAACAATAAAGGATAGCAAGAAGTTTATGGATAGTATAAACTTGATTTTGGGAGATCTTTTTCAAATTATAACTACCTAGCTACAAGGTTGAAACCACAAACTCTATTGACATCTTGACAACCTTTGTCATTGATGCCAAAGGGGGAGTAGTGGGATGAAAAATTTCAAATCACAGGAATCATATGCTCGGGGGGAGCTCTCACATTTTTGGTAACATTTTTGGACTACACATTTTTGGATACTTTTTGAAATTTCTCATGAGTGTTGCCATCAATGCCAAAGGGGGAGATTGTTGGCATATGCACACTCCAATGAGACATTGTATGTGATTGAAGGTTTTGTCATTGATGGAAACCTTGCAATCCTATGGCATCGGCAAAGGCATTATACCAGCATCAGCAAATCACACTCTACACCGGCACTCAAGACACTGGCACCGACACAGAAGAAAGGAAGTATAATGACATAGAGGCCGACAAGATTTTGTTATATTATATTTTGTTTATTATTGTAAAAATGTGTAAGCCGACTTGGCATATTGTAAAACAACTCTTATATATAAAAGAGATCATTGTAGACATTTTGAATGATGAGGAGAAGTAGATAGGAAAATATTAGGCAGACCTATTGTGCGAAATATAGGTCAAGAGGTATATGTAAAGAACAAAGCAGGAACCGGTACTGAATCTGGCATTGAAGATGCTATTGTAAAGCAGTACAAGATATTGGATTTGTATAATCCTGATTGTAAGTCAGTGAGACTTCCCATTGAGAAGTGAGCTCTAGGCAGTTGGCCTTCCTGCATGTGCAAGCCCCTATTGTAAGTAATATTCTCTTATTGGCCAATGAGTGAATATTGTGGGTCAGAAATCCCACTAAGGTTTTTCCCACACTGGGTTTCCTCAGTAAAATCTTGTGTTATGGTGTGCTTTTCATGTGGATGTTCTTGATTCTGTTTATTGCATTATTTCTTGCATACCGGTACACTATTATATTATGTTCTGCATGTTTTAAATTAAGTAATTCTAATTACCGGTCAGATACTGATTCACCCCCCCCTCTTAGTATCTGTGGGATCCCTAACTGAGGCTATTAAGATCTTCAACAAATATATATTAAACAATAGGGAGAGGAAAGAAATGAGGTTTTTGAATAAGAGGTAGGTGAAAAATTGGAATAACTTACCAAACAACAACAAAAAGACCCCAAAGAGTTGCAAAAAGAGAATCCCATTCAACAACTTCCCCAGCCACAACCACAACAAGAAGAGTCTTTAGGATAATAGCAAGAAGGAAATCAGGATGTAGGTAAGGAACAACAACAACAAGAAAAGGATTAAGAGTAGAAACCAAAGACTCATATTGTAATATCTCAACTCACTTCACAAGGAGGGTAGCGAGATGCACTTATGTCGCAATGGCTAAACTTCAACTTTTAAAAGAAGAAGAAGGTTGTCTTACCTAGCATCTCTTTGTAGGATGTAATCACTAAATCACCAAGAAGAACAAAGAAAGATAAGACCCTTCATCAGCTGATGATAAGTGACTCTAGAGATCTCATGGCTAGCATAGTTACTCTAGTACTGACTAAGGAAGGCGAAGAGCATGCTTCTCGAAGTTATCAAATTTCTTAGATAAATCTTGGCAAACAAATTAAATGGAGAAAGATAGCCACCTTAGACACTGCAACCTCTACCATCAGAACAAGAACAAAAAAGGAGCATAACTATAAGAAAGAAGCTAAGGCACAACTATAACAATACAAACAATTTCTCCTAGAGATGTCACACCCACTTGACTCAAGACTTGAGGGCACCCAAACTTCTACTTCAACACTACCACAACAAGAATTCAAGACTTTATATGCAATGAGGAAGAAAGAAACCACAGTTGATGCCTATGACAAAAATAAATTGAGTAAAATAAAAATGTTCTTACTGGAAACCATGGACATCTATGAAGATTCTCATCTCCTTGAGAAAGGTATGATCTTTTTCTCAACCCAGTGGAAAACCCAATCTACCAAGTTTGTGAAACAAATCAAAGTGCTTAAAAAGATCAAAAGCCTAGGTGAAGATATAATCAAAAGAGAAGACTTGTTAGGGGGTGAAGACCTCACTATTTTGCATACTTACATTGATGTTTTGGAATTTAAAAGGGATATTTTGGATCAATGTAGAACTAATGTGCTAAGAGGGCATCCATATTTCCTAATCCTACTTGAGGAATATGAGAAATATGTGATAAAGGTATTGGGTAAGCATGGACTATGAACCATTCAGTCGTGATCACTCAACCATGAGGAAGTACTCAAGTGATGGGAAGCCTATGTTTCTATAAACTTCTCTTCAACTGTCAAATTTGATACCAATGTCATGGAAAGATATATGTTCCTTGTTCTCTAGTCTCACCAAGCAACACAAATAGTGGACAACTTACTCGACAAGATGGATGGACTAAAGGAAAGTCTTAGAGTTTTTGTTAGACACAATGCACCATAGAGAGGGGGTGAATCCGTGGTTCTCTATCTTTTCCCTTTAACTATCCTATGTGTGTATACCAGTTACCAGATCTAACTCAATGCAGACTTATCGGTTAGTGGGGAGATTAATCACAAAAGAATTCACACACAAGGGACATCACATAACACCAACATATACAAGGAAAAACCAAGATGGGAAAAACTTCAGTGAGAAATGTTGTTGGAGACTACTACTCCAATCCAACGTCACAATGAATCTTTGATTGCAATGTTTAGGGCACCAACCCCTTCACCGAGATACAACTCAGTGAATGAAAAGCATAATCATTTACAAGTTAATAGCCTTGTTACAAATGCTTTTGTAACTCCTCTTCAAGACTCTCTACTGGATCTTCTATCTAGCTCACTACCGGTTCTCTCTATCTCTCACCCTCTTACTACTACAACCTTATCTGCTACTGCAACCTTATTGGTTTAGCCTTTTCTCCTTCTCTATCTGTTCTCTCCCTTTCCTGGTTCTCTCTACTAGTTGACTCCTCTCAACTAATCTATTGTTCTCTGTTGGTTCTATCTTCTATTAGTTCCTTCTTTCCTACTCTGCACTCTTCTACAACTCGTCTACCAGTTTGGTCACCGCCGATATACTTCTCTCACAGACTCACTTGTAGATTATCGGTTCCCCACTGTTGTTGGTTGATCTTCTCAACCTGATTCTCACTCGCACACACTCAGTCTCTTTCAAATACTCATTGAGTACTTGACTAATTTTCTCTCACATGCATAAGCAACACTCTCTCCTTCAGCAACACAAACAATATCTTTGGCTCGCATACATATAGCTAGATTTTCTTGCCAAGAGATAAGTTTGAACTTGGAGCCTTTAGGGTTTTTACCATTGAACATGAGGCACATCAAATCTGATAAAATATCATTTGATATGATATCCAAGATAACTACCTACACATCACCACCATTAACGTGCCTTCTAATACACATTTTCTCAACTTAGCAAACACTGACAGTCAGTTGGCGAGACACAAGATCAATCACCATAAATAGTTCCGCAGATTGCATCACCAACTTCATTCTACATCTAGACACTCTGCATCGATCAATGCATCCCATTGATCTTCTTTGTTCGACATTCCTCGAGCTGCACACCACCACAACACATTCCATGATCTACGGGGTCTACAATTAATGTCGACCAACTCTGTAACAACCTCGTCGGTGTGCACTCCATCTATTGCTGCATGTATGTCCTCCACCTTGACTCCACATGGCACCTTTTTCGACATCCACCTATTGGGACTCATAAATTTGAGGAATCTGAGAGGCCCATTTTATAATTTTTCTTTGCACTTTCAAATGAATACCTAGTGAATCAACCTGAGTGGCCTAGTTTGAAAGAAGGTTAAAATGGAGCCAGTTGATTATCAAGGGGTAAGGCCTTGGAAATTTGTTTTACACCTTTCATTTTGCCTATGCAGTGCTTTACAACTTTCAGAATTCAGTTTGGATCAGTTTATCAAGTACCCATTTCAAGGGGTGAGCTGAAAGTTGTTCTATGCACAAATTTAGATTTTACCAAGTGACCCACTTTGAGGCTTTGTATTTCATAACTGATTGACTATCATGTTAAAATGAATATAACCCTAAATTTTATGCATATAGGTGAGTCTACATGCCAAATTTCAAGTCCCTATGAATCCATTTGCTTAGTTTGGTAAGCCCAATCCATTTGCAGTTTATATTGTCTGCATAAGTCCCTGTTTCAATAGCTAGTCAGAGCACTACTTTGCACATGTGTAAAAGATGCTCTGGTGAGTGTCATGTCAGGATGTTTATTCCAGGATACTACTAGTATGAAAGAAAAGCTATGTTTCCGATTTGAAGCCCCTGCCAATCCGCTTGATCAGTTTTCCGAGATGGTTTCTTGAGCCATTTTATTTTATTTTTTGCACTTTGCATTGTTGCACCTGTTAAAGTTGCCATTTTCATGAGCTCACCATTTTGTACCCTGTTAGCTTCCTGGTTAAATTGAACATTCCATGGTCTTCCTTGTACTTCAAAGTATCTATGCCCCAGATTTGGGAATCTACGGAGACCATTTGTTATTTTTAATGCGTGCACTTTTAGGTCCCTGCACATTGATTTTATCAGGTTCATAGTGCTGACAGAGCCATTTGGTCATCTTTGACCATTAATATCTCATCGCCCAGGATTATTATTCAGAAATGGTTTGGCCAGAGTGAATGCCCATATATTAGATAGTACGCCTATTAGTTTGTGAAGTCCAGGGAGTTATTCTGACCAGTTTTTAAATTGCATGTTTGGGTTTAAATGTGAAAATGTGACACAAGCACTTGAAAGTTGCAAGTTGAGTTTTAATAATTAGAAAATTGTGCTGATCAACTTTAGAGGTATGTTCAAGGTCCCTGAGGCATTTCAGGGGTTAGTAGCATGAAAATAATTTCCTTTTTAGCCGGACCCATTTTTGGGTCCAGTCTGGCTCATGCCCTTGCAATATTAATTTTATTGGCAACTTGGTCCATTTAGAGATGATTTCGTTTCATTGTGTGGGCATATAACTGAGAGGTTATAATGGAACTTTATAGTTTTGAAAATTGGGGTCAATATGTCATTCATGAAGCTCATTTATCTCAATGATTTAAATATGATGACAATGAATATTATCACTGACGCTCATCAATTCCCTTTCCAAAAGTTAATATAAGTGTTGATGATACTTATAAGATTACTAAGGAAATTGAGGAGACAATTTCTTAGGAAATGAGTGAAGCATGTGGAAAGGAAGATGATGCAGACACTAAAGAGGAAATGAATTAAGAGTTTGTTGGATCTCAACCAAGGAGGTTGCCAAAGGGACTGATTTGAGCAGCCATTGAAAACTCTCAAGCAAATTGCAATTGGCATGTGAAATGCCAGTCAAAATCCTCCATCCATGTGATAAAAGCCCTCAAAAATTTCAAATAAAATGAAATTGGTAGGCAAATTTCTAGTTAGGAAAACTCTCCAGCTCCTTTAGGGGTCACGTGGGCATTAGAAACTCAAAACAAATGCACTCGATAGGCGTTAAGCCTAAATCCTTCCTCCTGTGTGGCATAAAGGAGACCTCAGAAGATTTTTGCAGATGCATTTGGCAAGTATAAAGCCCAGCCAATCTTCCCTGTAGCATGGAAATGGAGGAGGGCACATGAAAGTTTCAAACAAATTCAATTACAAGGCAAAGCACCCAGCTCCTCCCTGCATGTGAGACTTTCAATGAAAGCAATCAATAGGATTAGCTCCTCCCTGTGTGTGGATTTAAAGGGTATTAAAGAAGCTTTCAACCGAATGCAAGATAGTAGGTGTAAAGCTTAATTCCATAATCTGATGAATACTAAGAGGGGGGGGCGGTGAATTAGTATACCAAAAATCTCTGCACTTAAACACTTTACAAGACTGATAGTAAATCGGTAAAATAGTTTAGCAGACAAACCAGTTAGCACACATGCAAACCAAATAGAAAATAATGCATTCACCCACAAAAGCACAAACACCATAACACATGAGATTTTGACGTGGAAACCCAAATGGGAAAAACCACGGTGAGATGGAACTCACAAGTAACTATCTGTAGAATAGGAACCAGACCGGTTAAGGTTAGACTGGTTAAGGTCTTACAATGTTCTTTACCAGAATAGATCTTGTTAGGAATATCAATCTCTGTTAGGAGATAAGTCCGATTAAAGACTACCTTGCTAGAGGATTTTAGATCCATAGATGTGAACCACCTTGTTAGAAGATTTGCAAAAGGCTTTTGGGCCTACCCGGTTAAGGGCTACAAACTTGTCAAAGATGTGAGTAATCAACAAGTGATTGATCTAGCTAATAGCATAGACTGCTTGGTTGGATCCTTGATAGCTTGTTCCTAATGCATTCCAGCATTACTTCAGTCTTCTACACATTCATATTCTCTCCAACTCCTCAACCACCTTCAATCCTAGCAACAACATAAACTTTCGCTACGTCCACATCAACAACCTAAAACCCTAGATATGATGTCCTTATAAAGGAATCTAATTTCATGTCGGTCCAATAGGATTACATTACAATTTCCTAGGTTCAATGAACCTGGACATACTTGGTAAAACAACATAAAAAGCACTGTTAAAGTGTCGGCACTATCAAACAATCGGTGGATGGTAACTCATCACAGAGTATTACTAGCTCATACAAAATACTGGTTCAAACAAAATGCCGGTTGCCGGTTTGAAAAAAATGAAGACTGGGAAATATGTGTTATGCCACTTTGATCCTTCGTGCCACTTGAGATCCTCAAACCACTTGTGGTCAACATGCTGCTTCAGACTGGGAAACACATTTTGCAAAACGCCAATAGTCTAAAGACTATAATACAACATACCAGTTGGAACAAATACCGGTTGTGCTCTAACTCATACATATAAAGGGGATCTCAATGCAAGTGTGTGCCCATCAACGACAATCACAACATAAACATAAAAAATGCCAACAATATTCCCCTTTGGCATTGATGGCAACACTTAGGAAAATAAAATTTTGACATCTAAGTGTTTTACAACAAAATCATGCCATTAGCAAAATTGCTCCCCCTAAGCACATACACTATCCCTTTGACAATACAATGTATAACAATTTTGCATATAGAGCATAAACATTGAGATATTCAGAGCATATATCAAAATTTTGATTGCCAGATACTTCTCCCCTATACTTCTCCAAATAGAATTCTTCTCCCCCTTTGCCAATAATGACAAAGTATAGCTGAACAACCCTGTTTTCATTTGATATTAAAATAATAAAAGTTTATGACAATAAGGAATAATAATTGTCAAAAACAGATTTAAAGTCTTGCAAGAATTGTTTCATCGATAAAGACTAGGACTCAAGTAGGGAGGTGGCTACTTATTTTTCTGTCTGCATCTGGAAGACTTGTTCTTCCATGGCATCAATTGTGCTCATCTCCTATGTCACTGTTAAGGCATCCAGGTTTAGATAGCACTTCTGAAGAATTTTCAATCATGAGAGTAGAACTAGTTGTAGCTCCTGCAAATCTCTAGACCGGGTGCTGATTTCTTGCTCCATTTTTGCTGATTGGATGTGAAACCGGTGAACTGTTTGCTCATAAGTTGTAAAGGAATCATAAGGCGGATTGCATGTGCTCATGTAGGATTGCAAGTCTATTTGAAGCTTTTGCATCTGAGCTAGCACATCATCATAGAACAGATGGGGTTGCCAGATCTTGCTGAGTAGTAGATTCCCCTCATCTAGAGCATCCCTTATATCCTTTGTTCTTTTTGCAGTTCAGACCGGAGCTCATTCAACTTCTTTACCAGAGTTGTATTAAGAGATTTTTGATGCTCTTTCTTTACATTTGCCTCTGCTGCCTCTTCTAGGCTCTGCACCTGATCATCCACTACTTTGCATAGGAGCTTAAGTTTAGCCAGTGTTGGGAAGGTTAGTACTGGGTATCAAACCAGTAAGAGTGTCCACAACCGCTTGAATTACATCCCGCTCCTTCTCCCTCCATATGTTTTTAAGCTATTCTTGGACAACTTTGATGCTCTGCATCAACTCCATTTCACTTACAGATTGGAGGCCGATAGGACTGGTGAGGCTAGCCGGTTTGGCTTGACTATCGGTTGCCTTTGGATTCTCCATCTGGGTTCTTTTTGCCGCTTCTCTTTCCTTATCCTCTTCTTCTTTTTTCTTGTTTTCTTCTCTCCTCTTCTCCTCTTTCTTATCCTCCTCTACCTTTTTCTTCTCCGCTTCTCTCCTCTTCTCCTCTTCTTTGTCTTCCTCAGTCTTTTTCTTCTTAGCTTCTATCCTCTTCTTCTCTTCTTTGTCTTCCTCTGCCTTCTTCCTTTCTGCTTCCTTCCGCTTCTCCTCTTCTTTCTCTTCCTCTTCCTTCTTCTTCCTCTCTACTTCCTTCTTCTTCTCCTATTCCTTGTTTTCCTCTTCTTTCTTTTTCCTTTCATCTTCTTGCTTCTTTTTCTCTTCATCTTCTTTTATTTTCTCCTCTTCCTCTTTTCTCTTTTCCTCCTCTTTCTACTTCTCCTCATCTTCATCCTTTTTCCTCTGCTCTGCCTATTCCTTTGCCACTTCCTATCTGTCCTCGGCTTTCTTATCCACCTATTTAGCCTGTTGCTCCTCTCCTATTGCCTCAGATGGTGTTTCCTGAGTAACATCCTCTACGTCCATAGCATTGATATCAATGGTGTCGATCAGCTCAACAACTGGGTTTCCTTCATCATCAAATGCTTCATCCGGTTTTGTTATTACCGGTTCTTGCTCATCCTTCTGGTTGGCTTGAGCCACTCGATGCATTTTCAGAGCTTCTAGAGCAAGGGTGTGTGTATTCTTGAGCACTTCTTTACCCTTCCCTTGAAGTAACAGAAGTCTTCTTCTTCTCATGAAGAAGAGGCCTTTGTATTTGTTCATCACTTCAAACAGTTTTGAATTTGATACATCTGAAAAAAGTTCAGCAAAAACTTTTTCTCTCATTTCCTATTTCTGCTCTATGGTAATGCACCATTTATCGTCTAAGGATTTATACAAAGAATCCAGTGTCTCAGATCTAATTTCTGAAGGCGACCGATCTTTAACACATAAATATTGAATTATTTCTTTTTCTACCGCTTCCTTTTCATCATCATTAAAGTCATCAATTAAATCATTAAATACTTTTCTCCTAATGTTTTTGATAGTTCTTTGACAATGTGTCAAAGGTTTGTAGGAGGAGATGTCAATATTTACCGGTGCCGATGATGCTAGTTCATTCTTTGTCTTTTTCTTTGCTTGATGTGTCTTCTTTGGTTTTTCCTTAGACACAGTTTCTTCTGAGTGTGGAGAGGTATTCCTTGTCTTCCTCTTTCTCTCAAACACTTTAGCAGGTGCCGCTTCAAGTTTCTTTTTAGCCAGTGCCGCTTCAAGTTTCTTTTTAGCCAGTGACCGCTTGGTCACTGTAAGACTGGCTATAGTAGCTGGTGCCGATGCTGAAGGCACTATTTTTGCCTTCTTCACTGAAGGTTATTT
This sequence comes from Cryptomeria japonica, assembly GCF_030272615.1. Classification (NCBI taxonomy): domain Eukaryota; kingdom Viridiplantae; phylum Streptophyta; class Pinopsida; order Cupressales; family Cupressaceae; genus Cryptomeria; species Cryptomeria japonica. The sequence goes on along the minus strand of NC_081408.1, from coordinate 596,193,477 downwards.
TCCTTTCTTTGCCGAGGGTTCCTCGACCGGTGTTATCCTTTCTAGATAGGTTTCAGTTCTTTTTGCATTTGGATCAAGCTGTGAGACAATAAGGGTAGAGGCATATCCTTCCAGCATATCATTCATTACCTCATAGCACATAGGCTCCACTTCCTCCTATCTGGGCTCAATAGCCTCCATTATGCATTGATCCACTTTGATGGTGAAACATATATAATCTTCATATTTCTTGACAATATCACCTGATATTCTCACCCTCTGACTCATTTTGCATTTGAACTCATCAAAGTACTTGTTCAGAACTTTAGGGTAACTGGTTCCAAATACTTGAATGCTTTCCTTGATTTGCTTGGTTACCGGTTGGTCAAAAGACCATTGGACATCACCTACTCCTGGAAAGTAGCCTTGGAAGTAAAAGAATAGCCCAACCAGTAGTTGTCCAAACTTGAACCTTAATGCATTATCCTATTTGATAGATTTCAGATTCAATAGGAGTTGTCTTTGCATACCGGTACAAAGGTCAAATGATGCATCCTTGATCATCTGGTAAGTGGCATTTACCACTGCAGCAGATACAGAGTTAATTCTGCTGGCTGAGAATGCCCAGTATCCAATCACCATACATGCATACTTCACCAGATCATCCTTGATAGAATTGACGGTCATACCTCATGAGTCACTCACTAAACTGGTGAGCTTGGACATTTCAGTTTTTCTTACTGTCCTTAGGGCTGACACATCCCCTGTATTGCAGAAACTGGTGATGACATGAATTGCTTATGGTGTTATATCATGCATTCTTTCTAGGTACATCTTGTCACCATGAACTCTGCTCAGAATGATCCTAATGTGATCATCTATGAAATCCTTCAGGAAATAAACAACATTGTGGAGCTTCTTCTTCTTCAAGATACTATACTCCGGTTTGATCTTTTTATCTTGTCCACAAAACAAACCTAGCTGGGAGTGGATAGCTAGAGACCCTAGGTCTTCAATCTTGCAATCTATGTAATCAGAAATCCCTTCTACTATAACACCAACTAAAACTTGTGATAGGGCATTATACTTAGACTCGTGTTGAATAAAACTTGCAGACTCGACAGATGCACTGGAATTGGTATGAGATGCGGAAGCTATGATAGAAACTTAAAAACTCGAGAAATACCTATTGAAACACATGAATTTAGGGCTTTCAAATTTTCCTTCACTTCACACTCCATCGATTGCAGAATCACTGCTTTGCATTCTTCACTTGGCCATTTGCAGTTTGAATTTGAATCTCCTTCGCGGTTTCTTAATCTCTCAAAATCTCAGCACAAATCACCTTTTCTTCATTCTGCTCTTTGAAAAACTTTTCTTTGCTCGAAAACTGAAAGTGAGAAATGATTTGAAAAATGCTTTTAAACATATTCCTCACCTACCGCAATTAATGCTCCTCCATTAGGGTGTAAACCCTAATTTGCCTTTTACCATTTCCGATCTTCTGCCAACTGACAGGTATCACATACTGGTTAAGGTCTTTTATCGATGTAAACCGGGGGTTCGAAACATTTTGCCGTTTGCTCCCCCTAAGCTTTTCTGAATCTTAGTTTGCCGGTTCCGTGATTTCCACACTAGGTGCAGAAACCGGTTCCTCTTGTAACACCGCTGGTTTCTTCTTCCACGTTTTGTTCATGTCTGCTTGAATAGTGTCAACATCAATGTTTCCTTTCGGAGTGATCAGTATATTGTCAGATATGTTCTTTCTTGATCTGCAGAATCTGGCAATGTGACCCAGTTTGTTGCAATGATAGCAAAACAATCCAGGTGCTCTCCAAGGTCCATTGTTCATGTTTCCATTCTTCCTTCTACATGTTGCAGCAGTGTGACCATGACCATGATAGACCATGCAGTTTGCTCTCCATCTTGTTGCCACTTGATAGCCATCGCTTGCTGATGATTGAAGGCATTAAACTAGTTGTGATTCCGGTTCACAAAAGGTTCAGGACCAACTCCTTGGGTCCTCTAAGGATATCTTCCAGTGTTATTCATAACAAACCTGCATTTAGATGCTCTATGCCAAAAATTGTTGCATGCATAACAATTACCATTAAATCTATAGGATCTAGGCTTATCATTTAGGAAATAAGGAAAATTGTTGTAAGCCTTACTCCTACACACATTTGCAGTATGTCCTTCTTTAAGAGAGTTAAAGCAAATAGGTTTAAACTTTTGTTTACCTTTATCCTTTGATGCCAGTTATTTCTTTGATGTTCCAACATTTGTACCAGAGGTCTCACCTTCCTCATGACCGGAATAACCAAGTCCATTGGTATTCTTTGCCAGTTTAGCAGTTTCAAGCTTTTTCTCTAGCTTGACAGTACTCTTGTTGAACTTAGCAAGTATTTCCTTTGACTCGGAGAGTTCTTTGGAAATAGTAGCATTTGTTTCCATCAAGTTTTCATTCTCAGAGATGGCAATGTTCAGTTCTCCTTGCATGTCTTCCTTTTCCACTTTGCTTGCATGGAGTTGAGTAGTTAGGGCACTGATCTCTTGTTTCAGCTTGGAGATCTCATGATCTTTGTCCTTCACTAGATTTTCAGCTTTCCTCTAGTTCTCAAGCTCTTGACACATCTGGATAGTTAGTCCTTCCAACTCCTTTCTTAGGTTGGATTTTGATTCATTCAACTTATTTACTTCTACAATTAGGGCTTCCATGTCTGCTTCATCTGAAGAACTATTTTTAGATAGCTCCATCAACTTTTCTGCATGTTCTCTCGTTTATGCTTGAGATGCCTTGTATTTGACCATAAGATCATCATAGGCTTGCTCAGACTGGGTGAGCCGATGAGTAAGTTCCCTCAATGTGTATTCCCCCATATCTCTTTCCGAGTGGTTAAACTTACAGAAAGGTAGGCTCTGATACCAATTGATTAATACTAAGAGGGGGGATAAATTAGTATGCCAAAAATCTTTGCACTTAAACACTTTACAAGACTGATAGTAAACCGGTAAAATAGTTTAGCAGACAAACTAGTTAGCACACATGCAAACCAAATAGTAAATAATGCATTCACCCACAAAAGCACAAACACCATAACACATGAGATTTTGACGTCAAAACCCAAATGGGAAAAACCACGGTGAGATGGAACTCACAAGTAACTATCTGTAGAATAGGAACTAGACCGGTTAACATCTTACAATGTTCTTTACCAGAATAGATCCTGTTAGGAATCTCAATCTTTGTTAGGAGATAAGTCCAATTAAAGACTACCTTGCTAGAGGATTTTAGATCCATAGATGTGAACCACCTTGTTAGAGGATTTGCAAAAGGCTTTTGGGCCTACCCGGTTAAGGGCTATAGACTTGTCAAAGATGTGAGTAATAAACAAGTGATTGATCTAGCTAATAGCACAGACTGCTTGGTTAGATCCTTGATAGCTCATTCCTAATGCATTCTAGCATTACTTCAGTCTTCTAGACATTCATATTCTCTCCAACTCCTCAACCACCTTCAACCCTAGCAACAACATAAACTTTTGCTACAACCACATCAACAACCTAAAACCCTAGACATGATGTCCTTATAAAGGAATCTGATTTCATGTCAGTCCAATAGGATTACATTACAATTTCCTAGGTTTAATGAACCTAGACATACTTGGTAACACGACACAAAAAGCACCGTTAAAGTGTCAGCATCGTCAAACAATCAGTGGATGGTAACTCATCATAGAGTATTACTGGTTCAAACAAAATGTTGGTTGCCAGTTTGACAAAAATGAAGACTAGGAAATATGTGTTATGCTACTTTGATCCTTCGTGCTGCTTGAGATCCTCGAACCGCTTGGGGTCAACATGCTGCTTCAGACCGGGAAACACATTCTGCAAAACACCAATAGTCTAAAGACTATAATACAACATACCCGTTGGAACAAATACCGATTGTGCTCTACCTCATACATATAAAGGGGATCTCAATGCAAGTGTGTGCCCATCAATGACACTCACAACATAAACATAAAAAATGCCAACATAATATTTATCAGAATCCTCTCTGCGTGAGAATTATAGCCATTGAAATAGACTTAGAAACCTTTAGCAAAATGCATGAGTGTCAAGTTTAAAGCCTAGGGCCTATGTTTGGTGTAGAGAAAGGACATTAAAATCCCAAACAAATGCATATTTGCAGACTAAGGCTCAGAAAAGTTTCAGGCAAATGCAAATGATAGGGGATTGTGTAAACCATTTATCCCACATTGGTGGTGGGGAGGAGATTTTTTGTATTTAAATATAAAGTCACATGTAAGTAAAGTGTCAAAGCTTAAGAAATTTTGACAAGGAGATAGCTTAGTGATCCGATGGACTTCAAGCACACACACACATCCCGAGGCAACCAAATTTTGCAGCAGAAGGGTGAATTAACTAGTGAGCAAGTTGTAGATGATCTGATGACCATCACTATACTGCAAGGTGACTGAATGGTGGGCCCAATAGATGAGCAGATCAGGTGTTAAAGGTCAAGCAGGTCTGAGGCAGATCAACGATGGTCGCTGATCCACAAGATGAAGATGCATGCTAGTTATCTATTGTGGATCAGTGACAAAGGAGAGTTCTAGTCCGGTGGTGGGTCCAACGATGGTGAAGTGGTAGGTCAGGTGACGTCTCAGTGGATCTGTAAGCAAATCACAAGGTGCCACATGGTGGAACGCAGATGGAAAATGGAGTAAAAATCAAAGTTAATTCATATAGTTCAGACTATAGGTAGAAATTCAAAAATTTAAATGATAGATGCATCTGAGAGATTAATTCGCCTAAGGGTTATTTTGCCCAGATATACAAGTATTATATATCATTGGAAAGCTCTCGAATTGAAGAGTCTATTTCTGTAGTCAGTTGTAACACATGTCAAATATATCAAGAGTAGTTTCCTTGAGATTTCAGAAGGATTTTTCAGTTTGTCAGAGAGGATTTTCTGCAGGCCAAGTGTGTGAGCCGTAAATGCAGAAAGATTTGGGACAGTTGTCTTTGTCAGATGAAATATGAAATTCTTCTCTCTTCCTTCTTATTCTGAGGTCTTCTCATTTGGTAGGGGTTCCATATTTTTTTGTGATCAGAGCTCCATAATTCTTTTTTTCCAGCTCTGAGTTTTTCTTCCAGAGTTTGTATAGTGTAATGTCTTCTTTCAAGTAATGGAGTATATCTTCTTGCTATAGGTGTTTCTAGTTGTAGGTTTATATGTATGTAAGGCATGCATAAATTCACACAAAATTGTCTCTAGATATATATTTCTTTGTTACAAATTAAATCCTCAAGGAGGATGGAATTTGTCATCTCAAGGAGATTGTTGTGATTGTTTGTAGGCATTGTTCAGTGAAGAGTTTAAATTCTATAATCAATCATATATAATGGTATATATATTCAAGATCTGATGATTTTTTGAATGAGCTAACTAATGCATTTATGTAAGGCATTAATGAAGGAATATTTGATGATGAAGATGGATTTGCAGTAGAGGTTTTCATTTATAGTTTGATGTATGACTCCATGCCCTAGGATAAGGCACTGGTCTTGTAGATCCTAGGGATTCTCAGAGATTTAAAAAAAATCAAATATCCATTTACTTTTATGTTTATAGTTTTAGTTTGTTCCACCTATCTCATACTTCAACTTAGTTGAGATGTCAATGTAGATCTAGCCCATCTGTAGTAACCTCCTATTTGTTTAGCCTTATGAGATCTATCTATTTTTATTGATGTTGCCATATGTGTGTAATGGGTCTGGTTCAATGCATCAAAGGCACACCCACCTAGATTTTGCAAAGCCTGAAGATTAGAAGGGTTCAAATCCTTGTTATGTTGTCCAAGTCTTGAAGTTATTCATTGTATGAAGTTGGCTATTTCATAGATAAATTGTAGGTGAACTTGGTTTGCTCATTTTTTAGAACAACACCACCTTAGCTTGGACCTTTGTGTCGGTTCAGATAGGATCATCGACCAAACACACAACATGTCCTTATTTTGTGTTGGTTCACTAACCCTACCGATATCTCACACTTCACCAGTTACCCTTCATGTCTACACTTTGCTGATTTGTCGGTGGAACCCCTTAACTAGTCATTAGACATGTCTATCCATAGCATGCACATTCTCATTAGGTGGGAGCTCATCACTTAGCCTCTTTTCTTCCTTACCAGTTCTCATGCTCACTGGTAGCCATTTTGTTGAAGCCATTTCATCAACCTTCAACTAATTCCATCTAAGGCATCTGCATACCAGTTGCATACTCTCTCTACAACTGTTCCACTTTTCCCTCTTCATCATCAGACTAGACACTATCTTAGCCGGTTTGTCAATTTGACAAACTTATCAATTCTTTACTCTTCCTTTTCTGTCCCAGTGGCATAATGTGCCTTTTATGTCAGTCTAGTGCATATCCCTAATTTCATGCACTTGAGGCATCCCTTTGATTTACCGGTAGATCCGATGTGATCCTTCAAACACCTACCTTTACGTCTTCTTCCTTATCGCATAGAACTATGATGCATACTATGCATAATAGGAGATACGATCCACTTACTGGTAGGAGTGGATCATTGTCATCGACATCTTGTAATGCACTCTTGTGCCTTCCCTATTTGTGCAGCAAACCCTCAAACAAGAACATGTGATCTGGTGTGAGTACATTCATTGTCATTCATCTCTTCACATGGTGACTACATCTTCATTCGGTGGGAGTCCTGTTGTTCTACATCTGCATAATATATCAGTGACCTGTACATTCTTCTCCTCTCTTGTTGATGTGATTTAGGTAATATTCTACCTCTTCATCACAAACAATAGCTCAACATCTTTCCCACTCACATATGTCATTATTTATCGATTGTTATATCATACCGGTCTCCTGTCCATATCTTCCACACAAGTTAGACACTAACTTGTGTACCGATGACTCAACTGTGACTCCAATGGTCATTCCTTTGAATGAAATTCTTCTTGTTTACTAGTGACCTACAACACTAGTTGAAATTAATGACTTCATTTCAACAATACTCCCATACTGATTGTCCTTCTATGCCGGTTGACATCAATGACAATACAATGCCAACAGTTTCCAAGTTCTGAACTGAATATGTGCCTTACCCACCACAAGCTTCAATCAAATTTTATATGGGAAACTACTGGAGATACAAGAAGAACAAGCAATGAGTGGCTAAATCACATCTAGTACACTTCTAGTTTTTACAGGTGAGGAGGTACAATCATGGTTAGTTATGGTGTGATATGCAGTTGTGACAACAGTCTAGTGTTGCATGTGTTCAACATGCATGACACCACTAAGTCAAGACCATCCTCCCAAGAAATGTAACTTCATTGCAATTAACGAAGACTTGTTGTCTAGTATTAGTCAAGTGAGGTTCAAAAGCAGTGACTTGCAAGTCAAACTGTAACCTCCCCTTTTTATAACTGAGTAATAGGCATAAGTCATTATAGGATTGTAGGGACCAAGGTTTATAAATGTAACATAGAAATTAAATTCAAGGGTCCAACAATTGATGATTCAATGCAAGTAATTAGGAATTTTACCCTTTTTATGCATTTTTTCTTAGAAATTTGGAGATAGTGGAAACACTTTTAGTACCAATGATTATTGATACTTATTTTTCTCAATTAATATGAGCAATTTGTGGATTGCATAATCTGGAGAACATGTCTTCCTAATTGGTATTTCTTATAATTTGATCTTTCATTTGGATTATCACTTGAATATTTCAAGCTTTTCCATTTCATGAATCATATTGCGCATGTGAATATAGTATGAGGATTAAGTGGTATTGCGAAAGTTTGGTCTTAGATATCTTGTTCTATTTGCATATAAGTTTATGACTTTGCATGTTCATTGGAAATGGTGTTTAATCATTGTTTTGAATGTTATTGATAATATTATGTTAAGTGGAAATCAATTTTATAGAATACATGATTTCTTATGTTAGTTTATTTATTCCTTGTTACCTTGCCTCATCTTTTGATTTTATTTCTTTACTATGAACCAAATTTTGCATTCTCCACTTAAAAAATCTAGCAAACCCCTTGATTGCAACAAGCCACATGAACATTGAATTAACCCGCACCATTGTGACCCAACTAAAGAGACCTTGGGAGGTGAGGCATTTCCAATTCCTCATCCTTTTTTCAGTAGAAGCTTTGTTTTTGAAGCTTGCATGTTAGGTGTGTCAAAAGGCTCATCATCATATCCCAAAGTCATCTTAGGGTAATCTTTTTACAATCTCCCATTCTCCTAAGTCATAGGATCACTTATCACTTTAATTTGCATTACCTCTAAATTAGGACATATCTTAGTGTGATCCAAAAAATTTCATTCCCTTTGGCAACAATTTGGATGCCAAGCATAAAACCCATAAGTCCAAAAATCCATATATATTTAAGGATCAACATGTCCCATCTATTCGACATGTAAAAAGAATAAAGCATAGTATGATCCAAAATTAAAAAGAAATGTCCAAAAGGCCACAAAAGATGATTAAGAAAAAGAAAGAAAAGTAAAAAGCCAAATGGGTTCCTAAGTCACTTATAGAAGCACTATGTTCCAAGGAACTACAAAATAAAGAAAAGTAAAAATACATGTGGATTACCAAGTGGCTCCTCAAAGTACAACATCCTAAAGCAAAATCAAATTTGGCATCCAAAATTCCTACCCCCATTTTCAAATTTCTTCAACCTTTCAAATCCATTTTGGTTTGTTATGTCCCAAAATCCATAGCCATTCCTCCATCAAAATTGCAAAATTCAAATTTTTCTTTTCCTCCATTTCTCCACCACCCCTCAATTTGTGTGCCAATGTTTATCTTGCCAATATTTTTCTCCACTCATGCACAAGTCTTCCAACATCCCATCCATTACCCAATACCTCTTTTCCACCCTTCCATCCCTCTTATCCAATCCTTTGCATAATTCCTTATCCCATTTCATCTAATCATCGATTTCATTGTCCTACCAATGTCTTTGTGCATACATTCATAGCCATGGTCTATACAACATATGTTTCAAGGGCATCACCCAGACAACAAGATGCTTGAGTCCTTCCTCCATGTCCTATCATGTGTCCATTGTCTTCCAAAAAAATAAATAAGAAGAAAACAAAAACTAATAAAGAGAAAATATTTGTCCATTGGTGAAAATTTGGCAAACAAGTACCTTGGGCAAGTACCATGATGAAAACCTACCAAATAGGTGTCATGTGTAATCCTTCATCTTCTTGCATTCCACACTTGGGGGTAGGTTAAATTCATGTTATCCTAGCACATCCTATCTATCTTGTCCTTAATTATCCTTCATATCCATTATCCTATCTACATTTGTATTCTCTTTTCCATCTTTTATCTTGACAAGGCTAAGGAACTTCCTAAGCATTGTTGGCATTCTACACTCTAGTGAGAAATCATGGTGTTGTCATTGATGGAAACTTACCAAAAAAATTGTGGATATCTTCAAGCACCAGCTTTGGCAGGCATCGACACCATCAAACACTTCACCAACAATGACAACAATGTATACTGACATTCCAGCTAATAGGAATAAAGTTTTGTTTATTGTATTTAATTATAAATATCTTTTGCAAAGCCAACATGGAATATTGTAATAAGACTCATATATGTATGAGATCTTGAAAATCATTTTGATATAGAAGATAGGATGGATACATGGTAGAAGTGATGAGTGAATATTAAGGCATATTTTGTATAAGGTTTATGGTTATTATATGAGCTTAAACCAGTACTAAACCTAGCATAGCAGATGCTGAATTATAGCAGTACATTCTATTGGATTTTCATAATCCATTTGTAAGTCAGTGAGACTTCCTTTTTGTGATTGAGCAGTGAGCTCTAGGAAATTGACCTTCCTGCATGTGCAGGCCCCTCTTGTAAGTAATATCCATTCATTGGCCAGTGAGTGAATATTGTGGGTCACAAATCCCACCGAGGTTTTTCCCACACCGGGTTTCCTCGTTAAATGTCTTGTGTTATGGTGTGTTTCTATGTTGTCTTTACTGTTCATATTTACTGCATTAATTCTTATTTACCGGTACACTATTTTAGAATGCAAAATACTTAATAAGGTTAAAGAATCTGTTAACCAGTTAGATATTGATTCACCCCCCCTCTCGGTATCTTTGGGACTATCATCAATCCTAACAATTGGTATCAGAGCCCGGTCCTCTATTTTCAAAAGTCTAACAACTTGAGGAAGATTTTGACACCAGTGCAGATGGAGAACTTAAGAAAGAAATTAGAAGGATCTCTTGTGGACTATGATGCAGAGAAGTTGAAAAATATCAAACTTGAAGATAATCTGAGGACTGCAGGGGAATTCATTCAAGGACTTCATGAGAAGATGCAAAGTAATGATGATGAAAAGGAAACTCTTAATGAGCTTGTAAGAAAGATGAGGCAGGAAAACATGACTTTAAGGAATGAAATGCAAGACATGAGTATGAGATTTTGTAAAGACATTGAAGACAAAAAGAAGAATGAAGATGACTTGACTAGGAGACTTAATGATACTGGAAATGAAAATCTAAGACTCAATCATGAAAATGATATGTTGAAGACACATTTGATTCACATGGAACATGATAAAACTAAACTTATGAGACAAAAGGGATTTCTCGAAAATGTGTTGGCTACTGCAAATCAACATAAAGAGAAATTCAAGAAAAGTTTAGAAGAACTTGATGGTATGCTGAAAACTCAAAAACCTAATGGAGATACTAATGGACTTGGATTTGAAGTTGGAGAAAGTTCCGGTACTGCAAACAATCATGATCACAGTAAACCAGTAAGACAACCTAATGCTTACAAATTTAATGGGAAATTATTTAACTATAACAAGTTTGGTCATAGAGAAATTTAGTGTAGATCTAGAAATAATCAGAACATTAATGCACCCACCGGTCAATGTTCCAAATGCAACAAAATTGGTCACAATTCAGAAAACAACAGAATGAATGTAAGATGTTATGTTTGTGGAAGATTTGGGCACTTATCTAATCAATGGAGAGCACAAACTGGCATAGGATATAGAAAGGCTATTCAGAAGAACAATGTGACTTGTTATGCTTGTAACAAGATTGGACATATTGTAAAATTTTGTAGAAGCAAGAATTCACCGGCAAACAATAAAGGACCTAGTTTGAAAGGCAAAGAGAAGGTTGATGAGGTAAAGCAATAATTTTCAAGACAATGGATTAGAAAGATAGTCAGAATGTTGATGAGACTATTCCTTCACCGGTAGAACAAAGTATTACTCCACCAACAATAGACTCTTCATCCACTTGAGAACTAACCCTTTGGGGGTATTGTAGCAAGTTGAAAATCATGCAAATTTACCCTCGATTGATTGTGAGAAGATGGACTTCTTCTCTACCGGTAGATGTGTTAAGTTTCACTTATCCGACAATAATTTAATGCGGTTGTTGGAGGAAAAGACATTATAAATAAGTGGTTTTCCCTCTTTTTCAATTCACCAAGCATTAAAACTTTGATAGAGCATGAAATCCGAGCGAAGGTATGCAAGGCAAAGAAGTGAAGCAAGTTCTTTCAAGCACTCAAACCATTATCAGGCAGATTAAGATATTTATCAATGGCTTCCTCCTTTGCTCCAGAATTTATTGCAAACCCCACTATTGTAGAAGTTGTGAAATGCCCTAGGCCGGTTTTTAAGATCATTCCCGAGATAGAGAAACATGATGATTCCCTAGGTGCTTTTTCAAAATTCCAAAAGGTGTTGCACATGCTGAAGACCCTAAAATCTATATTCATTGTGATATTGAGGAATTAGGTTATGAGGAAATATTGAAGATGTTTAAAATTGTTATCTGTGATGAAAATGGAAATGTAAAACCCAAACACAAGGTAATTGAAACTTTAGGTTTTGTGGAAATCTTGGACATCCCTAATTTTCCTAAGGAGGTAGTAAGGATTATCCTTAGCAGAGTTCATGGAGAATTCTTTTGGCTAGATTCTATTTGCAAAATCACCGAGGAAGAAGTTAGGGTAGTGACTGGTTTACCCTCCACCGGTAGTAGGCCATATAAGACTAAGAAGGTTCCTAATAACATAGTGATGAAATTAACGAGAGAAACCTATGATAGTAGATCCCTGAGAGTAAATGATGTTAAGGATAAGAATGTCAGATTTATAAGCATGATCCTAGGATATAAAACCACACATGCAAACTGATTCAGCTTTGTTTCCAGTCTTTGTATTAAAAGTGCATATGATATGGTCAACAATGATGCAAAATAGACGTGTGTGAGTGGCTAAAGGATGAGTTGATAGATAATCTGAAAAAGATAAAAGGAGACAAGAAAGGTACTTTTCATTTTGGAAATCTCCCGGTATGTCTGATGTTGTATCTCACAAAAGAGGTTCCCAGTATTGGCAAGAAAGACTTTGGTTATGATATACTGGTAGCTAAACAATTGTTAGAAATCTTCACCAGTATGGGCACTGATAAGGATAACAATATAACAAAGTACTTCAAAACATTTAAGGCAAAAATGAAAACAAGAGAGAGATTACCACAAATTATTGTAGACAAGTATGAAAAGGAAATATGTTTTGTAATTAAAAAGGATGAGATATGGATGGAGGCAGTTCTTCCTAGAACTGTATGGGTAACAAAAATGGGGTATGAAGTAGATGTAAATATCATTGAAACTTATGCTAAAGCCCTATTAGAAGCCCCTAGAGAACTAGAAGAAAAGGTTTTTGGAAGTGCAGAAACAATAGAAAGTGGTGTACAAACATTGAAATAGAGAAAGAGAAGAGAAAAATACATAAGAAGTGCATCTAAACAAGTTAAGGAAATAAAAGAAAACATCATGAACATAACTAGAATAAAGGAAAGTGACTTAGAAGGATTACAACTGGAGGCACATCTCTCACCAGTTGGTACATCCTTTGACAATGAAATTCCTACTGAGTTTAAAAGAGTTGATAGGAAGAGAAAACCCTCACCGGTACCCTCTCCTCCTCCCAAGAAAACAAGAACAACAAGGTAGAAGCAACAGGCAATGAGACCACCAAAAAAGAAGTTGACACCAAAGAAGAAAAAGAAACAACAGGTTATACCACCATTGGATAACTTATTGATTGAGATAACTGATGACAGTAACTTAGCAAATGTTAGCAAACTATATAATACATTCACTAATCAAGAAAAGGAAAGTATTAAGAATAGCATAATACTACACCTTGATATATACAAGAAAGTATTAATACACATTGTAGATGATTTGCCAAGTGAATTGTATGGGAGGTTAGATGCAAAGAGAATTGCAGTTATGGAGCTTGACAAGAAGCTAAAGATTGAAAAACTACTAGCTATACATTTGGTGAACTCTGTAGAGGAAATTGATGAACTTATTAGTGAAGCTAATAGATCAATTTTTGCAAGTGGACACTGACATGTGAGCCTAATGGCTAGCAGGGTAAATGAAATTGTAGAAGAAACAATAGAAAAATGGGATATCTTCTTTGTTGAGAAAGAAAAATAGGAAGAGCTGAACAACCAAAGAAAAATTTCAAGGTTTATTAGAAGGACAAAGACAAGGGGAAAGGTAATGTAGGTGGATTACCCAACATTAAAGTAACTGACAACCTACCACCACCTTTGGTTACTCCACCAATATAGACTTCTAGCACACCAGCTACTGAGAATGTGGATACATCACATGAGGATACCAACCCCGAGTCAGAAATTTTGTTCATCATGAACATTGATACTTAGGAAGTGAACATAGTAGTGGGCAAGGATAGCACTTAAGCAAACAATAATGTTGCTAACACTAAAAAAATTGAGCAACCGACAGAAAATATTGAGGTTGGAACATAGGCAGATAATATTGGGTTTGAGACATAAGCAAAGCAAGTTGAGCATTCAGTGGAAACACTAGACAATGGAATGGTTACTAGTAGTGTAGATGCTAGCACAATAAAATCGATAGAGATACCAATAGTGGATAACACAGAGATACCGGCAGCAGATAGTACAAAGAAACCAAGTGATCCATAGGTACACATTGAGGTAGTGAAACTAACAATCACAGAGAAACCAAAACCATTGCTAGTGGAAATGCAAACACAAACTAACCCACCAGAGGTCGTTTCAGGCAAATTGGTTACTCCCATTGGAAGCACATAAGTTGTAAAGGTAGTTGGTCAGACATCTGGCACTTCACTAACAAAATTTAGACCTACTAATATGTCTGAAGTACTTTTGGATTCAATAAAGAAAATAATAGATTGTAATGCATTGGCCCATAAGACAATTGATGGCACAATTCTTATTCTTAAGATGATTGCACCCAAATGCAATTTAAAGCATGTAAAGGATTCTTAGGTCAATTAGACACAATGTCTAAATATATTACTGGTAATATACTAACAGTCGATCAAATAAATGAGGAAACATTCAAGGAGAAAATGAAAAAGGAAAAAGAAAAATTCTTTGAGGAAATAATAAAGAAGTGCACGGAACACATTAACACACTTTTACTGGCACTAAATAAGACAACTTTGAAATACAAGGAACTATACAGAGATACTTGCAAGACAAATTTGTTGACAGTTGACATTGATAAGAAAATAAGCACAGTACGAAAGGAGATAGATGATATAGCTGATAATATCATGGTTCATTTGAACCTATATCAGTTATTGAGCAAGAAATTGTTGGATTTGAAGAAAAACTGGAGAAGTTAGAGAAAGAGAAGGAAAGGATAAAGGGAAAAGCTAGAGAACTTAAGTGCAAACTCAATCCTAAGTTAGATAACCTTATATCTCTAAGGAAAGAAATCTCTGAGGAATTAATTCAAGGTCAAAAGACACCAGAGGAACATATGCATAATCTCACTGATACAATTTAGAGAATTGAGGCAACTATGAAGGACATCAACATATTCCTACAAAGTTTAAACTTGGTATTAACAGAACTATTTCAAATTGTAACCAACCGGTTACAAAGTTCAAGTTGATATTTTGCACTCATTCGACAATTTTTGACAACCTTTGTCATTGATGTCAAAGGGGGAGTAGTGGATAGAGAAAAATGGTTATTAGAGGAGATCATTAGCTCAGGGGGAGCACACATTTTTGGTAAAATTTTGGACTTCATTTTTGGAACAGATTTTTGGATTTTTCTCATGACTGTTGTCATCAATGCCAAAGGGGGAGATTGTTGGCATTCTACACTCTAGTGAGAAATGATGGTGTTGTCATTGATGGCAACTTACCGACAACCTTGTGGATATCTTCAAGCACCGGCACTAGCAGGCATCGACACCGACAGACACTTCACTGATAGGGATAACAATGTATACCGACACTCCAACCGACATGAATAAAGTTTTGTTTATTGTATTTAATTGTAAATATCTTTTACAAATCTGACATGGGATATTGTAATAAGACTCATATATGTATGAGATCTTGAAAATCATTTTGATATAGAAGATAGGATGGATACATGTTAGAAGTGATGAGCAAATATTAAGGCAGATTTTGTATAAGGTTTATGGTTATTGTATGAGCTTAAACTGGTAGTGAACCTGGCATAGTAGATGCTGAATTATAGCAGTACATTCTATTGGATTTTCATAATCCATTTGTAAGTCAGTGAGACTTCCTTTTTGTGATTGAGCAGTGAGCTCTAGATAGTTAGCCTTCCTACATGTGCAGGCCCCTCTTGTAAGTAATATCCATTCATTGGCCAGTGAGTGAATATTGTGGGTCACAAATCCCACCGAGGTTTTTCCCACACCGGGTTTCCTCCTTAAACATCTTGTGTTATGGTGTGTTTTCTATGCTGTCTTTATTGTTTATATTTACTGCATTAATTCTTGTTTACCGGTACACTATTTTAGAATGCAAAATACTTAATAAGGTTAAAGAATATGTTAACCGGTTAGATACTGATTCACCCCCCCTCTTAGTATCTTTAGGACTATCATTAATCCTAACAAGCATCACATGTACTATCTACTTCACCTTGTCCACATTCCTTTAGTCCATATCGCATACCTTATCACACCCTTTTATCCATATCCCTTATCTTATCCATTTGTGATCTTAAGTTTATGGTATCCATATAACATCTTAGTCCATATTCCAAATTAATCCCTTGATCTTGATATAGAATAAAGATGTAAAATACAAAACATGTTTCCAAAAAAACATCTTGAAATGTCCATTCCTGAGGAGCACATGCCATCGAGTGCACCATGCTATCACCTTATCTTGTCATGTCCAATCCCTCAACTTTACAAAAATATGTTATCCCTTCATTGGATAGTCCTTGGAAACCAAAGCAGCTTTGATGCCATTATAAATTTCCACTCTCTTTCCTCTATCCATTTCCATTTTGCTAGTCCATTCATCCATCCATGATGTCCCTGCATTTCTAGACACTAGGGAAAATAAATAAAAATCCTAAAAATTAAATAATGTCCTGAAAAAATCCCTAAAACATCCAAATAATGTTCTAAAAATATCCCTAAAACATCCAAATAACATCTTTAAAAAAAATCCCTAAAAAAACAACAAAATGTACTAAAAAAGAACAAAAACATCCAAATAATGTCCTAAGAAAATCCCAAAAACATCCAAATAATGCCTTAAAAAAGATAAAAAACATCCAAATAATGTCCTTAAAAAAGACCAATTCATCCAAATAATGTCCTAAAAAAAGACCAAAAATATCTGTATAATGTCTTGAAAAACAAATTCAAAAACATTCAAAAAAGTCATGAAAAAAATCACAAAAAAAATCAAATAACCACAAAACCCTAAAAATTGAAAAACAACCAAAATTTCAAGAACAATCATTTTTAGTTCATCAATAAATTATTTCTTGTAATAGATAGACATTTGAGCAGACACAGATGGAAAACATGTATAACATTGTGCTTCACAAATAAGGCAACAATAGACAAACTGTCCAATCAAGTCAGTAATCAGACAAATCAACTTGTCTTATCATATCAATCAATCAATCACCACTATCCAAACTATCATTTGTCTTATGCAGGGTGAAATATACTTGAATTAATTTTAAATGGGGTACATCATTCCTGAAAACATACATCATGATCATCCTATCAAACACAAACTATCAACCCTAACAACAAGATCAAAATGACAATTGACTCGCTTGGTCTAGTGAGTCTTATCATTCATTGATTTATCTTTGGTCATCTTCCTATGCTACTTAAGGATATCCACAAGTGATTAGAGTGGCTAGGATGGTTCATGATCATTTGATTTTGTCTTTTGTTTGTGGGATGTTTTTGTGATGTTGAGAAGCAAGTATGTTTTTGGGTGTTCATGTTGGCACGTTCACTTCATGACTATCACACATACCTTGACCCTTAACATACACAAATGTTTCAGGATGGATTGGAACATTCCTTATCTGCAATATATCTATTTTACTACTATAGGATCACATTATTTCTCTAACTCTATATAATGATGTGAAGTATCCACTTCCTATTCTCTCTAATGATAAAGTGCACTTATGAAAGCAAGGCTTCATCATTACTAATTGTTCCCCATCTAATTTTTTCTTCTTACTAACTATTTTACTCCTTCATCATATTTTCTCTTTCATATAACATTCTTCTTTCCTTTTGAGAGATCATTCATTTCTTTCATACACAAACAATCTCTCGAGGGGACATCCTATCTCCATCCCTCGGTTTTCAAGGGCATGAGTTTTCTTGTTTTTTTTTTGAAAAAATGCTCTAAATTGCATTGTCTTAAAGAGGGGCAAAATGTAGAAACTAAACAATGGTCAACACTCGTGTCTCCTATTTTTAACATGTATTCTTTGTTGGCAATTTGGAGGAATTGGTTATGTGTTGCATTGATATTTTGTCATTTATGGCAACATCGGTAGTTTTGGTCATTTATCGATTTCTAGTTGGTTCTGGTAGAGTGGTTGGATTATGATATTGATCCAGTATTCTCTAGTATGCTTTGGTTTGTTTAATTGGTTTGGATATATCATTCATGATATTCAGATGCATATCACGATCAATTGGTGTGGGATTTGATGACTCGAGAGCTATCATATGTTCTAGTAAGTCTTTTGGTTACCGACAAGGGTTTTACCGGAAGAGCTTTGTTGAAGATCTTTGATGCATGTGATAAGTGGTGTTGGTGTGACTTCTAGATGGATTTTTAGATGATTTTTTTTATCTTGTTAATATTCTTGTTGATCGGTGGTGTTGGATTTAGTTTATGATGACCTATTTTGGGTCCAGTGTTATCTAGGTTATGGACCGGTTTATGTAATGTGTTGGTGGATGATCTCAATGCATTACTAGTGAGATTTGATGATTGGTTTACATTGTTTTCTACCTAAGTCAACTTGGTTGATCATTGGATTGCAGATTTATATTATGAATTTATTGTATTATCTTTTAGGTGTCCAACCTAATTGATTAGGTCTCAGGTCAGTATAAATATGATGTAAGATCTCTTTGTAGATCATGTATGGTACAGGTTATGGGATATAGGATTATCTGTGTGCGAATAATGTGGTAATCATATGCAAAATTTTTGGTCAATCATAGGTGATCAAATTGGGAAGGTAAGAGAGGTTTAAGACCTCCGGTACTGGGCTTAATCGGAACTATACTTAGGCATAGGAGATGTTATACTTGCAATTCAATATTCATTCCACATTGTAGTTTGATGTTTTTTGTAGTCAGTGAGGCTCCTTTTGAAATGAGAAGTGTGCTCTAGGCTATTGGCCTTCCTGCATGTGTAGGACCCTCATTTTGTATTCACATACTTACTACAAAAGTATTATCTGAATATTGGTATCATGTGTTCTGGATGGATGGTAATGATTCTGTAATTTATGTTTATGCTGAATTTCTATATCAGTTATTTTGGTATTTGTTTTATGCATTCTGGTATTGATTTTATGTGTTTCGGTAATAAGGTTTTAATGCTTAAAGTTCTATAATCTGTTAACAACTGATTCACCCCCCCTCTTAGTTGTTCACCAGTTATCTGAGGTGTCTAACAATTGGTATTAGAGTTTGGTATTTTTGGCTATTAAGGAATATAAATAGTAGAATCTGGAAATCATCAAAGCAATATAAACATTAGCCTAGTTCAATCACGACAACTCAATTGCAATGACCAATCATAAAAACACTCAATAAAGACATGAAAACAAGACAACAATTCAAATGCAAACCATTGCAAACTTGAATGCCTCCTTCATGTGGCTCCATTGTCCTTCTTTCTCCTTCAAGTAGCTTTGTTTGTGGATCTCACCTACTAGTGCATAAGCATGATGTGAAAGCAAGTAGACAAGAGGGAAGCACAAGAATACTAGAAGCGCGATTGATTTGACCAGGGATCAGGGATCAGGGGCTTTGATTGAAAAAATTCATCCAATTTATAGACAAATTGGAGAAAAGACAAGATTAGCATGAAAGTGATTCGAATGGAAATTCAAATCAAGAATAGCAAAATTATGAGAAGTGTATGACAAATTGCTATGCAAGGATTTATGACAATTTATGACAATTTATGACAAATTGCTATGCAAGGATTATGACAAGAATTTGAAATAGAAATAGACATTTAGGAATTTAGGAGAAATTAGAAAATTAAGTTAGAAATAATGACTTGGAAATTAGGAAATTGATGCAAATTAGGTAAATTAATTAATAATTTCTCATTCATTAATTAATTTACAAAAATAGGAGGAATTAATTAGCCAATTAAATAAACATTTAATTGTGACAAGAAGACTTAGGATAAATAAATAAATCATTTATCCTAAAGAGAAAATGGAGAGAAAATGACAAACAAGGTTAAATGAATAAATCATGAAACCCTAGAAGATAAATTAGAAAATGCAAGGACAACAATTAGGTCTTGATGTAAGATTGATTTGATGTCGATTCGATCATGATTTTGAATTGATAAATGATTTAATTGATAAACAATTGAAATTGGTTGACAAATTGACCAATATTGATAAAGAGACCAAATTGATATGCGCCAATTGACATGATTGAAGAGGAAAAGGATCGATGACAAATTGATCGCAAAATTGATGAGATTGACAAAGACAAGGATCGATGACAAATTGATCGCAAGATGATAAGATTGAAAACAACAATGATCGATGACAAATCGATTGCAAGTCGACAAGATTGAAAAGAGGACAACGATCGATGACAAATCGATCACAAAATGACAAGATTGAAAAGAGGACAAAACCCTAATTAGGATTTGAGACAATACGGATGCAATTTTCAAGGGCTATTGCATGATGGGACAAGAGACTGGATATGACAATGTAAAGCAGTGAAATGGCATGAGGGACATGTCAAGAGGTTTTTGAAACCATGTTTAAATTTTGTGTCCTTATGTTAGATCAAGATCAAGGAATGAAAGTTGCAATAAGCCAGGGAATATGGATGAAAGGTTATAATAAGCAAATGGATAAATACCAAAAGCTATGATAGACTAAAAGCTGCAAACAAGATGCATGATGCTCATGATGATCCTCAGCCTTGTCAAGATCAAAGGTGGAAAGGGAAACTGGACATGAGGGACAATAGGATATGAAGGGTAATGACAGGGATTTGATAGGATAATGGAACAATGAAGGACAAAAGGATATGATAGGATAAAACCTGTCCCCAAGTAGGGTATGCAAGAAGTTCATAAATTATGCATGACACCTATTTGCTAGGTTTTCATCATGGTACTTGCCCAAAGCGCCTGTCTGCCAGGTTTTCACCAGTGGATGAATTATTTTTCTTTATTTTTTTTCTTTTGTTTTTTTTTTTTTTCACTTTTTTTTTTTGATTTTTTTTTTTTTTTTGTATTTTGACATTTTCAATAGAAGATGGACACATGATAGGGGATGGAAGAAGGACTCAAGCATCTTTTTTTTTGGATATTAGCCTTGGAAAAAAATGGACCATGACTTTTAAAAGTATGCTCAAAGACGTGGGTCAGATAAGGACATGGAAAAAGAGATGAAATTAAGGCTAGGATTTATGCAAAGGATGGGATCAAAGGGATGGAAGGATGGAAAATATGCATTGGATAATGGATAGGGTATTGGAAGAACTATTCTTGAGTGGATGTAAATGAAGGAAATATCAACATTGGCACACACCTTGAGGGGTGATGGACTGATGGAGCAAGGAGGTATTTTGGATATTGAGATTTTGACAAAGGAAAGGCTATGGATTTTGGGACATAAGGGCCCAAAATGGATAAAGAAGGTGATGGAGGAATGGACTTGGAATGTTTGGATGGAGGAATAGCAACTTTGGATGCCAAGTTGGATGTTTCTTTAAGATTTTTTGGTTCAAGGAGCCGCTTAGGGATCCACATGGTTTTTGATTTTTTATGCTTTTGTGGTTCCTTGGAGTGCATTGCTTGCACAAGGGATTTAGGAACCCATATATATTTTGAATTTGCTTTATTTTTCTTAGTGGGCCTTTGTGGCCTTTTGGATATTTCTTTTTCTTTATAGATCATATTGTTCTTTGTTTTGACATGTCGATTATATTGGACATGTTGATCCTTGAATACATGTAGATTTCTAGACTTATGACTTTTATACTTGGCATCCAAATTGCTTGGAGGGGGAAAGGAATGCATGGATGGATATGAATGAAATGGGGTTATTTTGGATTGATGAAATTTACTCAAGGATGTGTGTCTTTGCTGACCTTGCATAGAGGACAAAGGGATATAAGGACCTAAGATGGATGGAAGGGATGATGGGGAAGGTGTATGTTTTGATTTTGATGGAGGCATATCAATGTCTTGAGAGTGAGTGGTGTAGACATGACCCTTAACATTTTCTTTCACATGAAGGGGTTCTTTCTCATGAAGGTCTACTCCTTTGACTTTATGAATATCTTGACTTGAAGGATACTCTTTTCTTTGGGAAGAAGATGCGAGTCCATTATGAGGTGGATATGATATAAGAGAAATAATGAGATCTTGAAGTGGATCGGATTGCACCAAAGTGGAAGAACCCATTATGCATGTCAAGGGTTCATGAACATCTTGCACTGACACATTCGAATCATGAGGGAGATTAGGATCATGAGGGGGACTAGGATTGTGTAGTGGACATGGTTCAATGATAGGATCTTCAAGAGATGGAATGGGAGAAATAATGGGATCATCAAAAGAAATGCAATCTTGGAGTGTATATGGAGCATTAAGACAAGGAGATGGAGGAACAAAAGGATCTTGTAGAGGATTTAAAGGAATAATTTGATCTTGACAAGGAGGAAGATCATTGGAATCCCCTTCAAAGGTGCTTTGCTCTTGACTTTTAATGGGATCATCAGAAATGATGGAAGGGATATCTTGATCTTTCCTAGGAAGTGGAGTGTCAATAGGACTTTGGATAAGAATAGGGGAATCATTGTGAGTGTTTGGGGAAATGGGATCCTGGTCAACAATTGGATGGGATGATAAGGTTTCAGGATCTTGATCTTTCTTTGTTTCAAGACACATTTCTTCGTGCTCTAACTTATCCTCTTGACATGGGGTTGGACTTTGGATATGCATGGGGGATTTTGGAAAGAGATTAATGTTTTGACATGAAGGAAATGCACTTTGAACATTTGTGATGGATTTTGGCAAGGAATCAATGCTTGAACATGAGGAAGGGGGACTTTGAATGGGGTCCTCTAAAACAGGTGATGACAATAAAGTGCATGGTGGCATTGGGTCTTGTATTTCTGAAACATGACAAGGATGTGCATCATGAATTGGATTATCTTGGCAATCAATTATGGATAGCTCTTGGATAATTGCATCCTTGGGTGTATTGTTTGATGATGACAATATGGAAGGTTCTTGTGAAACTTCTAAAGGTGTAGGGATAGATGTCACTAGAGAGTCAATTTGTTTATGGGGGGATGAGACATTGTTAGACATAAGTGTATTATCTTGATCTTCCTCAAAGAAATCACTTGGTAATTTCCTTAAGAGCATTGCAATAAAGCCACCTTTCTTTCGAGGTTTTGACATACTTGTATCTGGAATTTGAACTTGTTTGGCAAGGAGTTGGTTCTGATCTGATGTCATGTTTTGATATTGGACTTGGTTCAATTGTTCTGACATGTTTGAAACTTGGGTTGGTGTGTGCTGCAACCTTTGTTTTTGAATGTTTGGTTGTGGTTGTTGACATTGATATGTTGGTTGAACTTGTTGATATTCCACCATTGGTTGAACTATTTGTGGACATTTTATAGTTGGTTGGACATATTGTTGAAATTGGACCATTGGTTGTGTTGGTTGTATATGTTGGACCATTGGTTGTGTATGTTTGAAATGTTGAACAATTGGTTGAACCATTGGTTGTATTGGTTGAAAATTTGATTGATAGTAAACACCTTCTTGTTCTTGTTGTGGAGGCACATAATGTTGAAATTGATGTTGTCTCTTTTCTTGAAATTGTTTCATCATCTCTATTTGGGAGAGGAGAGTTGGTATGTCTGATCGTTCAAGAAGAGATCTTACATCAATTGGCTCAATCTTTGGATTTCGACTTGGAAATTTTTGAAATATTTTGGACATTTGTGATCTATTCTTCGCAATGTTTTTCAATCTTTGTTCCAAAATCTCATTTTCTTGAGCTAGTTTCTCCTTTAGTTTTTGTATTTGGACATTTACATCATCATGATAAGTTTGATCCAAGTTTTGAGACATGTAGAGATTGGATTGACATGATTTATTTCTCAATTGTGATGACATGGCTTCGTAAGAAGGTTGAGACCTCATTTCAACAAACATGTCACTATGCAATGCAACTAATGGGATTGACAAATGCAACCTAAAGGATGACAATGCAACTTAATGTTTTTGTTGTTTTTCAAGATTTTGACAAACTTTTTGGAATGCAAATCTAAAAAAGAGACCCTTAGGAAATTGAAATGATGTCTAGACCTCAAAGGACAAAAGGACCAAGTGACAATAGGACAAATTGACAATGTCTCACCTATATGCTTGGATACTAAGCTAGGTTTGACCAAATGACATTGATGACAAAAAGACAAAAGTTTGATAAGGTCTAGACTTCTTAACAATGACTTAGGGTTTATCAAAGATTTGGATTACTCAAGTATGACAAAACCTAGTTTTTGAGACTACGTGCAAGAAAGCAATGATTATGACAATGACTCAGGATATGATATGAAAATGATCTAAGGATATGATATGACAATGCAATGATAAGAAAATATGAAGACCAATGACTTAGAATATGCGAAATGCAACCTATGCAACCTAAATGGAAATCTATCTTGGATATGACAATGAAATGCCAACTTAGGGAAAAATGATCTTGGACCTAAGTGTAAAATGAGGACGCTTGCAATGAAAAGGACTAAAATGAAAGGAGATGACAATATGCCTTGGGACCTAAGTGGGACTATGCAAAACCTAGCCTAAAGTGACATGAATGTTGAAACAAAGACATTTAATGTGTTGATGACCATGTTCAAATGTTGGATGAATACTTAGACAAACTTGGACCTTTGTTTGGATTATGTTTTGAGTTGAATGTTGTTGATTTTGAAAATCTAAGTTGATTATGAGCACTTTTTTGAAGGCTTTTTTTTAATTTAACCTTTTGACAATCATGGAAAATAGAATGTTTGTTTGACTTTGACTCAAAACAATCAAGCACATTTACAACAAATCCTACGGATGGAAAGGGAAATATCTGTTGAATCCTCTAACCATATAATACAACACTTAGCCAGATAGCTAGACGCTTGGTAGCACTGGCTCCCCCTTACAGTGCACTCACTTCTCGGGCATACCATGCTTCGAGTTCAAGGGGCATCACTTCCCAAGAACTTGCTATCTCTAACTAAGGAGTACATGAGAGGTGTCTTCGGCATGCGCGTATCACAACGCCTGAGCCAATAGATAGAAGGATTTTGGCATCTAAAAACAAGAGATTCTAGTAAGGGCATCCATTCAGGTGGGTATTGATCTAGTGAATAAATCATCGCAATACCATTCCAACACCCGTTGTCTACAACTTTCGTTGCATCCACAGTTATTTAGAGTGGTTTGGAAGAGCTTGGCTTTAGCTTGTCACCACTTAGGGTCGTTCCCTCTCACCAATGCCTGTGCGAAGTGCCAGGAAAATAAGGAAGCAAGCCCAATTCTAAGGGTTAAAACATGCAATCAAACTAAAAGCAATCAAAGAATGCATGGTGTTCATTAACCTTTAGGAAACGAAATGTGCAACTAATTAAAAAATTTGCAAACAAGATGTTTTAATGTGAGTCTTTGACCGCATCCTGCATAAGATTCGTTAGTAGTTGCATTTTTGTCTTCATCATACGTAATGCCAAGGTGCTACACAGAGAATTAGTACGAAAGAAAAACCAAAAAGCAGAAACAGAATGCAAAGCAAATCAATTTGCAAGTAAAAACACTGCTTTTTACCTCTGTTTCTGGCCATACATAGGTGCAAAATGTTTGACACAGGCACATAATGCAGTAACACAGGCACATAATGATGTAACATAGGCATAGATCCCTTTGACATAGGTACAAAATTCCTTGACATAGGCACATATTGCTTGACACAGGCGCAGAAGTGCCCAGAAAGTCTTGCATTACCCTGTTTCTTAGGTTTTTCACCTGCAAATCAACTCAAAAGAACTCAAAAGCATGGTTAGGGGGTTAGTTCACATCAGGTTCACCAATTAATGTAGCTAGGAATCTGGAAATCATCAAAGCAATATAAACATTAGCCTAGTTCAATCACGAAAATTCAATTGCAATGACCAATCCTAAAAACAGTCAATAAAGACATGAAAACAAGACATCAATTCAAATGCAAACCATTGCAAACTTGAATGTCTCCTTCATGTGGCTCCATTTTCCTTCTTTCTCCTTCAAATAGCTTTGTTTGTGGATCTCACCTACTAGTGCATAAGCATGATGTGAAAGCAAGTAGATAAGATGGAAGCGCAAGAATACTAGAAGCGTGATTGATTTGACCAGGGATCAGGGATCAGGGGCTTTGATTGAATAAATTCATCCAATTTATAGACAAATTGGAGAAAAGACAAGATTAGCATGAAAGTGATTCGAATGGAAATTCAAATTAGGAATAGAAAAATTATGACAATGTATGACAAATTGCTATGCAAGGATTTATGACAATTTATGACAAATTTCTATGCAAGGATTATGACAAGAATTTGAAATAGAAATAGACATTTAGGAATTTAGGAGAAATTAGAAAATTAAGTTAGAAATAATGACTTGGAAATTAGGAAATTGATGCAAATTAGGTAAATTAATTAATAATTTCTCATTCAATAATTAATTTACAAAAATAGGAGGAATTAATTAGCCAATTAAATAAATATTTAATTGTGACAAGAAGACTTAAGATAAATAAATAAATCATTTATCCTAAAGAGAAAATGGAGAGAAAATGACAAACAAGTTCAAATGAATAAATCATGAAACCCTAGAAGATAAATTAGAAAATGCAAGGACAACAATTAGGTCTTGATGTCGATTCGATCATGATTTTGAATTGATAAATGATTTAATTGATAAAAAATTGAAATTGGTTGACAAATTGACCAATATTGATAAAGAGACCAAATTGATATGCGCCAATTGACATGATTGAAGAGGAAAAGGATCGATGACAAATCGATCGCAAAATTGATGAGATTGACAAAGACAAGGATCGATGACAAATTGATCACAAGACGACAAGATTGAAAATAAAAACGATCGATGACAAATCGATCGCAAGTCGACAAGATTGAAAAGAGGACAATGATCGATGACAAATCGATCGCAAAATGACAAGATTGAAAAGAGGACAAAACCCTGATTTGGATTTGACGATGTCCAAAATGATAACAAATGAGCATGCACATTGATGCGATAGGATAAGATTGACCAAAATCATGACTGAAGATTGTTATCGACAATACCAAATTTGAGAGCGAGATAAATAAAGAATGCAGAAGAAGGACTTGATGCTCGCAAATGATTAAAAACCAAGTGCGGGACATAGGAGAAATGTTAATGTGGTGCAAAAACCCTAAAATAAGGCAATGCGCAAATGTTAAAGTATGATTCCACAAGCGTTGACCATTTTTAGACATCTACAGAAGGTTTTGTCATTGATGGCAACCTTGCAATCATATGATACCGACAAGACAATATACTGGTGTAGACACCCAAAATTGTCCAAGCTAATTAAATAAATATTTTATTTATTTAATTATCTAAGCTTAATTCTTCTATTAATTAAATAAATCTTTATTTATTTAATTAATTCATTTATCCTCTTCTAGCCTTATTTCTCATTTAAATAAATACATTTATTTATTTAAATTATCATTTTCCTAAATTAAATAAATATTTTATTTATTTAATTATCCCACTTCTTCTATTTATTAAATAAATCTTTATTTATTTAATTAATTCATTAGCCTTTTCTACCTATGACACATGTCATTCATCTCTTAATTCATACACTACCTACCTCTTTCATTATTTTATTATTTCCTTTACCTACCCTCTAATCATAGCCGACCTCCTTTTTCACCTCTCAGTCTTATCACTCCATTTCATATTGTGTCTTCTATATAAGGAGATGCTTCCTTCATTCTCAAACCCTAATGAATCATCTTAAGGACTTGACTACACTACGATCCTACTTGCAACCACATTCCATTCTTTGTTGAGCTCTTGTGCATATAAAATCTGAGAGCAAATATATCAAGCAAGATCAATGGAGATAGGAAGAATGGAGATCAAAACCCTATTGGACATGTGATGGTATAATCTTTGTGATTTCATGTGATTTGCATTGTTTTAGGTAATCTTCATATGTTATGGTGGATCTTTGTTGATTGTTAGGCTAGGGTTTTGTGGTTGAATTCATTTAGCCTTTCAATTTTGTTATTGTTGTTATCCATTTTCACCATAAACATTTTGGCACGCCCGGTGGGACTCTTGTCCTTTTTTGCATTTAACATCTTGTTGCAGATTTTGTGTTTGAAGTTGCAGATCTGGCATTTTCGGTAGGATTTTTGGTATTTTCGCGTCTGCGCACTTTTGGATCGCGTTTTTGATTTTCTGGCACGTCTGAGATAGCTGGATCCGCGTCTGTGTTTTGGTCATATTTCATTTTGCAGGTTCCAGGGAGGCGCGTCTATGTTACTGAAACGCGTCTGTGTCGTTTTCACCCGCATCTGCATACAAAAAGCGTGTCTGTGATTTTTAATTGCGTCTGTGTCTCACAGAACCGCGTTTCTGTTGCGGAGTCACGTCTGCATAGGCGGTAATCGCGTCTGTGTATTGCCTGTTTCAAAATTTTGAAAATTTTATTGATTCGATTTTCGGATTTTGCATTTCGGGTTTCAGATCTAGTTTATTTTTGGACTAACATTTTCAGATCTAGCTAACACAATTGGTGCAACTTGCCTTGGAAGCTAAATCATTTGGTTGAAGGCCCCTATTTTCACAAAGTCTTTTGGGTTTTAAAATTTACCTAACTTGTGTGTTTGCAAGAAGGGGTGATTATTTCAAACAACCCAAACTACTAACAACTCTTTGTTGCAGGTCCTTGGCAAGAGTTTTTGATTTTTATTGTGTGCCTTGTTTTCATAGACTAGCAAACACTTCCATTGGTGCACTAAAATTGAATCATTGTCTTTTGTGTCTTGAGCAATAGGCTCTTTTTGTTTAATCTTTAGAGGGCCTGTCTTCCCGTGTGGTCATTAGGACTACTAGTGAGAAGAGAACAACCCAAGTGGTAGCGAGGAAAACCCACCTCTTCTGAACCACTATAATCAAATGTATTCATGGTGAAAACTATGAATAACGTGTGCTGATTAGTTCATACCGACACTATGTCTCCCCTTAAACCCGTTTGATCAAATTTATTTGATCATTTGTAGGGCGTAACCCCTATCGGCTGGGAGCCTTTTGTATTTACAGAGCTGAAAGTGCTGCATGTATGGCCACACGAGCAGATGCCCTTACTAGAACCTTTTTGTTTTAGAAGCCCAAATCCTTCTAGTTGTTGGGGCAGGAGGTCGGACCTCTGGTAGCGGCCCACACACATACGGTTCTTAGTAGAGATACAAAGTTTGCC
Organism: Cryptomeria japonica; assembly: GCF_030272615.1. Classification (NCBI taxonomy): domain Eukaryota; kingdom Viridiplantae; phylum Streptophyta; class Pinopsida; order Cupressales; family Cupressaceae; genus Cryptomeria; species Cryptomeria japonica. The sequence goes on along the minus strand of NC_081408.1, from coordinate 596,164,246 downwards.
ATGGGGAGTTTCCATGGGGACTGATGCTTGGCTGACCCGAGAAGTGAGTGCCAAGGGTGGAGCCAGTGAGGTCAAGCATCTAAGTATCCGCTCTGAATAGCGTAGCCTCGGGGGTAAAAGCTCATGTGGGATCAACAACTATTGTCTTGGCCAGCCATAAGAATTGTGCTTGACTTATTTTAAACATTCAAACATTCAAGACCAAACAACAAAACATTGTGTCTTTTGTGTCTTCAAGTGTATGCAAAACAATTTTACATCAAACAACACACTTTTCTTGGAGTCATTTTGGAGTCTAAACACTTGCAAACATTGAGTCCTCATCAACATTGTGTCCTCTTGTCACGAAAAACAGTCAAATAGTCAGATTTGGTCACAACAAAACGACTTCACAGATTGGAAAAAATTGCACAAATTTTACAGAAACGCGTCTGTGTCTGTTCTAACTGTGTCTGAGTCATATAAACGCATCTGTGAAGGGCAGAATAGCGTCTGTGTTTATAACAGCGTTTGTGTTGAATAGAAACACGTCTGTGTCGGGTAACCACGTCTGTGCAGTATACAGGCGCGTCTGTGTTCAAAATTGCAAAAAAAATTTACAGTCCAGCAAACAAGAGCAATCAGTTTTGGAATACTTGAGCTTCCTAGGTTGTTTCTCCAGGTTTTCATCTAGCATTCAACTTATCTTTGGGTCTCACAAAATCCATCATTGCTTTACACCTTACATTACATTCACATTTGTCTAAACTTGAGTCAAAATGTCACTTGCTTGTCCTCATCATACTTTGCTAAGTGGTCCCTCATCAAGGTTTCTTACCTTTGGGTCTCATTTGGTCTTACTTAGGGTCAAGGTCAGCTTACCTCATCAAGAGAAACTATCCTCTCTTTGGAAGTCACACCTACTCTACTACATACATACTTGGTCTTTCACTTTGGACATTGCAAGTACACCTCAGATTCATTTACACTCCATACAACTCTTGGTCTTCCATACTTTTTACATTTTCATCTAGTCTCACACATCTTGGTCAATACCTAGTTCATGGTTGAAACCCGTCTTCAAAAATCTAGGAGAGAAACTAAAGAGGCTCAAGAGCCCGCAAACATGAGTTCTTATGAGTATGAGAATGATATCTTTTTCAACACTGATCACACTACATTACCTGACATGGATGTTTATAGAAACATTCCAAATGTTGAAAACACAGGCACTACAAACAACAGTGTTACACATAATGACAATTTGGACAACTTTTCAGTACATTCAGCAGCTGTGGAAGAATCCATTATGAATCCCCATTTCAATCGACTGATTGAGGAAATAATGAGGAGAGATAGATAATACTTCTTACACATGATGGCACAAAGTGGAGCCAAGATACCTCATGATCTTGACATGTCTCAAATAATGGAAAACCGACCTTTGCAACAAACTCACTCCAACATGGATCAAAGGAGACCTAATAGTGGAGGAAATAGAGGACCATATACGGTTCCTGAATCACCATCGTCTTTGCTTCAAAAACCAGAGGTCCCACATACACATGGTCAAACATATGATACTCACCTTCGCAGACCATTATGGAAGTCTTATGGAGAAAAATATGCTCAATCACATATCAATGCTAAGGATCAACCACCAAAGCAATGGGATATTCCAAGGCATGCTCAAAATTTGGACACAAGGAAACCTCATGTCAAATTTGGGGGCAATACAATAGAACATGACATGCCTGTAGAGTATGGTATACATGCACAAAATAGATATGGTGTTCCTCAACATGAATCTATACCAAGTGGTCCATATACGCAGCATCACTATAGACCTCCTCCATATGAACATGTGTATGATCAATATCATCCATATATGCAACATGCTCCTCCTCCAATTGGTGCCTCAAGCATGGGGTATGGTCCAAGAAGTCGATCTCCACCTAAGAGCAATTTGGAGCAACAAATTAGGGACTTACAAAAGAAAATGGAGGACATAAATACACCGAAGCCAACATATACAATGAGAGACATATGTCCTTATCCATTTGACAAGAGCATTCCAATGCCTCCTTTTCCTACACACTTTGTGATGCCTAAATTTGATAAGTATAGAGGAAAAGGGGATCCTAAGGCACACATAAGACAATTTTTCACAGCTTGCATTGAGGTAGCAGCAGAAGAGACATATTTGATGAGATTATTCCCACAAAGCTTAGGTGATCAAGCTATGGAATGGTTCTCCCAACTTCCACCTGGAATTAAGTCATGGGGTGACTTAGTAGAGGCATTTATTCAACATTTCTCCTACAACATAGAGATAGACATATCAGTCACTACTTTGTGCAATACTAAGCAAAAAGAGGGAGAATCTTTTGCATTGTTCTTACAAAGATGGAGAAATCTAGCTAGCAGATGCTCTTATGAAATTCCACAAAAACAAATGGTAGAGATGTTCACCCATAATGTTAACAAAGACATTGGTTATGATCTAAGAAAAGATTGTTTGTCCACCTTCAAGGATGTCATTGAAAAGGGCTTAGCAACAGAAAAGGTTCTAATTGAACAAGGAGTCATTAAGATATTCAAGGAAAACAAAGATGACTTTAAAGGAAAAGACAAGCCAAGATTTTGGAATAAAAACAAGAACATAGTCAATGATGGTGTTGTTGATGCCAACACGGTGCGACCCAAATTCATCTTTTCAGGATCAAGTTCTACAAACAATCAAGTGAATACTCAAACAACTTCTAGATCACGAAGGAAGTAAACTCCATTGGGAGAACCACTTGAGTCAGTCTTCAAAAAGCTGGTGGCAAACAAGGTAATCACAGTTCCAAATTTTCCTCCATATGAACCAAAGGTTAAACCAAATTGGTGGAATGATGATGAGTATTGTGAATTTCATAAGAGCAAGGGTCATAAGATAGGAAATTGTCATCGACTGAAGAACATCATACAAGATCTCATTGATAGAGGTGACATTGAGATTGAGGGACATTCGTCTAATCAAGAACATGAGATGTTTAAGGAACCATTCCCAAAACATGACAAGGGAAAAGCTAAAGCCACAAATGACCAAGCCAACTATACTAGAGCACCGTACAACTATGATTCAACTATCAATAACATCTCGATGGACAATTACATCTCTACTATTATCATCAAGGACAAAACATCTGAGAATCCTACTCAGAGACCCAAGATTGTCCTAAAAGGTGTTGGATCTTCTTTCGAACCTACCTCTGAATGTCATGTTACAACCCGTTGAGGTAAGATCACTTTGCCAGGTGCTCCAGCTAAAAACACTACCTCTTCATCAACCAAACCTGAGTATGACCTTGTAGAACAGTTAGGGAAGACACCCACGCTCATTTCAATCCTTGAACTATTACGCATATCTCCCGCACATAAAGCCATTCTTGATAAAATCTTGAGAGATACTGCTGTTCCTACTGATCTAAACATAGACCAATTTCAAGCCATGGTGGGATACCTTTCCATTCCACACTCCCTTACATTCACAAAAGCTGATGACGCCTCTATAAGTCAGCCGCATAATGCACCCTTACACATTGAAGCCTTCACACACAAACATCGAATAAAATGAGTCCTGATAGATGGAGGAGCAGGTCTAAACATTTGCACATTAAGCACTATCACACAATTGGGATATTCTGATAAAGTTGTGAATTCTACAAACAAGATCACCATTAAGGCATATGATGATGAAGAGCGTTCATCCAAGGGTATAGTCATCTTACCTCTCAAAGTGGGACCAGTTACAAAGGACGTGGTCTGTCAAGTCCTGGATTTAAATCTCACTTATAACATATTACTAGGACGTCCTTGGATCCATGAAATGAGGGCAGTCCCATCCACATATCACCAATGCATTAAGTTTCCTCATAATGGAGTGGAAGTAACAGTTAATGGCGATCCTAATCCATTCATATATTGCAATAACCTGAAATCAAAGACTGAGACCATCATTCCTAGTAATCGGGAGGTTGTTCCTTCGTCGGCATACATTGATCCTGAGTCATTAAAACCTTCGACATCCAAACAAGGTGAGCTTAGAGGCAAGTTTCAGGACAAAGGCATGGGGGAATATACTTTCAATCAGACCATGTACTTAAGACAAGTCATGAGTTTCCCAAAAGAATATGGAAGACCACATCCTAACAAGCAAATCTCCATCATGACAGTCAAATGGGACCCTACTACCTTTCAAAGATGGGGTGAACTAGAAGAGGAAGGTTTATACCAAATGCTTTTCAGAGATAATGAAGAGGAAACACAAGATCATGTCAATCTACCATGTGAGAAATATGGCAAAGGCTTCAAAATTCTACAAAAATTTGGGTATGATGGAAAAAGCCCTCTAGGGTTACGAAAGGAAGGCATCATTGAACCTTTACAACTTAAATTGACTTTCAAGAAGGAACGCTCAAAAGGACTTGGTTTCTTAACTTCCAAGGTCCACACCCAAAGGACAGAAGAAGCCTTACAAATCAAAGCTGCCAAAATTCAACAAGAGAATTGCTATTCCATAGATTCCAACGAATGGGAATGGCGTTTCGACAAGTCTTCCAGTGACTACGAACTCATCGAGACATTCAGAGAGCCAGGTGAACCCACAGAAGAAATAACCCATGAGGATTCCACACAGTCTTCGTCTCAAGGTTCTAGGTTGAAATCACATAGGATGAGAACACCTGTTCCGGAATGCACTACTAGTAATGATAATTTGGATTCGTTCGCGATTGAGACTGATGAGGAGAGTGCCATTGATGACCTTGATAATTACCTTGACATACCCGAATATAACCACATCTTCACTCTTACCCCCACTAACTTTGAAGACATTAATGGCCTTCCCCTTGTTCACCACCAACTCATTGACTGGGATTATGAAGGACCAACATAGTTTGACACATTCCAAAATGATGAAGCTGTTATTGACTATCTTGGCATACGAGATGATCTCCCTCCTGGGGACCATAAAGCAGGATACACTATAGAACTCAACAACATGGCATATTTTGGTGAGGGTGTCGGACCTTCCAGTCGCAAAAATGTGAAAATAAGAACAAATCAAGGGTCTTATGGCGAAAACCACAGTGTGGCGCTATCTGATCCCAAAAAAGTAAAAAGAAAGGACATATCTGAGGGCAAAAACCTCTCTGAGGCACCCAAAGATGGAAGGCTCGACATTCTCCCAACATCATATGAGGAAAAGTCATCCATGCTGGTAGAGGAGACTATCAAAACAAACATTGGTATGGAAGAGGTTCCACACAACATATTCCTGGCTAAATCATTGACAAAGTCCGAAAGGTCACAGTTCATAAGTTTCTTCAAGGAACGACAAATCAACTTTGCATGGTCATACGCAGATATGCCTGGACTAGATCCGGATTTGGTAATGCATCATTTGACAGTCAAACCGGGGGCAAAGCCAGTGAAACAGAAATTAAGAAAAATGCATCCACAAGTGGCATTATTAGTCAAAGCAGAACTTGAGAAATTACTCGATGTCGGATTCATATGCCCAATTGATTATCCTAAATGGATCTCTAACTTGGTACCTGTCAGTAAACCAGATCGCAGCATCAAAATTTGCACAGATTTCAGAGACATCAATAAAGCTTGTCCAAAGGATGACTTCCCATTGCCAAACATAGACTTGATTGTTGATCTCATAGTAGGTCATGAAATGCTATTGTAGTCACATAAATCTGTCCATTTTAATTAAATGAATATTTCATATTTATTTGATTAAAAATCCACTAGCCATCAATTAATTAAATTAATATTTAATTAATTCATCCCCAAACATTCTTCTATTAATTAAATAAATTATTCAATTTATTTTAATTAATTCATTAAATCCAATTCCAATCAATTAAATAAATAAATCAATTTATTTAATTAAATCCCCCTTTTCATCTTTTAAATAAATTAAATAAAACATTTATTTAAATCATTATCCCCACCCCACTTGCATTTTCCTACAAATGCAACTTGCACATATTTATTGAAATAAATGAATTTTTATTTTAATAAAATCTTATTTTCCCTCACCCACCAAATCCACTTGCAAAATCTAATCCCCTTCTAGATTCTTCTAACCCCTTCCTGATTAGCCTAATCCATCCCCTAAATATTGTCACATTCCTAAGCAAAATGGAGTCACTTCTCAAAGACTCCAAAGTCTTTGAAAAGCATTTAATGCTTTGTGTGTTCAACCAATTAACCCCCCAAAGTCTTCCAAGACCACTAATGGCTCTTACATGACCATTTATGGCTCTTACATAACCATTTATGGTTATTTCAAACTTGTCTCCCCAAACATTTATTGTTTTGACCATATTCATCCATTTCACATTTGCACAAGAGTTTATCCATTGAATAAAAACTTTATTCTTTGAATAAAGAGTTTATTCATTCAACCAACCTTGACTCTAAAATCCCAGAGTCATGTCAGGCATTTAATGTTTATTCCCTCTCCTCTCAACCTATCTCACATTGACACTTGTCATCCTGGGATTGGGTTGAAAGCCCTCACATGGATTTGAAATCATTCAATCCTGACCCTTGTTGAGATTACTCAATCTCAACCATCCATTGCTCCATTTTTCCTATAAATAGAGCTCATTCCTTCATAATCCAGATCCTGAAAACTTGTAAGCATTTAGACTATAGCCATTTTAGAGAGCATTTTAGCATAAACAATCTAAATCTTGTCTTTTTGGTTAAAACACATCATTTTAGCATTAAAATAGCTTTTCATTTCATGTTTAGAGCTATTCTATAAATCTCAATCCTCCATAAGCATCCATAGTGCAAAAAGCTACTGAGAGCTACACTATTTTGGAACTTGGAGAGGAGAGGAACAAGGGAGAAGAAGCTAGGAGTATGTTAGGAGGTATTTGGAGATGCCTCATCATGTTTGCTTTGATAGTTAAATATGCTTGCATGCTTTTAGTCTCTCTGTTGGTATGCCTTTTTAGATTAGTTTTCGATTGACTAACACTAATGTTTTGTGTGTTTTGTGTTGATTGATCTTGGACTAATCTTGTGCCATTTAGGAGGGCATCATTTGGTGAACCCGACGTGAATCGAACACGCAACCTTCTGATTGTTGTTTTTGAAAATTAACATTTTTGCTTGTTGAAACTGCCACACAGGTCGCGCTTCGGCGCTATTGAACACGTTCTAGCGCTATTGCAACATTTTCTTTTAGCACTATTGTCCATATAATAGCGCTAATGAAAAAGTTTTAGCGCTATTGATTCCATTCTGGCGCCTTTGTCACAGTTCTAGCGCTATTGCAACTATTTTAGCGCTTTTGACTTTCCGGATTTTTCTATTATTTCAGCGCTACTGTGTAAAATAGCACTTCTGCGACCGCAGACTAGCGCTATTGTATTAATTAGCACTTTTGTAAAAAAAAAAAAAGCAGAATAGCGCTATTGCGACAGAGTGTTGTCCAATTCGCTTTGTAACCCAAAATCAGCATTTAGGCTTGTGTAAGCCCACACTAACGCTTTGACTATTGACCAAGTGCAGGTTCTAATCTTTTTGTGTGCAGGGAAAGGAGTTAGTAGATACTCTAAAAAAAAAAAAAAAAAAAAATCTTTCTTTTTTTACTTTCTTTAAAAAGTTGGCTAAAAAGAATTCATTTTTCCTTATTGCATAAGTTAAAATAAACCTCACATCTCATTTTGGAGTGCATAAAATGAACCTCGAATTTGTTTTTGGTGCTTAAAACAAAATTCATCTTTCTTTATTTGCAAGGTAAAAAGAACAACAAAATTCAAACATTTGTTTTCTTGCAAGTTAGGAAACACACTTTATTTGGTGCTTAAAACCAAACAATTCCATTTTCTTGCATCAAATCTAAAAATCACAAGCCACACTTCAAATTTTGGTGCAAATAAAATACACAATCCACTTGTTTTGATTTTTTGGCAAAAACAAATTTTCCTTCATGCAATCGTGTTTTTCATTAAGTTGACCAGGACTTTCAACTTCTAGATTACAAAACATATTGCTTTGAAGTTAAAAAGAACACCATGGCTGTTGGAGCAACATCTCCAAATAGTTAGATCACATTTGCAAATGCTGGATTAAAAGGAACAAGTGTTTTACGTGTTTGGCACGCTTGTGCACAAAAAGTCAGTCGAGTGGTCCTACTTCTAACACACACTATCCTCTCCCTTGGCTCTCGTGGTCCTAGGTGCAAGAGAAAAGTGTTAGTAACGCTCAAAATTTTATCTTTTTAAGAGAGGCCTGCCAAGGGATCGATACTCTTGGGAACGACCTCGAGCGGTAAATCCTACGAGCCGCTATAGAAATCAGGTGAGAGCGAAAGCTGTAGCCTTGGGTATAGCTGTTCCTACAGTGTAACTGGCCGAAAGGACAAATGGGCCCCACCACCAGTTACAAGGCTCTTAAGTGAGTCACTGCAGAATGAACTTATGTCCAAAGCCATCGAACATGACTAAACACTTTTAAGTAGTAGCCCACCTGTTCTATTGATTGAGAATATTTAAGGTATAATTTAGTGCAAGAGCATAGAAGGTTTTGCTCCCAAGATACTCACCATACATATTTCCTTGAGTAGAAACATAGCTTTTTGAAAAGTCACTTATGGCTTGATAAAAGTGGTGACTCCCCCATCATAGGGATCATCTATTTGTTATGCTCGTGCAAGACTTAGTATATCACATCCTTACCTGCCACGGCGGGATTCATAAGGTATGTAGTACCAAAGTCGAAGAAATATCAAGATGTGGGCTAAATTTATCACAACTGGCCATTTGACCATAGGGATAAAGAGTGTTTGAAGTGTGTTCGTTTTACAGACCTAGAGCAAATTGAGCCGACTTCAGGCTTTGGAATTATACCTTAAAATAAATCAAAAGGAAGGGTCAAAAACAAGTCCAAGGATTGGGTTGATCTAGACCCATACTCATTTGTGCCTTTTTAGGCAACATTCTTGTGTTTGTGTGCTTGCTTTGTTTTCTTGTCAAAAGAAAAATCAGAAAATCAATCCCAAAAACAAAGTATTCATCCAACATCTGTCAACACAACCAAAAACACCAAAAACAAAGTGCAAACAACACAGAGTCACAACTTTTATGACCATTCTTCACATCTTGCAAAAGAAGAAGTGTCATCAAAATATTACCTTGAAAAGGAGACCATTGAGCTCAAAGGCTTTAATCAAAAGGAGGAAATTCTTCTATATCAATAGACAAATCTTTGTCTCACATAGAGTCTTTCTACATCGCATGCGTCTATACCTTCAAGGTAAAACAAACGAGTTTGATTCAGAATCATTAAACAGCAGAGCTTTTATGCAATATAGAGCTCTGAGTTATCACAAAAATCAAGGAGGAAAGATTGATCCCAATTCCTTCCCAAACATCTGTATCACCTACAACACAGCTCGAGAAGTGCCACCAACGCCTGAAAGGGAAGAAACAGAGTTTGTCCCATTTGTGACACAGAGTTTTTATTGAAAGTTGACAACATTTTCATCCATCATCGCACTCATACATCATCACTTCATCATCAATTCATCCCAAAACTCTCAAAACATTCAGAGGTTCTTGTCCCAAGATCCCTTTTTAGATATTGCTTGAAATCAAAACACATCACTTTTAGATTGTTTCTACATCTAGGATAAGCTCATCCTAAGAGACACATCTACACAGGTTAAAACTAGTTCATGAGTGAATCCTCTCATTGCTAGGTAGTCAAAATCTGTAACACATCTCAGATTTCTCTACACCTTATCACATCCAAAATCATCAAAACAAACAAGCAATTCAAAGAAAGGAATTTCAGTTACATCTACCTTAAAAGTGCTAGAGATCCCCATACAACACAAATCACCAACCAATCAATCTTGCATTTCATCACCACTCATCATCATCTTCAATCAACTTCAAAACCAAACTTGTAAACAAAATGGCTCAAACCCGATCACGATCAAGGCAACGAGAAATGGAAATTGAGGAAGAAGAGGACAACCTCAATGAATTTCAAGAAGCACTTGGAGGAAATGGGAATGATGAAAACCCAAGTACTCCCACTCCTTCAACAATCGAAAGGGTTCAGCATAACCCTCATTTTAACAGATTATTTGATGAAATACTAAGGAGCAATGCGGATGCTCACTTTTTACGACTTGCTCAAGAAGGAGCCAAACTCCCCTCTGACTTTGATCTCGCCCAATTAAGACAAGCATCAGAAAGACAAAGTCGCCATGAGGAGGAAAGGCATAGAGATCCCATCAGATATAACATCCCTCGAGGTAACCCACCACCTCCTCCTCCTAATGAAATAGAGATGTTGCGGCAACAAGTTGAGAATCTCGCCCAACAACTTCATAGTGGTGTTAAAACCAATCAATTCTCACTTAACGACATCTGTCCCTATCCGTTTGACAGGAATCTTTATATGCCACCCTTTCCACGCGGGTTCGAAACACCAAAATTCGAAAAATATAGAGGAAAGGGAGATCCCCGCGATCATGTCCGAGAATTTCATTCTGCTTGTCTTGAAGTAGCTTATGAGGACACATACTTAATGCGCCTTTTTCCCCAAAGCTTGGGAGGAACAACCACATCATGGTTTTCCCGACTACCAGGTGGCATAAGAACATTTGAGGAACTCATCCAGAAGTTCCTATCTCATTACTCTTATAATATTGAACGCGACATCACCATGGCTGATCTATGCAACACCAAACAAAAACCAGGTGAATTATTCTCAGTATTCCTGCAACGATGGCGTCAAATGTCTAGCAGACGTTCTCTTCAGTTACCTGAACGAGAACTAGTGGAAATTTTCATTTCCAACTTAAACGAAGAAATGGAATTTCACCTGGATGTCAAAGACACCGATTCTTTTAACGATATGATCACCAAGGGTATAAAATGTGAGCGGGCACTCATCAAAAAAGGACTCATCAAAATCTTTAGTGAACCCAAAGATGGTCCTCGCCCGCGCTTCAATAGTGATAAACCGAACTTCTGGAACAAGAATAAGAATATCGTCAATGATGGGGTTGTGGATGCTCGGACTGTCCAAAATGCACAACCTGTGGTTCGGTTTGCAGGACAAAATCCTCCACCTCAAAATAACACAAATGTTCTTCCTAATCAAGGTCGCATCACATCTCAGGATGAACTAAGACCTCGTCCACAAAAACAAAAACGCACATACACTCCCTTAGGGGAACCCATTGAAACAGTGATGCGACAACTCATTTCTCAGAATTTGATCACTCTACCTAAGCTATCCAACTATGAACCTCAGGTCAAACCAGCGTGGTGGCGAGATACTAAACACTGTGAGTTTCATCAAGGAAGAGGACACAAGACAAGTAATTGTCACCGATTGAAAGATCTCATTCAAGATCTTATTGATCGAGGAGAAATTGAGATTGAAGGACATGATCCGAAAACGACCAATAATGATCATCAGATGTTCAAGAATCCACTTCCATCACAAGATCAAAGGGGTCCTTCCACGTCTAGACGAGGTCCTGATACCACTGATTATATGCAAGCTGCGTATAACTACACTGTCAATCACCTGTATGATGCCAGTGAACAAATTGCAACTATCACCTTCAAAAATCCCACCTCAAATTGCAATGTTGTTACACGTCGTGGCAAGGTCACCATAAAGGCAGCTCCACAAGGCACCACCTCCATCCCAAAGCAGTACAATCTTGTGGAACAATTAGACAAAACCCCTGCGCTTATATCCATCTTGGAGCTTTTGCGTCTGTCACCCTCTCATAAAACAATCTTGGATCAAGCACTCCAAGAGGCATCAGTCCCTGCAAACCTGAACACGGACCAATTTCAAGCCATGGTTGGAAGTCTAAAGTCATCACCTTGTCTCACTTTTTTCGAAAGTGATAACTCTTCCTTCCAGCAACCTCATAACGCCTCACTCCACATTGAAGGCTTTGTCAACCAACACAGGATCAAGCGAGTCTTGATTGATAATGGAGCAGGCCTAAACATTTGCACACTACAGTTGGTCACAGCATTGGGCTATGCAGTAGAATCAGTGGATCCTCGCAAGAAGATCACCATCAAGGCCTATGATGATGCAGAGCGTTCATCCAAAGGAGCTGTGGTACTACCAATCCGAGTAGGCCCTGTGGTAAAGCACATCATTTGTCAGGTTCTGGACCTTCCTCTGCCATATAATCTATTATTAGGGAGACCTTGGATACATGCCATGCAAGCCGTTCCATCTACCTACCATCAATGTATCAAGTTCCCACATAATGGTGCAGAGATCACAATCTTGGGCGATGCAAATCCCTTTGCTTTTTGTCATAATATCAGCCATCAACCAGAGATTACTGTTCCTAATAATAGGGAAGCCATTTCCTCCACATCATATGTAAATCCCGCCTCTCTTACCAGTTCAAACACCCCTATACCCAAGCAAGAAAAGCTTAAAATGAAAGAAGCAGAGGAAGGTCCTGGAGAATACAACTTGAGTCAGCTCTTTTGTGTGGGACAAATGCCCACTTCTCCTAGAACACATGGTAAACCACAACAGTTGCTCCAGCAACCACTAATCACGCCAGCATGTGCCTTAACGCCTTTCATCCTTGGAAAGAGTCAAGAGGAAGAAACACAAGATGAGGACCTAGCGGACTGGATCTATAAGGATCCCATCACCACCGACATACCGCGAGTTACACTTCCTACGGAACAATATGGCAAAGGCCTCCTCATTATGCAAAGAATGGGGTATGATGGTCAGAGTGCTTTGGGATACTGCAAACAAGGACGACATGAACCGCTGCTGCCAGAATTCAAGCCCAAAGGTAATACAGGCCTAGGCTTTGAAAAAGAGATCCTTCCTAAACTCAGATTCAAAGAAAAACCTAGCAAACCATTTTGCCCGCCTACTGCAAAGAGGACACCTTTCATAATCAAAGCACCATCAAGCACTATCCCCACTGCCCCATCAAGGCTCACAACTCCACCGCAACCATCTACAATACCAATCATCCCACCAAACGAACCAGTAATCCCATCAAGAACACCAATAGCAGTAGCAACTATCTCCGAACCCGCAGCGACATCTATGGCACCAGTAGTTCCAGCAAAAGCCACTGAGTCACCATTGCCGATACTTCCAATAACAAATCCTTTAATCCCCATCATGGTTCCTGCAGCACCAATCACCTCAAAGGTACATAAACCAATCACGCCTACCGTGTTTAACTCCAAAGACGTCCCAGTATGGTATAGCAATCGGATGCTGGAAAGTGATTCAGAGACTGACTCACATGAGTGGGAATTCGATTCAGTGCAACTTAACACTTCAGATGAGGAAGACACATCACCACCTCCACCACGCAAAGACATCCCTGTTTACGGAGAAGCACAGATAAAGACCACTTGGGTACCTGAGCTGGAAACATCTTCCACAGACCCTACGTCTCATCCTATGCCTGATTCTGACAGGGAGAGTACTATCAACAACCTTCACCACACCGTCTTAACCCTCACTGATACATCACCCGCACTTAATCTAATCGATGAAGTAATGCCTATTATACACCCTGAACTCATCGAATGGAACCAACCAAATCCCCCATGTCTTGACCTCTTCCAGAACGATGAGGCTATCATTGACTTTTTAGAATTACGGGATAATCTACCAAGCGGGGATCACAAAGCTAGATTCGCCATTCAACTTAATAGCGCAGCATACTTCGGGGCAGATGCCAAACCCTTCAGCTGCAAAAATATAACAATAAAACATGGATCTTCCAGTGAAAACCACACTGTGGCACTGTTTGATCCGACAAAAGTAAAAAGAAAGAGCGTATCCAATGGTGAAAACCTCTCTGAGGCACCTGAGGATGAAGGGTTTGACATTCTCCCTGCTAGTACACAACAGGAACGATCGACGATTCTCATTGAGGAGACTAAAGAATACAATGTGGGGACTCCTGAAAACCCTCATATCATACATCTGGCATCTCTTCTCACTCCAGAGGAACAGCCTAAGTTTATAGAGTTCTTCCAGCAGCGTCAGATCAACTTCGCATGGTCATATGCAGACATGCCTGGGCTTGATCCTGATTTAGTCATGCATCATCTCACAGTAGCAAAAGGAGCCAAACCTGTCAAGCAGAAGCTTCGTAAGATGCATCCCCAGATTGCAGTGCTAGTCAAAACAGAACTCAAGAAACTCCTGGATGTTGGTTTCATTAGACCAATTGATTATGCAGAATGGATCTCCAACATCGTGCCAGTTGGCAAACCAAAAGGGGGCATCCGCATTTGTACTGACTTCAGAGATCTGAATAAGGCATGTCCTAAGGATGACTTTCCCCTACCAAATATCGACATCATAGTGGATCTGACAGCAGGACATGCCATGCTTTCACTCATGGATGGCTTTTCAGGATACAATCAAATAAAGATCGCACCAGAGGACCAACATAAGACAGCCTTCACATGTCCATGGGGCACATACTGCTGGAATGTAATGCCTTTTGGTCTAAAGAATGCAAGAGCGACCTATCAAAGAGCAATGACCACCATCTTCCATGACATGATGCATACTATGATGGAAGATTATGTGGATGACTTACTAGCAAAATCACTCACAAGAGGAGGACATCTCCATATCTTAGATCAAATCTTTGATAGACTGGAACAATATCATGTTCGACTCAACCCAAAGAAATGTGTCTTCGGAGTGACCTCCGGGAAGCTTCTAGGATACATTGTCTCAAGCAAAGGCATAGAGGTCGATCCAGCAAAGGTAAAGGCGATAATAGACATGCCACCTCCAAAGAATATCAGTCAGCTAAGAACACTACAAGGACGACTTCAATACATCCGCAGATTCATTGCACAATTGGCTGATAAGTGTCACCCATTCACACACCTACTACACAAGAACATACGCTTTCAATGGGATGACAGATGCCAGCAAGCATTTCAGACACTTAAAGACTATCTCATGAATCCACCCTTGCTGATGCCACCAGATCCAAGTAGACCGTTGTTACTTTATATCTCAGCGACAAGTACAGCATTGGGTGTACTACTGGCACAACATAATGCAGAAAGTAAAGAGTGTGCTATTTACTACATCTCTCGCACACTGGTTGGCTATGAACTCAATTACACACCTATTGAGCAAGCTTGCCTAGCAGTAATCTTGGCAGCCACTAAATTGCGACACTATCTATTAACACACAAGGTACAACTCATCGCAAAGATTGATCCACTCAAGTACTTACTCAGTAAAGCAGCATTGACAGGTCGCTTGGCCAAATGGGTGATGATTCTAAGTGAATTTGACATTGAGTACGTGGACCGTAAAGCTATCAAAGGGCAAGTTATTGCAGATCAGTTGGCCGATGCGCCCCTCATAGGCGATCATCCTCTCATTTCCAATTTTCCAGATGAAGAGATATTCATGATTACAGAAGCGCAGCCATGGAAACTATATTTTGATGGTTCATACACTAGGCACGGCTCGGGGGCAGGCATTTTGTTTATCACACCTCAAGGTGATAGCATCCTGAAGTCTTACAGGCTCACATTTCCATGCACCAACAACATAGCAGAGTATGAGGCCTTGATCACAGGACTCAGGTTAGCCATACAATGGAAATTAAAAGAATTGCAAGTATATGGCGATTCCCAACTAGTCATTCGACAAGCAACAGATGAGTATCAGACCAAAGATGATAAACTCATGCCATACAAGCAAATGGTGGACAATCTAAAGACATCATTTACTACTATCACTTTTGAGCAGATACCAAGAGATCAGAATCGAGCTGCTGACGCTATGGCTACCATCGCATCTCTCCTAGATCTTCCACAAAATTCAACACGCTACGAGTTCTTGGTAGAATAGCTTTGGATTCCCGCTTATGATATCCCCGAATCCGAAATGATATGTCGCCTTGTCGGTTCCGAATCCCCATGGTACGGTGAGTTCTACACCTATCTCCACGATCATACCCTTCCTCACAACCAATCAAATAACCAACGAAAAACCTTCATTCGCCAAACTGCTCGATATACCATTATTGCCGAAACCCTATACCGACGTAGTCTTGATGGTACTCTCCTTCGATGTCTGGAACAGGATGAGATAACAAAGGTTTTGGAAGAGGTACATGAAGGAATTTGTGGGACTCACTCAAGTGGTCCATCACTCGCCAAGAAACTCCTGCGAGCTGGATATTATTGGCCATCTATGGAAAAGGATTCCTACTATTTTGTCAGGAAATGCAAGAAATGTCAAGTTCACGGTGACCTGATACATGCACCAGCACAGGAACTGCAACCAATCACAACACCATGGCCTTTTTGTCAATGGGGCCTCGACCTTGTGGGTAAGATTCATCCATCTTCATCCAATGGCCATAAATTCATTATTACCGCCACCGAATATTTCACAAAGTGGATCGAAGCTGTCCCACTTACCCAAGTCACCGGTAAGCAGATCGCCTCATTCATCCTCAACTACATCATCTGCCGGTATGGTCTACCCATGTCCATCATCACAGATAACGGTCTTCCTTTCAAAAACCAGGATGTCCGTGAGCTTTGTGAGAAATTTCATATCCAACATCGCTTTTCCACCCCCTATTACCCACAAGGAAATAGTCAGGCTGAAGCATCCAATAAAAACATACTGAGAATCCTAAAGAAGACAGTCAATGATGCCGGTCGTGATTGGCATGTTCAATTGAATCCAGCATTATGGGCATATCGAACTAGCATTCGAACCCCTACAGGTGCAACTCCTTATTCATTGGTCTATGGTGCAGAAGCTATCTTACCCATTGAGGTCGAGATACCGTCACTACGGGTTTCCTTGCATAATCTCATTGATGATGAAGCATACAGAGTCTCACGCCTTCAGGACTTAGAGTTACTTGATGAGAAGCGACAAGCTGCATACACTCACCTCAAAGCCTATCAGCAGCGCATGAGTAGAAGTTACAATCACCGAGTTAGATCTCGTACATTTGAGGTAGGTGATCTTGTTCTTCGAGAAAATCCTCGCAACCAACCAAACCGAGAACATCAGGGCAAGTTTGAATCAAACTGGTTGGGCCCATATGTTGTCACTGTTGTGTTCGGGTCTGGGGCATATCAGTTGGCTACATCAGATGGAGAACCGCTCGCAGATCCAATCAATAGCATGCACCTCAAACGGTTTTATACCTAAGGTGTACAGAGCATCAGGCCCCCCTACATATCAGAAAAATACCAAAAACATTCAGAAAATGTCCTGAAGAAAATACAAAAACATTCAAAAAAAAGTAAAGAAAAATCATGCATCCAAACGGTGAACAACCACTCTGGTGGCACCTTGGGTAAGTACGATGGTGAAAACCTGGCAAACAGGCGCCACTCGTAAAGGCAATGGCTCCAGTATCTTTCAGGCTCGTTGCGATCACATTCATGCACACACACATCCATCCATCCAAACCATGGCTCGTTATTTGATCTGCAATTAAGAAAGTACTCCATGCGTCTAGCATCCCACCTTTTCATAGTCAGGTCTACAAACTGGGGGCAATACCCTTACCCTAGTGATGGAAGTGGATTCTACATTGTCTTATATATCATTACACTCTTCATTCAGGCAATCATCAGAAAATATCAAAAACATTCAAAAATGACTCTCAAAATACCAAAAAAAAAAAATACACAAAATTGTTTCACACAATCCAAAAAACATCGGAAAACCCATCAAAAATCACACAAAAACATGGCAACACCTTGTACATATTTATCCGATCAGATACAAAATAAACATTGACAACTACTCACACACTGACCATTTACCAATCAACCCAACACAATCGACATCAACAAATCAGGAACTGTCTTTAAACACAAGGATGCATCCTTCCTTATCAAAAACAAAGACAAGATGACGTTTTCTTTGACAAGAAAATTCTATTAAGCTATCAAATGCTTGGTTGATTCGTGAGTAATTCATTTGTTTATCTGTATCGAGATCTTTCAGCATTGTTTTGTATCGTTTGCGCATTATTTCCGATGAAGTTCTGGGGCATGTACTAATGGTGTCTACGTGGGAAGTTCACTAGGCTACGTGATCTTATGCAAAAATACAATCATAGATCACTACGGCTTGCTGACTACAGCGTATACCTCGACCATATGAGCATGAACCATTACCAAGGATCCATATTCTTTATTCTTTATGTATATATACTGTTTGGTTGCAGGTACAATGCTCATCCTTTGATTCCTCTTCCTCCAAATTGGATAAAGGTTTTATTTTCTTAGTACGGTATGTACTTGTCTCAGGATCTGATCAGCCTAAGATCAAGGAGGACGATCCAAGTCATGCATGAAAGGAAATAATCCTTGTCTGTTCCGCAAGCAATACTCTGGTCGACTTGACCCTTATATCAAGTCGTTTGTATTAACTTGCTATATTAAAATCCATGAAAGAAATACTCAGGTCATCTTGAATCATTGTGTCAAGATGCTTGTATTCTCTTCCAACATTTTAAAGCTCAATGATGAAAATAGAGCACTATGGATCATCATTTCACCTCATCTGTTTATATCTTGCATTCCGTTGCATATCACCCATCCACTCATTTCATTCATATGTAGGCTTTTATATGCAAAAATGAGAAAATTAAGCAGGTCTTGGATATAAATCACGACCGAGTACTCTGATACATCATCAAGTGCATCATGCAAAGTCTTAAAAACCTTGCATTCCTGATGATCATATCATCCTTGCATTTAGGTGCATCTTGCATTACGTCCATTCATGTCATTTTTCAAAACATTGCATATAGTTCATTATTGACATTACTTTTCATTTAACAATCATTTTCATCAATCATAAATAATTAGATCCATTCATGGGATTAAATTGTCTTTGATTGTATTAAATCATTTAATAAGCATTCATCTTATATCAATTATCCATTATCATTTTATTAAACTTTTCATCATTTATCCTTTGCATTCATTTCTTTATAGATAAAAGATGCATTCATTTATTACTAAGTATCTTATAAATGTTCATTATAGGATTCATTTACATTGCATTTATTATCATTACATTAAGGTGCAGTTATTATCCCCATTAGTTATCATATCATCCCATTATCATTTGCACTTACCAACATATTTAAAACGCATTTAGAATCATTCATTTAGGCATTATCATATAAACACTTGTACTTTACATTTGTTTATCCATCTGCATTCATTTCGACATCATCATATCAACATTTGAACTTAACCTTTTGTTTATCCATATGCATTCACTTAACATTTTGTTTATCCATATTACATTCATCTAAACACATCTAGATGCATATCCATACATAAAATCATTCATCTAACCATTGCATTGACATCATCACATAAATCATCTCATCATTACATCGCAAAAGGAAACATCATACAATCTTGTTCATCCATCAAAAACATAAGCATATATCATCCTAGTATATTTATACATAACATCATTTATTCAACCATTGCATTAAATCATCTCATCAATACATTGCAATAGGAAACATCATCAAATCCTGTTCATACATCACAGCATAAGCATATTATCATCATGGCATTCCATACATAAAGCATTACATCAAAATTCACATACATCAATAAACATATCATCCTGCATTCATATGTCAGTATCTCACATCATAAAAACATGCATAAAAGAAACATCTCATCAAATGCATCCATGAACACATATACCTCTAAGTAATAAATCATCAACATGCATAAACATCCATACATCATCACATGCATAATCATCACAAATATGGGATCTCCTCATATATATCAACTCATAATCAGAGTACAATGAAGTCTACAAAATCAGCTACCAAGAGCCATCCAAGATACAGTCCAAAAAATAGACAATGATACAACACATGTATGCAAAAATGCTCTCTCAAATGCCGCTCTGGCCAGATGCTGTACCTGCCCCACCCCTACCTGCTCCACCGCTGGTACCGGCACCACCTGATCCATCTCTCCGTGGAGGCCTCATCGAACCCCCACTCCCTCCTGCATCTCCTGATCTATCCCGCCTCAACGGACCCATCACTCCCCCACTACTCTGCATCCTCTGTGACCGCTCGGATCTCGTCTGCCGCATCTGGGTATAACTGAGAGCTCGCTGACTGAATGGCACAACCTGCTCATATAAACCTCGCCAGTACTCTATCTCAGCTTGCGCTCGCCCAAACTGCCTCATAGTCTCCCCTGACGGACCCTGTGCTCCTGCTCGGACTCTCTCCTGCAGCTCCGCCAATCTCTCCACCGCAGTATCTCTCTCCCGCAGCACCACTGTCAGCTCTGACTCACGTGCAAATAGCTGCACATCTCTAGCTGCTACCTCCGCCTCTAATCTCTCTACCCGGGTCTGCAAATAACCTATCATATGCTCCCACAGATCCCCTGCACCACACTCCCCTATATCCATGGCTGCTGCACCTGTATCACCCCCTCCACTAGGTCCCTCCCCTGCACCACACTCCCCTGCACCACCCTCTCCTGCACCTGTATCCATCGGGATCTCTCTCTCCATCCCCCTCCCACTCAGCTGCACTCCTCCCTGCATCAATGGTCCCTGTGATATCTGCAGAGGTAGTCCACCTCTCCCTCTCCGCTGCCTCGGCATCCCCAAACCTCCTCCACCTCCACCTCCTCCTCCTCCACCTCCTCCTCCTCCTCCTCCTCCTCCTCCACCTCCTCCTCCATCCCCTCCTCCTCGCCCTCCTCTCCGTCCCCGTCCCCTCTCATCCTCAAATGCTGGGATCGGCTCCGCTGGATCTGATATCCGTCGGATCGGGTGCGCCGCCCGATACTGTGTATACTCTGCTGTAACCCCTACATCAACGACCCTCGGTCGTAGATCCCATGGCCTCGCCTGCAGTGTATGGAACTCTGCCAGTGCCTGATCATACGGTAGCACTGGACCCCATGCATACCGCTCTCGGATCACTCGTGCATACTCCCCTGATCCGCTCGACAGACCCTGCTGCCGTCCAAACTGCCTCATAACCCGTCCTGGCACCTGTCTCTCTACGTGATAAGAGGTCCTCCCAATGAGGAATCAGGTCATGAAGACATAAGGTAGTGCCTCCGCATCATCCTCCCATGGCTCACACTCCAAGTATGGCCGCCAGATCACTGCATCTAGGTCATCTAATGCTCGCCTCCACCACTCTAGCTTCCCCAAGTGGGGCTGGCTCATCATACCACTATACATGAACATATAGGGTTGGTCTACGGCTCGGAATCTCAGACTCACTGGTCGAGTCACTGGTAGATGCTCCCATGCCCACACATGCAGCAGCGTCATGCCTACTGCAAGCGAACCTCTCCCCCGGTACACTACCTCGTGCAGCTCCTGGTACATGTGCGCTAGCACGCACGGCCCCCAGGCATATCGGGTCCCCTCTGTCACCATCATCTCAATAACCTGTCCCCATCCGACCGCCAATCCATGTGACTGCCTGTCTGGACACAGAAGACCTCCCACGATCCCTGACAATACTGCTGGAAGGGGCTCATATAGTGCCGCTATATCCTCCCAGGCAATCGACCCATCATCAATGAATACGTCCTCATCAAAAATCCTCTGGCAAGACACTGTCCCCCAGGATCGATCATACGTCACCAGCTGCCCTCGAATCGGAATCCGAAGAATACGCCACACGTCCTCCAAAGTCACCGTCATCTAGCCCTGAGCCAGATGGAACGTACATGTCTCACTGTGCCATCGCTCTGCTAAAGCTGTAATCAGGTCGTGATTCATCCGAATCATGGGCATATGCATCACCTCATAGAGCCCAATAGCCGCAATACAATCTATCTCGATCTGAGTCAAACGATCTCGCAACCCCTGTGTCGCGGGGTGGCGCTCGCGTAACTGCAACACACGTAGATCCTCCTGCACATAGACGTTCATCCAAACACCATCAGTTGTTTTGTTATCAAACTTTCTTAAGTTTAAACCTAGACTATCATCAGATACTTTGATCAAGTATCTTCGGGTCTCAACAGGTAAGCAATCATGGCCGCCTAGACTTCAACGGGCATTTCTCCTAACAAATGACCTAAGTCTCATCAGGCTGCTCTGGTTCAAAACAACTCCCACTTCACCTCGTCATCCATCAATCGTTAGGCATCCGGAATTTTATTTTGTCCGAAACTGGGGCATCTTGTATCCTAAAGCAAAAGCGCTATTTAATCTACAAAAGCGCTCATTCTGTACAATAGCGCTACAAAAACATCAATAGCGCTCAAAAATCCCTACAATAGCGCTATCAAAACAAAAGCGCTAAAAAAGCTACACAATAGCGCTATTTATGTCAAT
Organism: Cryptomeria japonica; assembly: GCF_030272615.1. NCBI lineage: Eukaryota > Viridiplantae > Streptophyta > Pinopsida > Cupressales > Cupressaceae > Cryptomeria > Cryptomeria japonica. The sequence continues at coordinate 596,141,812 of NC_081408.1, read as the reverse complement.
AGCGCTCAATTCACTACACCATAGCGCTATTTAATCAAAAGCGCTAAAATCGCTATACAATAGTGCTATTAAACATCAATAGCGCTCAATTGACCCTACCGTAGCGTTAATTTATCAAAAGCGCTCAAACTTGCTTGCAAAAGCGCTAAATTCATGCAAAAGCACTACAACTAGCCTATAAAAGCGCTATTGCGGCACAATAGCGCTAATTTATGGAGCAAAAGCGCTAAAAACATAGTTCCAGCGCTCTTGCTCCGACTTGACTTGGACTTAGCTAAAAACATACCAAAAATGCATAAAAAGGAAGTTTTTGAATTTGCGTACCGCTGGTCCATAGTCGGCTGGGCGCTGGTACCGGCGGACTCGCTCAAATCGGTGCTCGGTGATCGGAAACGGCATCGTTGCTCCTCCTTGCTCCTCCAAATGTCACTGTCAGAGCTATAGTTTTCAACTGGTCGCGGTCACAAATGATCCTATTTTCACCCCTTTCACCCCATTTATACCCCCCGACGTCCCCGTAACTTCGCCCTGCTCATTGCCGTGGTCCCCGTGAACTTCCCGAGCCCCCCATTTCTCCATGTTTCCCCCAATTTCTTCTATTTTTCCCCAGTATACCTAATTTCTTCTATTCCACCACCCTGCCAATTTTCATTCTTTTTCGAGAGATCGCCCGATTTTTTCGAAATTTTTCGGCCCATCTCTCGAGGGGGCATACCACCCATTAAATTTACATTTTATGGGGCATTTCTTCACACCAATTTTTCTTTCTTTGAAACGATGCGATAAACTGCACCGTCTCAAAGAGGGGCAAATGTAGTCACATAAATCTGTCCATTTTAATTAAATGAATATTTCGTATTTATTTGATTAAAAATCCACTAGCCATCAATTAATTAAATTAATATTTAATTAATTCATCCCCAAACATTCTTCTATTAATTAAATAAATTATTCAATTTATTTTAATTAATTCATTAAATCCAATTCCAATCAATTAAATAAATAAATCAATTTATTTAATTAAATCCCCATTTTCATCTTTTAAATAAATTAAATAAAACATTTATTTAAATCATTATCCCCACCCCACTTGCATTTTCCTACAAATGCAACTTGCACATATTTATTGAAATAAATGAATTTTTATTTTAATAAAATCTTATTTTCCCTCACCCACCAAATCCACTTGCAAAATCTAATCCCCTTCTAGATTCTTCTAACCCCTTCCTGATTAGCCTAATCCATCCCCTAAATATTGTCATATTCCTAAGCAAAATGGAGTCACTTCTCAAAGACTCCAAAGTCTTTGAAAAGCATTTAATGCTTTGTGTGTTCAACCAATTAACCCCCCAAAGTCTTCCAAGACCACTAATGGCTCTTACATGACCATTTATGGCTCTTACATAACCATTTATGGTTATTTCAAACTTGTCTCCCCAAACATTTATTGTTTTGACCATATTCATCCATTTCACATTTGCACAAGAGTTTATCCATTGAATAAAAGCTTTATTCTTTGAATAAAGAGTTTATTCATTCAACCAACCTTGACTCTAAAATCCCAGAGTCATGTCAGACATTTAATGTTTATTCCCTCTCCTCTCAACCTATCTCACATTGACACTTGTCATCCTGGGATTGGGTTGAAAGCCCTCACATGGATTTGAAATCATTCAATCCTGACCCTTGTTGAGATTACTCAATCTCAACCATCCATTGCTCCATTTTTCATATAAATAGAGCTCATTCCTTCATAATCCAGATCCTGAAAACTTGTAAGCATTTAGACTATAGCCATTTTAGAGAGCATTTTAGCATAAACAATCTAAATCTTGTCTTTTTGGTTAAAACACATCATTTTAGCATTAAAATAGCTTTTCATTTCATGTTTAGAGCTATTCTATAAATCTCAATCCTCCATAAGCATCCATAGTGCAAAAAGCTGCTGAGAGCTACACTATTTTGGAACTTGGAGAGGAGAGGAACAAGGGAGAAGAAGCTAGGAGTATGTTAGGAGGTATTTGGAGATGCCTCATCATGTTTGCTTTGATAGTTAAATATGCTTGCATGCTTTTAGTCTCTCTTTTGGTATGCCTTTTTAGATTAGTTTTCGATTGACTAACACTAATGTTTTGTGTGTTTTGTGTTGATTGATCTTGGACTAATCTTGTGCCATTTAGGAGGGCATCAGCTATCATTAATGGATGGATTCTCTAGCTATAATCATATAAGAATTGCACCCGAGGATCAACACAAAACATCATTTACTTGTCCATGGGGAACTTTCTACTGGAATGTCATGCCTTTCGGGTTAAAGAATGCAGGTGCTACATATCAAAGAGCCATGACTACTATCTTTCATGATCTCATGCATGTAACTGTGGAAGATTATGTTGACGACCTCTTGGTCAAATCAATAGACAGAAATACACATTTGGACATACTTTCAGTTGCCTTTGATCGGTTGGAAAAATACAAAGTAAGATTAAACCCTAAGAAATGTGTCTTTGGAGTAACCTCTGGGAAGCTCCTAGGATTCATTGTATCTAAAAGAGGAATTGAAACGGATCCAGCAAAAGTCAAAGCTATCTTGGAAATGCAACCACCAAGAAATATCAGTCAACTTTGATCCTTACAAGGCAGACTCCAATCCATTCGAAGATTCATAGCACAACTGGCAGATAAGTGTAATCCTTTTCAGCACCTGCTACATAAAAACATCAAATTCAAATGGGATGACAACTGTCAACAGGCTTTCCAGATGCTCAAAGATTATCTTCTAAATCTGCCAGTTCTGATGCCACTAGTTCCAGATCAACCACTGTTATTATACATTTCAGCTACTCCAACAGCACTGGGGGCACTCTTAGCGCAATGAATCGCTGAAGGCAAGGAAAAAGCGGTATACTATATCAGTCGCACATTGGTGGGATACGAGCTAAACTACACACCAATTGAGCGCGCATGTCCTGCTGTGGTCTTTGCTTCATAGAAATTACAACATTACATGCTCACTCATAAGACTAAGTTGGTTGCAAGAATTGATCCATTAAAATACCTTCTCAATAAAGCAACACTCACTGGGCGACTGGCCAAATGGGTAATGATCCTTAGTGAATTCGACATCGAGTATGTGGACAGAAAAGTAATAAAAGGACAAGCCATCGCGGATCAATTAGCAGATGCCTCCATGATTGATGATGTTCCTCTAAATTCAGAATTTCCAAACGAATCCATTTTAACAATATCACATGCAAAGCCATGGCAACTGTACTTCGATGGCTCATACACACAGCATGGGGCAGGAGTTGGCATCCTCTTTATAACTCCTCAAGGGGATTCTATACCAAAATCATACCGCTTATCATTTCCTTGCACTAACAATATAGCGGAATATGAGGCATTAACAACAGGATTACGAATTGCAGTTCAGTGGAAGATCCAGGAACTTCATGTTTTTGGGGATTCCCAACTTGTCATCCGTCAAGCAACTGATGATTACCAAACAAAAGATGAAAAATTACTGCCTTACAAGCAAATGGTGGATGATTTGAAACAACACTTCACAAAGATAGATTTTGAGCAGATACCAAGAGAGCAGAATCGTGCTGCAGATGCCATGGCTACTATTGCTTCACTAATTGATCTACCTCAAAATGCTATGAGTTCTTGGTGGACAACCTGTTGGTTCCTTCATATGAGATCACTCCTACTGAAATGATATGCGTTGTTGGTCCCGAATCCCAGTTATATGGTTCCATCTTCACATACATTCACGACAATACCCTACCTCCTGATCTATCAAATAACCAATGTCGCACCTTCATTCGCCAATGCTCTCGATATGTCATTTTAGCTAATATCCTATACCGACGAGGTCTAGATGGCACTCTTTTTAGATGTTTAGAAAGCGACGAAGCTCAGATTGCGTTACGTGAAGTGCATGAAGGGATATGTGGTCCACATGCTAGTGGTCCTACCTTGGCCAAGAAACTTATCAGGATTGGATATTACTAGCCCAATATGGAAAAAGACTCATATCAATTTGTCAAGAAATGTAAGCAATGTCAAATTCATGGAGACCTCATACATGCGCCAACACAAGAACTACAACCACTTTCGTCTCCTTGGCCCTTTTGTCAGTGGGGACTCGATCTCATAGGCAAGATTCACCCTCCTTCCTCTAATGGTCATAAATTCATTATCACAGCCACAGAGTATTTCACAAAATGGATTGAAGCCGTACCTCTCACACAAGTCACTGGAAAACAGATTGCTACCTTCATCCTTAACTATATCATTTGCCAATATGGTATTCCTGTTTCCATTATCACTGATAACGGGCGTCCCTTCAAAAATCAGGATGTTCGCGAACTCTGTGACCGCTTCCATATCTCTCATAGTTTCTCCACACCATATTACCCCCAAGGCAATGGCCAAGCTGAGGTGTCTAACAAAACAATCCTTAAAAACCTAAAGAAGACAGTCAATGATGTTGGTCGTAATTGGCATATCCAACTCAATCCTGCACTTTGGGCCTACCGCACAAGTGTTCGTACACCTACAGGAGCTACACCTTATTCACTTGTTTATGGCGCTGAAGCCATCTTGCCTATTGAGGTTGAGTTACCCTCTTTACAAGTCTCTTTGCAAAACATCATCACTGATGAAGATTACAGGGTCTCTCGCTTACAAGAACTAGAATTGCTGGATGCACGGAGACAAACTACTTTTAATCATCTCAAGGCTTACCAACAACGAATGAGTCGCAGCTACAATCACAAGGTCAAGCCTCACACATTTGAGGTAGGTGACTTGGTTCTCAGAGAAAACCCCAAGAATCAGCAAGACAAAGAGAAGAAGGGCAAGTTCGAACCAAATTGGCTTGGTCCTTACATCATTACAGCAGCATATGGATCTGGGGCATATCAGCTCTCAACTACAGAAGGTGAACCTTTGGAGGATCCTATCAACAGCATGCACCTTCGCAGGTTCTACACATAGCTCTTCAGAATATCCTAATTCAAAAATACAAAAAAATTATAAAAACAAAAAAAATCGTTACTTGGTGAAAACCTGGCAAACAGGCGCCTTGTGACACAAAAAAAAAAAAAAATCGAAAAAATCGAAAAAAGTAAAGAGAAATAATTTCGTCCAACGGTGAAAACCACTTCGGTGGCGCCCTGGGCAAGTACCATGGTGAAAAATGGGTCACCAGCGCCATGCGTAGAGACATTGCTCCTCCCTCCTTCAGGATTCACTTTCTTCCTTTCACTTTGCACACACTCACAACCTATCCATCCATAATAAACGTACCCATTCCCATCATGGCTTGTTATTGATCTACCCAAGATTGGTTAGCCATTCATAATAAACCTCCCTTTTCACCTCCCTTTCCATCCATAATAAATCAGATCCTATCTGTGGCTAAGGCAAATCCTACGTCTAGTGATGGGTGTGGAATTAAGAACATCACATGTTTCGAGGAGTACAGTTTCTTCCAGCTTCCTTCAGTCTATCCGTGCACAATTTGCAATAAAGCAGCATCTGCATCGCCAGATCCGCAATAAAGTTCTATCTTCTCCACAATAAAGTATCAGCTTCATGGATTCAGTCAGTTTCAGATGAGACAACAGCAACAATGGGCTTCAACAAAATCAAATCTTTCAACAGACTCAGACAATATTATGGTTCAGTGCTATCTATCATTTCTGTGAAAGTAAACATTGTGACCATAATCGAATAAGACTTATACAAGTGACAAGAGACACTAAACTTGAGGACTACAGTGGACTTTGGTGTCGAGTCTTGGTTTTCTTTTGATTTTATCTTTTGGTGACATGTCTTTTAGCTTTTCCGAAATGTCTCTGACTAGAGATTCTATCTCCAGGATGTCTTTGACTAGAAAGGCGAGGATGGGGTATCATCACCTATTTGTATTTGCTATCTGTGGATTGTCTCTTAGTAATGCTATGACTTGTCCAAGGATATGAGGACACTGTGAGTCTAGTATGAACTGGGGCATTCCTTGTTTGTGACTGTCTTATCTCCATGCAAACAGGTACAATGACTTTCTGGGTTGAACAAATGCCTCGATTGTCATAACCTACTTGCCATAATAAAGCTCAATGATGATAACGCATAAGAAGCTCTTTCACTTTCATAATCTTCTGTCTTTCATCCCCCTTTCTTGATTGACTTCCATCGTCCTTCTCGAGTCCGTGTAGCCTGCTATCACATGACTGAGTATAATGACACACCAAAAACATTTGCATTTCATGTAGTTTCACCTGCATTACCACATATAAGCATTTCATACATACATATAGATATCACAACTGCATCACATCCTGCACACAACACCTGTTAGCACAATTTACATTTGCATTATCATATTCATCTGCATTACATACATTCACATTTGCATAATGCATACGCATATAAAACATAAAAGAACAAAATATATTGCATTGCATCATATACATATTTGCATCCATATTATAAGCATCACACAAAACATACATCATTAAACATCTCATCACATAGGTACACATGCATATAGCTACTGCAAAAATGAATCATCTCATATATATAATCATAAGTGTCATGATACAATGATGTCAAAAATACATATGGCTACAATCACCCGAAGGTGTCTACATTATCATACAAAAAAAAGGTACAACACTGATACAATGGGAGCCCTCTATGGCTATGATGAACTCCCTCCCTCAGAGCCGTCTGGCCTCGGTAGAATCTGAGCCCCTGAGAGACCTGCCCCAGGATCATCCTGCCTGTCCCCTCTATCTGGTGGTGGTGGAGGACCCATGACCCCACCACTAGATGCCTGCCTCCTCCGACTCCCTCCCGTAGCTGTCGCTGTACGCGACAGTCTATGGAAGCTCCTCGCCCGCTGATCTGCCGGTACTGCACCGTAGTAGAGGTCCCTCCAGTACCCTATCTCCTCTCCGTCCCGCAGGACATATGCATAGCCTGCCCCTATGTCCTCCGTTGCCTGTCTCCCTGCCCTCAGCGCTGTCTCAGCCTCTGTATAGTGCTGGATCGCCTGATCTCTCTCCCACTCAGTATCTCTGAGCCTCATCCTGAGCTGATCCCTCTCCCTCTCCAACTCCTGAATCTCATCTGCCTGTCCCTGGTAGATCTCCCTCAGATCTAGTAGCTCAGCCTCCACTGGGTCAACCCCCTCTACCTTTGCCTCTGCCTATGGCTCCCTCTGTCCCTGTATTTGTCTCCATCCCTACTCCTGTGCCTATACTGGCACCTGTCCCTATACCTGTCCCTGTCCCTGTACCTACCTGGGACCCTGTGCTGCTGGTATCTGTAAGGGAAATCCACTGCGACCCCTCACCACCTGAGCCTGTCTCTCCTCCCCACCCTCCCTCCGAGGTGCAACTCGCCTCTCCCCAACTACTCCCCTCTGCCTCTGTCGGCCTCTACCCCCATCACCTCCACCATCATCATCATCGTCCCCACCTCCATCTCCATCCAATAGCTCCCCTAGATCTGTCAATCGTGGGAATGGATGCTCTGCCCAATATGCTGAATACTCAGCATCCATCCCGGCGTCCTCAATCTCAGGCCACATGTCCCAGGGTAGGGGCACCATCTCTGCCAGCTGTGTAAGCGCCTGATCATATGACAGTAGCGGCCCAAACTGCGCCTAATCTCTGACTGTGCGGGCATATATGCCCGAGCCCCGTGGCATCCTCTGAATCCTACCATACTGCTTGCAAACCCTGTCCACAAGCTACCTCTCTAGCACATAGGGCGTCCGCCCAATCAGGTACCTGCTTCAGAAGGTGTAGGGCAGCTCCACTGCGTCATCCTCCCACTCCTCGCAGCCTAGATATGGTCTCCATATGACCACATCGATATCATCTAGCACCCACCGCCAATGCTCCAACCTGCCAATCCGTGGCTGCGAGGTGATCATATCGTATAGATGCACAAAACTGCGTCCATGTCCCCTGCCTCTAAAGTGTATCGGCCTCGTCATTGGCAGATGCTCGTAAGCCCAAACCTGCAATAGTGTCACTCCGCAGCCCAATCCCACTGACCCGTGATAAACAAACTGGTGAAGCTCGTAATATAAATGGGCCAGCACACATGGTCCCCAGGTATATCTGGTGTGCTGTGTCACCAGTGTCTCCAGTGCTCCCCCCCAGCCCATAGCCAATCCCCGTGTCACCCTGTCTGGAATAGGAATCCACTGATCACTCCTCCGATCACGGCCGGCAATGCTAACCCTGTAGCGGTCATGGTGTCCCATGCCACGTGTCTTGCCCTCATCTCTAATCCAGGGTCCTAAAATACCCATCTCAATGCCTCCCGATTTCCATCTCGATCGTAGGGGATCAAATCTCCATCGATCGGCACCCACAGAATCCTGTATACATCCTCCAGGGTGACTATCATCTCACCCATAGGCAAATGGAATGTGCACGTCTCAAAGTGCCATCTCTCAGCAAGCGTAGTCAACAAACCCATGTTTGCCCGAAACTTAGGCACATACAGTACATGTCTCAGACCCATCTCATCAATGGCAGCTTTGTCCTCGATTGACAACTCAGGTCGCAACCTCTGCATCGATGGGAATCTCTCCCGTGACTCCAGCATTGGCAAATACTCCTACAGTCAAGCAAATCAATTATGTCAGTTATAGTGGCATTCACTGTTTATCACAAAATGCTACTTTTTATCTAAATGCATATGGCTATCTACCCTAGTGACACTCACTGTTCATCACAAAGTGTTGCTATTTATCCTAGTGGTACTCCCTGTTCATCACAAAGTACTACATGTGTGACACTCACTGTTCATCACAAAGTGTTATTCACATTTGCACTCCCTGTTTATCACAAAGTGCTGCTCATACTTCGGGTACTCCCTGTTCATCACAAAGTACTCTATCTTGGTACTCACTGTTCATCACAAAGTGCCTTGATCTATCCTACTCTTCCTAGAGGACCTGCTTGAGTGTATCCTCTCAGTAGCTTATCCAATTGATAGCGTATGTTCATCACAGAACTGTCGATTTGACCTAGAAGACCAAAACTTGCATTTTTCAACGCAAACATGCTTGACTGACACAAACACGCCTACAGACTGCATAGACGCACCCGCACAACACAGACGCACTTGCATAACACAAACGTGCCTATGCCAAGCATAAATGCGACTAGACTACGCAAACGCGTTTCAACGATTTTTGACATTTTTTAACTCTACTTCTAAGCACATTTATTGCTCTATTTGACATGCATTAATGACAAAATTGAATGCGTCAAAGTACAAGGAGGTTTGGTGGTACGTACCGGCTCTCCTGCCTCTGCGAGCCTTTGAAATCGGCGAACACGGTCGAATCTATGCACGAAAGCCATCGCTGCTAACTGCTCCTGCTCTTTTCTCACTCTGTACTTTGATCTCGTGAAGGTGTAGATGACAATGAGGATGTATTTTCCCCCGTGGTCTATCTTATAGACTACCCCTAGCCCTTGCCTTCATTTTCTAAGTCAGTCTTCTTTATCCCATGACTTTGTCACTTTATCCGGTCAGTCCATTCTAGCCTTCCTTTCTTATCGAGAGATTGTCTGCATTCTTTTCAGACATTTTCATCCAATCTCTCGAGGGGGCATATCATTCCCATCTTGGGGCAACTCTGTATCAGTTCATCTTATCTTCTTTGAAACAACATGACAAGCCGCATTGTTTCAAAGAGGGGCAAAATGTAGACACCCAAAATTGTCCAAGCTAATTAAATAAATATTTTATTTATTTAATTATCTAAGCTTAATTCTTCTATTAATTAAATAAATCTTTATTTATTTAATTAATTCATTTATCCTCTTCTAGCCTTATTTCTCATTTAAATAAATACATTTATTTATTTAAATTATCATTTTCCTTAATTAAATAAATATTTTATTTATTTAATTATCCCACTTCTACTATTTATTAAATAAATCTTTATTTATTTAATTAATTCATTAGCCTTTTCTACCTATGACACATGTCATTCATCTCTTAATTCATACACTACCTACCTCTTTCATTATTTTATTATTTCCTTCACCTACCCTCTAATCATAGCCGACCTCCTTTTTCACCTCTCAGTCTTATCCCTCCATTTCATATTGTGTCTTCTATATAAGGAGATGCTTTCTTCATTCTCAAACCCTAATGAATCATCTTAAGGACTTGACTACACTATGATCCTACTTGCAACCACATTCCATTCTTTGTTGAGCTCTTGTGCATATAACATCTGAGAGCAAATATATCAAGCAAGATCAATGGAGATAGGAAGAATGGAGATCAAAACCCTATTGGACATGTGATAGTATAATCTTTGTGATTTCATGTGATTTGCATTGTTTTAGGTAATCTTCATATGTTATGGTGGATCTTTGTTGATTGTTAGGCTAGGGTTTTGTGGTTGAATTCATTTAGCCTTTCAATTTTGTTATTGTTCTTATCCATTTTCACCATAAACAACTGGCACTAGCAATGATAGACTCTACACCGGCACATAGAACACCAGTAGTAAAAGGAAGTATACCAACACCCAGGCCGACAGGAATTTTGTTTATAATATATTTTGTAATGAATTGTAAAATCATTATAAGCCGACTTGGCAAGTTGTAAAATGACTCATTTATGTATGAGATCATTATAGAACATTTTGTAAGTAAGAAGATAGGCAAAATAAGGCAGACCTATTATGCGAATTACAGGTTAAAGGGTTTATGTATGAAGCAGAGCTAAAACTGGTATTCGATCTGGCATAGTAGATGCTATTTTGAAGCACTACAAGAAATTGGATTTGCATAATCCATTTTGAAGTCAGTGAGACTTCCCATTTAGTAAATGAGTAGTTAGCTCTAGGCACTTGGCCTTCCTGCATGTGTAGGCCCCTATTGTAGTAGTAATATTCTCTTATTGGTTAGTAAGAGAATATTGTGGGTCACAAATCCCACCAAGGTTTTTCCCACACCAGGTTTCCTCGTTAATCTACTGTGTTATGGTGTGGTTTTCATGTGCTTGTTGTTATCTCTGTTTATTGCATTACTTTTTGTTTACTGGTATACAATATTGATATGCTTTACATGTTTTAAGTTAAGAAAATTATATCACTGGTTAGATATTGATTCACTCCCCCCCTCTCAGTATCTTTGGGAATCCTAATAATTGGTATTAGAGCTTGATCTGCTATTTTCAGAAGCCTAACAACTTGAGGAAGATCTTGACACCGTTAGAGGAGATAGAAAACTTGATGAAGTAATTAGAAGCAGCTCTCTCAGACTATGATATAGAAAAGTTGAAAAATATCAAACTTGAAGATGATCTAAAGGCTGCACAAGATATTATTCAAGCACTTCAAGAAAATCTTACCATTGCAAGAAACAAGAGAAGAGAACTTTGTGAAAAGATGCAAAATGAGACTGATGAAAAGGAAACTCTTAGTGATCTGATGAATAAGCTGAAATAAGAAAACATGACAACAAAGAATGAGATGCAGGATATGACTATGAGATTTTGTAAAGAAATTAAAGATAGAAAGAAGAATGAAGAAGACTTGACTAGAAGACTGAATGATGCTGCAAATGAAAACACAAGACTTAGTTATGAAAATGTTATGTTGAAGACAGATTTGATGAATGCACAAAATGACTCAAATGAACTCATGAGACAAAAAGGTATCTTGGAAAGAGAACTGGCTACTACAAATCAACACAAGGAAAAATTCAAGAAAAGCTTAGAAGAACTTGGTGACTTGCTGAAAAATCAGAAACCAAATGGTGACACTAATGGCCTTGCCTTTAAGGTTGGTGAATGCTTCGGTACTACAAACACACATGATCATAGCAAACCGGTAAGACAACCAAATGCTTATAAATGTAGTGGCAAATTCTTTAGCTGTAACAAGTATGGTCATAGAGAAAATTAGTGTGGATCTAAAAATTATCAGAGCACTAATACACCCACCGGTCAATGCTCCAAATGCAACAAAATTGGTCATAATTCAAAAAATTACAGAATGAATGTAAGATGTTATGTTTGTGGAAGATTTGGACACTTGTCTAATCAATGTAGAACAAAAACCAGTATAGGATATGGGAAAGCTATTCAAATAAAAATGTGACCTATTATGCTTGCAACAAGATTGGACATATTGCAAAATTTTGCAGAAGTAAGGCATCATCGGCAAGTAATAATGGTGCTAGTTTGAAAGATAAAGAAAAGGTTGAAGAGGTAAAGCAAGAATTATCAAAACAATGGATCAGAAAGTCATATCTAAATGTTGATAGGAATACTCCTCCATTGAAAGAACAAAGTAATACTCAACCGGCAGAATAGAGTAACACTCCACCAGCAGGAGATTCTTCATCTAACTGAAGAAAATTCCTTTGAGGGTTTAGCAACCAAATGTGAAACATGCTATTATTCCCTCGGTTGATGGTGAGAAGTTGAAATTACTTCTATACCAGCAGATAAGTTAAGTCATTACTTAACCGACAATGTGGTGGTTGGCAAAATTAACATTATAAAACAAGTGTTTTGACTCCATTTTCATTTAACCAAGCATTCAAATCTTCGAGAGCGTAAAAATTCCTGAGCGAAGGCATTCCAAGAAAAGAAGTGAAGCAATTCATCAAGCAATCATTACTTAAGGTAGATAAAGGTATTTATAACCATGGCTTCCTCATTTGCTCCTGAATTCATTGTAAACCCTAGTGTTGTTGAAATCACTAAACACCCTAGACCCGTATTCCAGTTAGTTCCTAAAATTGCCAAGAAAGATGATAACATTGGTGCATTTTCTAAAATTCCTAAGGGAGTAGTTTTTGCTGAAGACCCTAGAATGTATATACAATGTCATATAGAGGAATTAGGTGATGAGGAAGTGAAGAATATGTATAAATCAATAATTTGTGATCGATTTGGAAATATCAAACCTGAACACAAGATAGTTGAAACCCTAGGTTTCACTAAAATTCTCAGTATCCCAGATTTTCCCAAGGATGTTATAAGGATAGTACTAAGAAGGGTACATGGTGCATTCTTCTAGTTCGACTCAGTTCAAAAAATCACAAACGAAGTAGTAAAGGCTGTGACAGGGTTACCTTCCACCGGTAACAAACCTGATAAAACAAAGAAGGTCTCAAATGACCTAGTGATAAACCTAACCGGTGCAACATCTGATAAGAGATATTTAAGGGTAAATGATGTAATGGATATCAATGTGAAATTCATCAATATGATCCTAGGCTACAAAAATACACATGCAAATAGGTTAAACTCAGTCTCTAGCCTATGTATTAAAAGTGCCGATGATATGATTATTGATAATGCAAGAATAGATGTGTGTGAATGGCTTAAAGATGAACCGATTGACAATTTGGGAAAGATAAAGAAACACAAAAAGGGAACATTCAGATTTGGAAACCTACTTGTTTGTCTAATGCTGCACATAACAAAACAAGTACTCGGTATTGGTATTAGAAATTTTGGTTTTGATATATCGGTAGGCAAACAATTGTTAGATTTACTGAACAACATTTGAGAGAACAGAGAAAATAACATAAGTGAGTATTTTCAGGCATTGAAGGCCCGAATGAAGACCAGAGTTAGATTGTCACAAGCAATTGTGGACAAGTATAAGGATGAAATCTATTTTGTAATAAAGAAGGATGAAATTTGGATGGAGGAAGTTATCCCAAGAACCATCGAGGTTACTGAAATGGGGTAAGAAACTGATGACCACATAATAGAAACATATGCAAAAGCCCTCCTAGAAGCACGTAAGGAACCTAAAGAAGAGGTATTTGGAAGTGCTGAGACTATTGAAAAACAAATTCAATCCAAGAAAAATGATAAAAAGGTCGAGGCAACAGTTAGAAAAGGATCTAGGCAAGCAAAAGCTATTAAGGAAGAGGTGCTTAAATGAACTAGTATTACTGAAGATGAGTTAGAAGCACTTCAACCAGAAACTCACCTTTCACCAGTTGCAAATTCTTCAGAAAGTGACATACCAGCTGCATTCAAAAGAGTTGTGAGAAAAGGAAATCTTCACCAGTGTCTTCACCTTCTTCTAGAAGAACAAGATAGAAACAAGAGGCAGTCAGGCCCCCAACAAAGAAATTAACTCTGAAAAAGAAAAAGGTGACTCGTAAGAAGAAGTCCATAGCTCCTATTGATAAATTACTAGATGAAATTACTGAGGATGGTAAATTGAAAAATATCAGCAAAATGTATAACACATTATCAGATGATGACAAAGATAAAGTAGAGAATAGTGTATTATTACACTTACATATTTTTAAGAAATTTTTGATGCAAGTTGTTGATGAAATACCGAAAGATCTCTACAATAGACTTGAAGCTAGCAGAGTAGGTATTATTGAGCTTGATAAGAAAATAAAAATTGAAAAATTACTTCTTGTACATCCTGTCAACTCACCTGATGAGATAGATAAATTGATCTTAGAGGCTAACCCATCATAATTTTCAATTGCTCACTCACATATAACACTAATGGCAGGGAGACTGAATGAGGTAACAAAAGAAACAACTAATGCATGGGAAATATTCCTTGTAGAGAAGGAAAAGTAGGAAGAGTATCGAAGCCCTAAACCCATCAAGGTATATCAAAAGGATAAGGGAAAAGAAAAGGTTGGTGGACCACCTAGCATAAAAATAATAGACAACTTATCCCCACCACCTCTAGATATTCCATCCGTAGTTACTATAGACAATCAACCGACTAGTGAGAGTATGGACATACCATATGAGGACACAAATCCTAATTCTGACATGTTATATACAATGAACACTAACACTCAGAAAGTCAATATTGTGGTGGGTAAGGAATCAATAAGGAAAACAGATGTGGCAACTGGGCCACCGAAAACAGGAAGTGCAGAAGAAAAACCGGCAGTGGACAACACTGAGAAACAGGCAGAGCAATAGGCTCCCTCACAGGAATAGGTTCATGTAGAGACAATGCCACCGGCAACAGCTGAGCAACCCAAACCTTTGCTTAGAGAAATGCAAACACAAACTGACCTAGCAGAGGTCACTACAAGAAAAGAAATTACTCACACTGACGGAATACAGATTATTTCAGTTCTTTTGTATTCTATCAAGAAAATAATAGAGTGTAGATCACAAGCATACAAAGCTACTGATGATACAATCCCAATTTTGAAAATGATAGCACCCAAATGTAATGTGGATAATAAAGATTCTTTGAATCAACTTGACACATTGTCTAAGTATATTACTAAAAACATTGTGACAGTTGAACAAATAAATGAGGAAGCATTCAAAGAGAAACTAGAGAAGGAAAAACACAAATTCTTTGAAGAGGAAATAAAGAAGTGCATGAGACAATTTGACACTCTTTTATCGGTACTATGTAATACACTAAAAGAGTTTAAAAATTTGTACAGAGATACATGCAAAACAAACTTTTTGACAATAGATATAGACAAGAAGATCAACAAGGTACAAGAAGAAATAAATAAATTAGCTAAAAACTTCATTAATTCATCTGAACCATTATCATTTTTTGAGTAGAAAACAACAGGTTTTGAGGAGCAACTTCTAAAATTGGAAAGAGAGAAGGAAAGTATAAAAGGAAAGGCAAAAGATCTAAAATGGAAACTTAGTCCAAGATTGGACTACCTCGCCTCCTTGAGAAAAGAGATATCTGAGGCTCTAGTTCAAGGACAGAAAACACTGGAACAACAAATGCAACACCTCACTGGTACAATTCAGAGGACAGAGGCCACATTAAAGGATAGTGAACAGTTCATTGAGAGCTTGAATCTAGTATTGATAGACCTTTTTCAAATTGTAACCAACCGGTTACAAGGATAAAGCTGGAAACCACACTCAATTGACACTTTGACAACCTTTGTCATTGATGCCAAAGGGGGAGTAGTGGTAATGAGAAAAACAATCAGCAAATGGCTCATCAGTTCAGGGGGAGCACATTTTTTTATGGGTACACAATTTTTGGTAAGACAATTCTAGCATATTCTTTTTGGATGACACTTTTTGGATTTTTCTCATGAGTGTTGCCATCAATTCCAAAGGGGAGATTGTTGGCAAATGCACACTCCAATGAGACATTGTAGGTGATTAAAGGTTTTGTTATTGATGGCAACCTTGTAATCATATGATACCGACAAGACAATATACCAGTACCAGCAATGACAGACTCTACACCAACACATAAAACACTGGTAGTAAAAGGAAGTATACCATCACCCAGGTCGACAAGAATTTGGTTTATAGTATATTTTGTAATTAATTGTAAAATCATTATAAGCCAACTTGGCAAGTTGTAAAATGACTCATATATGTATGGGATCATTATAGAACATTTTGTAAGTAAGAAGATACTCGAAATAAGGTAGACCTATTACGCGAATTATAGGTTAAAGGGTTTATGTATGAAGCAGAGCTAAAACTGGTACTGGATCTGGAATAGTAGATGCTATTTTGGAGCACTACAAGAAATTGGATTTGCATAATCCATTTTGTAAGTCAGTGAGACTTCCCATTTAGTAACTGAGCAGTTAGCTCTAGGGACTTGGCCTTCCTGCATGTGCAGGCCCCTATTGTAGTAGTATAATTCTCTTATTGGTCAGTAAGTGAATATTGTGGGTCACAAATCCCACCGAGGTTTTTCCCACACTAGGTTTCCTCATTAATCTACTATGTTATGGTGTGATTTTGATGTGGTTGTTGTTACCTTTGTTTATTGCATTACTTTTTGTTTACTTGTATACAATATTGATATGCTTTACATGTTTTAAATTAAGAAAATTATATAATTGGTTAGATATTGATTCATTCCCCCCCTCTTAGTATCTTTGGGAATCCTAACAATTGGTATTAGAGCCTGGTCCTCTATTTTCAGAAGCCTAACAACTTGAGGAAGATCTTGACACCGGTAGAGATGGAAAACTTGATGAAGTAATTAGAAGCAGCTCTCTCAGACTATGATACAGAAAAGTTGAAAAATATCAAACTTGAAGATGATCTAAAGGCTGCACAAGATATTATTCGAGTACTTCAATAAAGTCTTACCATTGCAAGAAACAAGAGATGAGAACTTTGTGAAAAGATGCAAAATGAGAATGATGAAAAGGAAACTCTTAGTGATTTGATGAATAAGTTGAAACAAGAAAACATCACAACAAAGAATGAGATGCAGGATATGACTATGAGATTTTGTAAAGAAATTGAAGATAGAAAGAAGAATGAAGAAAACTTGACTAGAAGACTGAATGATGTTGCAAATGAAAACACAAGACTTAGTTACGAAAATGTTATGTTGAAGACAGATTTGATGAATGCACATAATGACTCAAATGAACTCATGAGACAAAAAAGTATCTTGGAAAGAGAACTGGCTACTACAAATCAACACAAGGAAAAATTCAAGAAAAGCTTAGAAGAACTTGGTGACTTGCTGAAAAATCAGAAACCAAATGGTGACACTAATGGCCTTGCCTTTGAGGTTGGTGAATGCTTCAGTACTGCAAACACACATGATCATAGAAAACCGGTAAGACAACCAAATGCTTATAAATTTAGTGGCAAATTCTTTAGCTGTAACAAGTATGGTCATAGAGAAAATTAGTGTGGATCTAAAAATTATCAGAGCACTAATACACCCACCGGTCAATGCTCCAAATGCAACAAAATTGGTCATAATTCAAAAAATTACAGAATTAACGTAAGATGTTATGTTTGTGGAAGATTTGGACACTTGTCTAATCAATATAGAACACAAACCGACATAGGATATGGGAAAGCTATTCAGAAAAACAATGTGACCTGTTATGCTTGCAACAAGATTGGACATATTGCAAAATTTTGTAGAAGTAAGGCATCACCGACAAGTAATAATGGTGCTAGTTTGAAAGATAAAGAAAAGGTTAAAGAGGTAAAGCAAGAATTCTCAAAACAATGGATCAGAAAGTCATATCTTAATGTTGATAGGAATACTCCTCCACTAAAAGAACAAAGTAATACTCCACTGGTAGAATAGAGTAACACTCCACCAGCAGGAGACTCTTCATCTAACTGAAGAAAATTCCTTTGAGGGTTTAACAACCAAATGTGAAACATGCTATTATTCCCTCGGTTGATGGTGAGAAGTTGAAATTACTTCTATACTGGCAGATAAGTTAAGTCATTACTTAACCGACAATGTGGTGGTTGGCAAAATTAACATTATAAAACAAGTGTTTTGACTCCATTTTCATTTAAACAAGCATTCAAATCTTCGAGAGCGTAAAAATTCCCGAAAGAAGGCATTCCAAGCAAAGAAGTGAAGCAATTCATCAAGCAATCATTCCTTAAGGAAGATAAAGGTATTTATAACCATGGCTTCCTCATCTGCTCCTGATTCATTGTAAACCCTAGTGTTGTCGAAGTCATTAAACACCCTAGACCCGTATTCCAGTTAGTTCCTAAAATTGCCAAGAAAGATGATAACATTGGTGCATTTTCTAAAATTCCTAAGGGAGTAGTTTTTGCTGAAGACCCTAGAATGCATATACAATGTCATATAGAGGAATTAGGTGATGAGGAAGTGAAGAATATGTATAAATCTATAATTTGTGATCAATCTGGAAATATCAAACCTGAACACAAGATAGTTGAAACCCTAGGTTTCACTAAAATTCTCAGTATCCCAGATTTTCCCAAGGATGTTATAAGGATAGTACTAAGAAGGGTACATGGTGCATTCTTCTAGTTGGAATCAGTTCAAAAAATCACAAACGAAGTAGTAAAGGCTGTGACAGGGTTACCTTCCACCGGTAACAAACCTGATAAAACAAAGAAGGTCTCAAATGACCTAGTGATAAACCTAACCGGTGCAACATCTAATAAGAGATATTTAAGGGTAAATGATGTAATGGATATCAATGTGAAATTCATCAGTATGATCTTAGGCTACAAAACTACACATGCAAATAGGTTAAACTTAGTCTCTAGCCTATGCATTAAAAGTGCGTATGATATGATTATTGATAATGCAAGAATAGATGTGTGTGAATGGCTTAAAGATGAACTGATTGACAATTTGGGAAAGATAAAGAAAGACAAAAAAGGAACATTCGGATTTGGAAACATACTTGTTTGTCTAATGCTGCACATAACCAAACAAGTACCCGGTATTGGTATTAGAAATTTTGGTTTTCATATATTGGTAGGCAAACAATTGTTAGATTTACTGAACAATATGGGAGAGAATAGAGAAAATAACATAAATGAGTATTTTCAGGCATTGAAGGCCTGAATGAAGACCAGAGTTAGAATGTCACAAGCAATTGTGGACAAGTATAAGGATGAAATCTATTTTGTAATAAAGAAGGATGAAATTTGGATGGAGGAAGTTATCCCAAGAACCATCTGGGTTACTGAAATGGGATATGAAACTGATGACCACGTAAAAGAAACATATGCAAAAGCCCTCCTAGAAGCACGTAAGGAACCTAAAGAAGAGGTATTTGGCAGTGCTGAGACTATTGAAAAACAAATTCAATCCAAGAAAAATGATAAAAAGGTTGAGGCAACAGTTAGAAAAGGATCCAGGCAAGCAAAAGCTATTAAGGAAGATGTGCTTAAATGAACTAGTATTACTAAAGATGAGTTAGAAGCACTTCAACCGGAAACTAACCTTTCACCGGTTGGAAATTCTTCAGAAAGTGACATACCAGCTGCATTCAAAAGAGTTGTGAGAAAAAGGAAATCTTCACTAGTATCTTCACCTTCTTCTAGAAGAACAAGATAGAAACAAGAGGCAGTCAGGACCCCAACAAAGAAATTAACTCTGAAAAAGAAAAAGGTGACTCGTAAGAAGAAGTCCATAGCTCCTATTGATAAATTGCTAGATGAAATTACTGAGGATGGTAAATTGAAAAATATCAGCAAAATGTATAACACATTATCAAATGATGACAAAGATAAAGTAGAGAATAGTGTATTGTTACACTTACATATTTTAAAGAAATTTTTGATGCAAGTTGTTGATGAAATACCGATAGATCTCTACAATAGACTTGAAGCTAGGAGAGTAGGTATTATTGAGCTTGATAAGAAAATAAAAATTGAAAAATTACTTCTTGTACATCCTGTCAACTCACCTGATGAGATAGATAAATTGATCTTAGAGGCTAACCCGTCAGAATTTTCAATTGCTCACTCCCATATAAGACTAATGGTAGGGAGAGTGAATGAGGTAACAAAAGAAACAACTAATGCATGGGAAATATTCCTTGTGGAGAAGGAAAAGTAGGAAGAGTGTCGAAGCCCTAAACCCATCAAGGTATATCAAAAGGATAAGGGAAAAGAAAAGGTTGGTGGACCACCTAGCATAAAAATAATAGACAACTTATCCCCACCACCTCTAGATATTCCATCCGTAGTTACTATATACAATCAACCGACTAGTGAGAGTATGGACATACCACATGAGGACACAAATCCTAATTCTGACATGTTATATACAATGAACACTAACACTCAGAAAGTCAATATTGTGGTGGATAAGGAATCAATAAGAAAAACAGATGTGGCAACTGGGCCACCGAAAATAGGTAGTGCAGAAGAAAAACCGGCAGTGGACAACACTTAGAAACAGGCAGAGCAACAGGCTCCCTCACAGGAATAGGTTCATGTAGAGATAATGCCACTGGCAACAACTGAGCAACCCAAACCTTTCCTTAGAGAAATGCAAACACAAACTTACCTAGCAGAGGTCACTACAAGCAAAGAAATTACTCACACCGACAGAATATAGATTATTTCAGTTCTTTTGGATTCTATCAAGAAAATAATAGAGTGTAGATCACAAGCATACAAAGCTATTGATGATACAATCCCAATTTTGAAAATGATAGCACCCAAATGTAATGTGGATAATAAAGATTCTTTGAATCAACTTGACACATTGTCTAAGTATATTACTAACAACATTGTGACAGTTGAACAAATAAATGAGGAAGCATTCAAAGAGAAACTAGAGAAGGAAAAACACAAACTCTTTGAAGAGGAAATAAAGAAGTGCATGAGACAATTTGACACTTTTTTACCAGTACTATGTAATACACTAAAAGAGTTTAAAAATTTGTACAGAGATACATGCAAAACAAACTTTTTGACAGTAGATATAGACAAGAAGATCAACAAGGTACAAGAAGAAATAAATAAATTAGCTAACAACTTCATTAATTCATCTGAACCATTATCATTTTTTGAGCAGAAAACAACAGGTTTTGAGGAGCAACTCCTAAAATTGGAAAGAGAGAAGGAAAGTATAAAAGGAAAGGCAAAAGATCTAAAATGGAAACTTAGTGCAAGATTGGACTACCTCGCCTCCTTGAGAAAAGAGATATCTGAGGCTATAGTTCAAGGATAGAAAACACTGGAACAACAAATGCAACACCTCACTGATACAATTCAGAGGATAGAGGCCACATTAAAGGACAGTGAACAATTCACTGAGAGCTTGAATCTAGTATTGATAGACCTTTTTCAGATTGTAACCAACCAGTTACAAGGATAAAGTTGGAAACCACACTCAATTGGCACTTTGACAACCTTTGTCATTGATGCCAAAGGGGGAGTAGTGGTAACGAGAAAAAAAATCAGCAAATGGCTCATCAGTTCAGGGGGAGCACATATTTTTTTGGGTACACAATTTTTGGTAAGACAATTCTGGCATATTCTTTTTGGGTGACACTTTTTGGATTTTTCTCATGAGTGTTGCAATCAATTCCAAAGGGGAGATTGTTGGCAAATGCACACTCCAATGAGACATTGTAGGTGATTGAAGGTTTTGTTATTGATGGCAACCTTGCAATCATATGATACCGACAAGACAATATACCAGTTCCAACAACGTCAGACTCTACACCAACACATAAAACCCCAGTAGTAAAAGGAAGTATACCATCACCCAGTTCGACAAGAATTTTGTTTATAATATATTTTTTAATTAATTGTAAAATCATTATAAGCCAACTTGGAAAGTTGTAAAATGACTCTTATATGTATGAGATCATTATAGAACATTTTGTAATTAAGAAGATAGGCGAAATAAGGCAGACCTATTATGCGAATTATAGGTTAAGGGTTTATGTATGAAGCAGTGCTAAAAACGGTACTAGATTTGGCATAATAGATGCTATTTTGAAGTAGTACAAGACATTGGATTTGCATAATCCATTTTGTAAGCCAGTGATACTTCCCATTTTG
The DNA here is from genome assembly GCF_030272615.1 of Cryptomeria japonica. Classification (NCBI taxonomy): domain Eukaryota; kingdom Viridiplantae; phylum Streptophyta; class Pinopsida; order Cupressales; family Cupressaceae; genus Cryptomeria; species Cryptomeria japonica. The sequence goes on along the minus strand of NC_081408.1, from coordinate 596,119,507 downwards.
TAACTGAGCAGTGAGCTCTAGGCACTTGGCCTTCCTGCATGTGCAGGCCCCTATTGTAGCAGTAATATTCTCTTATTTGCTAGTAAGTGAATATTGTGGGTCACAAATCTCATAGAGGTTTTTCCCACACTGGGTCTCCTTGTTAAACTACTATGTTATGGTGTGATTTTCATGTGGTTGTTGTTATCTCTATTTATTGCATTACTTTTTGTTTACCGGTATATAGTATTGATATGCTTTACATGTTTTAAGTTAAGAAAATTATATAACTGGTTAGATACTGATTCACGCCCCCCTCTCAGTATCTTTGGGAATCCTAACATGCACCCCTACCTCTGGAAAAGAAGAGGCAACCTTCTCCATTTGCTTCTACAACCCCAAAAAAGAAGAAAAAGAGTGCAATTGATGAAGCAATTGAATTTGGTAATGTTACCATCATACCCCCAATGACTTGTGTAGAATTGATTGATGAGATAACTAAAGATGGAATGTTGAAGAATGTATCAAATTTTTAAGAATATTTAGAAGATAATGAGAAAGATGAAATAGAAGAAGCAATTTTGTTATATCTAGACATATATAAGAAGGCTTTGGTAGAGATTTTGAAGGAAATTCCTTTATCATTGTACAATAAGTTAGATGCGAGGAGATTAGATGCAATTAGGAGGACTAGAGGGATCAAAGAATTTGAAATTTTGAATATGTGTGGCTCTATAAATAATGAGGAAATGAAAAAATGCATAGATGTTGCTAATAAAACAGTCTTTAGCAGCAAAACCCAACAAATAGGCCCGATGATGGGTAGAGTCAATGAGATAGTAAATGAGACCAAAGATGGTTGGACCAAATTCATCCAAAAGAATCTTGATTTTCTCACCTCTCAAGAAGAATTTTCTAAGGCTATAGCTCCCACTATTCTGGACAAATCTAAAGGGAAAGGAATTTTGGAAAGTTTAGTTCAAATTTTGAGTGAACTGGCAGTTAAACCCATAATTGTTGAGAGTGTATAGACTAAACTGGCAGAGACTACATTTGTATAGTCTAGGCAAGGTAATATAGATAATATATAGGTTACAGATAATATTGTAGATAATACTCCACTGGAAGTAACTAATATTGCACAAAGTGGCGAAGCCACTAGTGTATTAGAGGAGGAGAAAAGAGATTCACCGATAGAGAATAAGGAAGATAAGGAAAAGGAGAATGAATCGGTAGTAGTTTCCCCTGCAAAATATTTGGCAATTGACACTTCTTAAGTTGAGAAGAAATCAATTATAGAGATGAGTCCCACAGAGCTAATGATGATGGCTACTCAAAAGTTAATGAAGGAGGGATCTGCAGACAAAGGAATAATAGATCAATCTATAATACTTTTGCATAGATTAATTCTTGATTGTATGATTAAAAATGAAGCAAGCCCTTCCGAAAAGCTTAAGGTATTAACATAACACATATCTAAAAACTTTTAGTCATTGCAGTAGATTTCGGACAAGAAATCACTTGAAAGATTTACTCTAGCCAATAAAGCAACTTTTGACCATATTATTGAGACATAGAAGAAGAAGGTTGAAGAGAAACTTGTACTCATTGAAAATTCTTTGAAATAGTGTACTAACATCTATAGGGTCTGTTGTAATATACAAATTCTTACAGCTAATGTAGATCAGAGGTTAAAGGAATTACATGAAAAGATAGCTAATATTGTTAATTCTTTTGATGGACTAGCTTCACTTACAACTTCCATTGATGGACAAATTTTGACGTTGGAGAACCAAGTTTTTGCTTTGGAAAAGGAAAGAGACAAGATCATTTGGAGAGAAAGGATTCTTAGAGGTTTGGTGAGTCCAAGATTGGATTCACTTGGTGTACATAAGAGAGAATGTATGGATATGCTTGCAAAACCAACACCAGCAAAAGTCACTGAGAAAGAAACACTAGCACATTTACTGAGTGGACTTGTATCCATATCAGAAACATTCAAAACCGGCTAGGATACCTATGTACAGTTGCTAGAGAAGGCTTACCCAAAATTTTTGAGATTGGTCAAGCTCCGGTAAAGTAATCTATGATTATTCTTTAAATTATTTCACCATTATTTGGCATTGATGCCAAAGGGGGAGTATATCCATATAAAAAATGTATGTAATTCTAAGGGGTGGATAGGCAGAGTATATTTTTGATAGGGTCAATTAGCTTAGGGGAGCATGATTCATTTTTCAGTTGAACCAGCAAGGAATCCATTTTTCACATGAGTGTTGCCATCAATGCCAAAGGGGGAGATTGTTGGCAATTGACACTCACTGGAATCATATGTTGTCATTGATGGCAACAATATTCTATTGAAGGCATATACTGACACATACTGACATTTGGAGGCATACACTAGCTGATACCGCCATTGAGTATTCAGGGTCATCATCGGTATCAACAATGGCACTGACATCCAGCATTACAGTGAAGTCGACATCAGTCTGGATTTGAAAGGTTTTATTGTAAAATAATTTTTTAATTATTGTATTGGGCCAACATTGTATATCTTTTGTATTGTAAGCCGAGATAAGGAACATTGTTTGTAAGGGTATATAAGTAAGTCTGTTAGGTCATTTTTATATGACAAGGACATAGGAGAATAATAGCAAAACTGTGTAATGCGAAGGATATGTATGTAGGTCATTTTTTATGTGAATGTAATATCATGCTATGATCAGTAGATAGTTTGTAAATAATTCATGGAGGAAGAGGAGATACCGGTAGAAGGTTCAAGGTTTATGAACCGGTACAGAACAAAGCTTTAACGGAAACTCTTTTTGGCATTGCAAATGCATTTTGTGAGTTCACCAGTACTATTTTATTTCAGCAGAAGCTTTTAGTCAATGAGACTTTTTTGTGTTGAGTAGTGTGCTCTAGGCAGTGTGCCTTCCTTCATGTGTAGGCCCCATGCTATTCAATATCTTTCATATGGCCAGTGAATTGATATTGTGGGTCACAAATCCCACCTTGGTTTTTCCTCTTTGAGGTTTTCCATGTATAAATTATGTGTGTTATGGTGTTCATTCATGTAGCTAGTTTATTTGGTTCATGTTATATGTTTCTTCATTTACCAGTTTATATGTGTATGTTATAAAAGGTTAAAATCTTGTGTTACTGGCAGAACACTGATTCATCCCTCCCCTCTCAGTGTTCTTGGGTTCATTGTATTCCAAAAACACCTTGAAGAGTTATTCTGATTGGAGATCAAAAGGCATGGTTGGAGTGATTATTTCAATATCGGTACCCAGCATTGGTCTATCAGCTTGACATTGCTATTCTGACACCTATGTCCGACATCGACTTATCAGTTTTTGAATTTGAATAGTCATGCAGTCCAATGATCACAACGGGAAAATTCAAATTTGGTATAAATTGTATGAGAAATAGGTAGAGAACTAGAGAGAGAGGGGGAGAACGGGGAGGACTCTGCAATGTAAATTATGTAACTATTTTTCAAATTTGAAATCATTGGCACCAAATTGGAAGTCTATTTTTTGTCATTCGCTCTGCCTTTGAAATTTGTTCTATTTCCTGTATTTGTATGGATTCAAAATATTTATGTGAGCACATGTGGGTATAGAGTTGTGTGTTATCTTCCATTTTCTGATGGTTGAAATTCTAAACCATTAAGACTCTACATATTTTTCACGAGGTCGCCTGGTAGCTAGGCTAACTAGGGTACTGACAAGAAATTTGACAGTTTCTTCCTGATTCGATTTTCAAAACACCGTAAAACTTGGTGTGAGGACCCAAGAGGGCTAGAAGATATCTATAGTTACAATTATGGTTGCTAATTTGATGAACATATAAGCTTGGTTTGTTGTAATCCAACTGTTGAATTTGTAACTGAGAGTGTTTGAAAGAGTTTTTTGTCTGTTGAATGTTGTGAGTTTGAAGGAAGGGGTTTTTGTATTGCATCAAGTGGTATAAGAGAAAGGGAGTAGATTCCTTGAAGGAGATACTTGAATTCTAAGAGAAGAGTGAGTAAGTGATTATAGACAAGATGCCTCCTAAGAATGTTGGTACTTCTAGAGAGTTATAGGAGTTGAGAGAGAAGAATACAAGGCCGCAGGAGTCCTACAATGTTGTGTTTACAAGGCTTGAAGACTTAGAGTCTAATCAGAGAAGGAATGTTGATTTCGGAGATGTGAGTGAAGAGGAGGAAGAAGAAGAATTCAAGGAAGAAGAAGGAGAAGAGCAACTGGACCCTAAGGAATAGAGGACAATTGGACTTCTAAAAGCAGTTCAAGGTGATAAACATAAGGTGAAAGTTGATTTGCCTATGTATAGAGGAAATTTGGATGAGGAAGATCTCCTAGATTGGATTGCAGCTATGGACAATAAATTTGAATATGAAGATGTTCCTGATGAGTAGCAGGTGAAGATAGCAAAGACAAAGTTGAAAGGACATGCATTATTGTGGTGGGACTATGAACAAGCTGAAAGGAGGAAGAGAGGTAAGACAAAAATAGTTTCTTGGGATAGGATGGTTGCTAAACTCAAGGGTAAGTTTCTTCCTAAAGACTATGAAGTTCAATTGTATAAGAAAATCCAAGGTTTGAAACAAAAAGAGTTAGATGTGAAAACTTATATTGATGAATTTTACAAGTTGAGCATAAGATCAGGTAGGATGGAAGATAAGGTTGAAAAGGTTGCTAGATACCTTGGTGGACTTAGATTTAACATTCAGGATGAACTAGTTGTGGCGAATCCAAGGACAATGGAGGAATGTTTTCAATTGACAATTAGAGTGGAAGGAAAGATCAAGAGGAGACAAGATAAGTCAATTAGGGGCAGAGGCAGCACCCTTAGGGGCAAAGGAACATTTTATACTTCACGACAATCAAATGAAAGCCAAGAAGATGCAAACAAGACTCAAGAGAAATGTTAAGATTTTAGAGGTGGAGGCACAAGAGGCATATTTTGTGGAGGTAGGAATTCTAATATATTTTTAGGTAGGTGTTACAATTGTCAAGAGTTTGAACACCCAAAATTTAAGTGTCTTGAGAGACAAGGGTCTACATTAAGTGGTCGTGAAAGAAGGGGTGAAAAGAGAGTCCAAATTGTGCAAGAAGATGAAGGTGACAATGTCAGTTCTTCAAATTATGTTGCTACTCCAGAAGTAGGTGAAGAATTGATGTTGAGAAGAATAATTTTGAAGGAATCTAAGGAGAAGAAGATGACTCAAAGAAGGAGCTTGTTCACGACCACATGAAAATGTAAAGGTAAACTATGCAAGGTAGTAATAGATTCGGGTTCCACTGACAATATGGTGTCTAGAGAGATGGTAGATAAACTGAAACTAGAAATAATTCCTCATGAAGCACAATATAGAGCATCTTGGGTAAATGATAATCAATCACTTTTGGTAAATAAACAAGCCTATGTTGAGTTTTAGAATGGAGGATACAAAGGTAGGGTACTTTGTGATATTTTACCCATGGATTGTTGCCATCTACTTCTTGGAAGGCCATGGAAATTTGATAGGCAAACACTTTATGATGGTAGAAGGAATAAACACACTAATGAGAAGGATGGAAAAGCTTTTGTATTAACCCCATTGCAAGAGACTTAAGAAGCAAGAGGCAAGGCAACAAAAATCATCTTGGTTGGCAAGAAAGAGTTAGTGAAAGTAAGTAAAGATGAGTCGAGAAAAGTTGTAGTTACTCCTATGTTTGGAGATACCAAATTAGAAGGTTGGTAGACTATTCCAATCAAGCATGATAGAGGTAAGGTGTTGATACCTAAAATAGTCCAAACAAAGGCCAAAGATCAAATATATGTGCAACCACAAGGTGGGTGGAAGGAGGATAAAGAAATCCTATTTGGGACTCTAATTTGTCCTATAGTGGAAAAAGAAGCTGGTAAGTAGTCATGTTCTGTAGTAACAAAGCATTTTGGGTTTGATAAACATGGTGGATCAGGGGTTCCATTGACAAAGAACCTAAGGCATAAAGGATAAGTGATTGGACAAGGAGCTGGGAGTGTTTGGCAAGAGTCAAAGGATAGATATGGAAAGCATGAAGCAGTTGTGATGGAGAAACTAGTTCAAGGAATTCAAGAAGGGATGATACCTCGAAAGGTCAGAATTGGATAAGGACAATCCGGTTTCCAGGGGACTTGGAAAATTTTCAAGCCCGGATGTTTGGTGCAGGAGAACCTAAGGTCTAGTCAATTTGTCAATTTGGTGTTTTGAGTCTTAGGAGTTAGGGTTAGGTATATTTTGATTCAATAAGGTCTATTAAGACCATTTGTAATGTTATTTCATGTTTTTTGGTCTATTTGTCAAAATTGGAGTCATGATTTTTAAATTTGTTAAGTTGCTCAAAATATTGTCATTTCTGTCATTAGGATAAGCTATACCAATAAGATTTCATTGGGGTAAAAATTTGTCATTACTGTTATCGGGATAGGTAAAAATGATAAGGTATGATTGTTGTTATCAAGATAGGTTACACTATCAAATTTGCAAAATTCTATTCGGCCAAATTTGAATAGTTATTCTGATAAGGCATCAATATTGGCACCAGGATAGTTAACCTGATAAAGCATCATTGTGGTGAGAAGTTGTCCTTGGAATCATTAATCTGATAAGGTTGTCATTTGGATAATTTACACTATCAGGATTGAAAAATATTTTTTAGCCAACTTTGACGGGTTATTCCGATAGGCATATACATGTCTTGTTCAACATAAGCTATACTGAAATGAGTGACATCAAAATAGTTTTTTTTGTTGGGATTACTGGGAATTGTTGCTTCGCCTTGAAGAGTTATTCTGATGAGAGATCAAAAGGCATGGTCAGAGTTGTTATTTCGATATCACTACCCATCATTGGTCTATCAGCTCGTCATTTCTATTCCAACACCTATATCTGACAATGACTTATCAGTTTTTGAATTTGAATAGTCATGCAATCCAATAGTCACAATGAGAAAATTCAAATTTGGTTTAAATTGTATGAGAAATGGGTAGAGAACTAGAGATAGAGAGGGGGAGAACAAGGAGAATTCTGCAATGTAAATTATGTAACTATTTTTCAAATTTGAAATCATTGGCACCAAATTGGAAGTCTATTTTCTTTCATTGCTTTGTCTCTAAAATTTGTTTTGTTTCCTGTATTTGTATGGATTCAAACTATTTATGTGAGCACATGTGGGTATAGAGCTATGTGTTATCTTCCATTTTTTGATTGTTGAAATTCTGAACCATTAAGACTTTGCATATTTTTCATGGGGACGCCTAGTAGCTAGGCTAACTAGGGTACTAACAAGAAATTTGATAGTTTCTCCCCGATTCGATTGTTAGAACACCATAAAATTTGGTGTGAGGACCCAAGAGGGCTAGAGGATAGCAATAGTTATAATTATGGTTGCTAATTTGATGAGCATATAATCTTGTTTTGTTCTAAACTGGCTATTGAATTTGTAGTCGAGAGCCTTTGAAAGGGTTTTCTATGTGTTGTGTTGTGAGTCTGAAGGAAGGGGTTTTTGTATTGCATCACTGAGTCTAGATTGAAGGTGAAGTGTCTGATATCTAGTAGAGGTGGAGAATTTTGTTTCGGTGAATTTAATTCATTATGTGAAAAGCATGGGATTAGAAGACAATTATCTGCTAATAGAACCCCTAAGCAGAATGGAGTTTTTGAAAGGAAGAGAAAAACTATTTTGGATGTTGCAAGGACTATGTTGAATGAAGGAAATGTTTTGAAAATATACTGGAGAGAAGCTATTAGCACTGTTGTTTACACATTCAACAAAGTTCATATCAAAGATGATACCGGTAAGACTCCTTACGAGTTATGGTTTGGTCATGTTCCTACTATGAGATATTTCAGAGTATTTGGTAGCAAATGTTATATCAAGAGAGATGAGGATATAGGAAAGTTTGATACTAGAAATGATGAAGGAATTTTCTTGGGATATTCAACAAAGAGAAAAGCCTATCGGTGCTACAATAAAGGACTAAGAAAGATAGTAGAAAGTGAAAATGTGAAGGTGGATGAGAACCTTGGAAAAGAGATAAGAGCGTGCGGATATGATGATGATCAACATATTGTTCTAGCTCCTATTTAGACTGAAGTACTGAAGTAGAATGATCTGATAGAGACAATTAACCCAGATGTTGCTGCCACCGGTGAAGAAATGCAGGAACCTAAGAATTAGAACAATTAGAAGACCTCGAGGTATGTAAGATTGAATCATTAAAAAAATTAGATTATTGGTGATAAAAATAAAGGTGTGATGACTTGAAGAAGGCTAGCTATTTCAGAGGTATGTTTGATTTCTAAAATTGAACTTAAAGATGAAAACTGGATGAGAGCTATGGAAGAAGAATTAAATCAGATTGAAAATAATAACACATTACCTAGACCTAAAGATAAGAATGTTATAGGTACTAAATGGGTGTTTACGAATAAATTGAATGAAGCCGGTGAAGTTGTAAAAAATAATGAAGGACTGGTATGCAAAAGATATTCTTAGAAAGAAGGAATTAGTTATGAGGAGACTTTTGCCCTGGTGGCTAGACTTGAAGTTGTTAGATTGTTGCTTGCATATGTTTCTTATAAAGATTTCAAAGTGTATCAGATGGATGTCAAATATTCCTTTTTGAATGGTGATCTTGAGGAAGAAGTCTACATTGAGCAACCTGATGGATTTTCATTATCAGATGATGGAGACATGGTATGTAAAATGAAGAAAGCACTTTATGGATTAAAACAAGCCCCTACTGATATGCTAGATTAGATAAATGTTTGTTAAAATTGGGATTTAATAAAGGTGTTGCTGATAGTAACTTGTACTTTAAGATTGAGAATGTGTTGGTGCTCAAATCAATAGATTAGAAAATTCTATGAGTATGCCTTGCTCAATGATCAAATCTTCCAACTGATTTGGCCAACTAAAAGAGTGAACCTTTTAAGTTTGCTAACTCCCTCACTTTAGGCTATGCAGAACCTAGGTGAGTGTACCTACTCATCAACTGATCTTCTTACTTGGTTCTTTTTATAGCAGATCTGTATATTGTATTTTTTAACTTTGTTGTTTATCTCAAAGTGGCATATATCTTTGGGATAACTTGTTGGCAATTGACACTCATCTGGCTTAGTTGTGTTGTCATTGATGGCAACACACACCATTTTGGGTTGGTCACTTAATCAGTACTCACTAGTATTCATTGTTTGGCAACTGACATCCAGTCATCCCACACACAAGGAACTAACATCGATAGGAAAGGGAAACTGACAATCTAGGAACTGGTATATGAGGCCAACACAGGAGATTCATTCGGCAAGTCTACATGACAATGATCAAAGGCATCGGTCTTGAAGTTTAATGAATTTATTTTTCTTAGGTTGAAATGTAAATAAATTGTAATAGCTTTGTAAGCTGACATAAGGCATTTATGTTTGTGTTTGGGAAGGGTATTTAAGTTAGTTCGGTTAGGTTATTTTGATGGATAAGGATGCATAAGAAGGTAATGGAATATAATGGTGTATGAGAAATCTTGATCGACAGAATGCGAATGTAATATTATGTAGTCGGTCTTGGATTTTGGTTTAGAGGTTTGGGAAGAAAAGAAAGATATCAGTGAGGAAGGACATAGTGTAAATCGGTATAGACTGTTCTTTAAATGGAACTCATCCAGCATAGCAGATCCACTCTTAGAGTTCAAAATTTTGTTTCTAACTTCATATATGGTGTTTTTAGTCAATGAGTCTCCTTTTGTGATGAGCAATGTGCTCTAGGTTGTTGGCCTTCCTGTATGTGCAGGCCCCTATTGTAATATTTATTCATCTAGCTAGTGGATATATATTGTGGGTCTCCAATCACACCGTGGTTTTTCCTCTTTGAGGTTTTCCACGTATAAATCTTTGTGTTAAGGTGTATACTCTTATGGTTGCTTTATTTCTATTTGTTGTTATATTCTTTCATGTTTACCAGTTACTAAATTGCATTGTTAATAAGATTAAAATTGATTATACCGATAGGACACTGATTCACCCCATGTTGGCATATGTGTAGAGCTTGATGACATGATGATATTGTATGTTGTCATTGATGTCAATATGCTGAAGTGTGACAACTAGTATGATATTGTGAACCAGTATATGTGAGAATCGGTACGATATTGTGAACCAGTATATGTGAAAAAAGTCAAGTGGTATGTTGGAATGAGAACCGGTATATGGGAAGTTTTGTATCGGGGTATCATTTGGCATGACTACTAGTTGGTAGTCTCAACTTCAGAGTTTTTGGTTCATGCATTCCAAGCCTGTGTGATTCAACTAATGACATATTGTGATGAGTTAGCATTGTAATGAAGATCAGATAGTGTTTCACATCAGCCTTGTGCATGTGAAGGATTTCCTTGAGGATCTTGCATGGAGATTGATCTTATCTACCTCGGGAATGTGTGAAGTCTTTGTAAATGGTGGAGAGTGCGTGATGGGTTATCAATTTCCTGAAGCGGCAAAGAATGAATGTTGGAGAATGTCTTGAGATCTGTTCAAGACTGTTGTATTCAATGCAGTATGATTAATGGTTAGGATTGAATCGATTGAATTGTTAAACCTAAATGTTTAGGGTTTAAGCTACTGACCTATCTGTTTCCTATAAGGTCAATGATGTTTTTCATTTTGAGGTTGTTGGAAAATGTTATGTGTGTATCCCAGTGAAGAGATACTTGATTCTTGCCAAACCAGAGAAGTGTGGTGATACCTACAGAGTGTGATTGCAGAAGCAAAGGAGCTAAAGTGGATCTACCTTGGCATTGAGTGTTGTTATCAGATTAGTGTATTACTTGTTGACTTCTAACCATTTCAGTAGTTAGAAAATCCCTTAACTAGGTAGCTTTGACAAGCTTCTATGTAAATCCTTTAACAAGGTGACTCAATTCAATGAGTTCTTCAAATCCTCTTGCGAGGTAACATTTAACCGGGTATTTAGCCATCCCTTAACAAGGTGATCCCTAGCAGGATCGGTTCCTAGTAGAACCTATTATAAAAGTCTTTAATTGGACTAGGCTCCTAATAGAGCGGACTTCAAAAGAGTTCAAAGAATAGCTTGTGGGTATTCATCTCCACTGTGGTTTTTACCAATTGGGTTTCCATGTGAAAGATTAGTGTGTCATGTGTGATGCTCTTCATGTCATGCTTTAATATTTTCTGTCAAGTGGTAAAGCATGTTGAACCGACAGTCATTATATTTTTTATTATATATTACTTGTTTATGCATACAGGTGAAGTGGAAATGAGATATTAGATTGTGTGGAGATCTAAGTGTTTACAGGTTTATGTCTTTCATACTGTCATTGTGTTTTACTGGTAGTGCCCTGATTCAGACCGGTGTTACTGTTTACCAGCTAAGTGTAGTCTTTGCAGTCAAACTAGTTCAAGGAAAGTTCTTTTTTTGTCTGTACTGATTCAGCCCCCCCTCTCAGTACCGGTTTGGTACTAACCGTTCATCATTATTCATCACCCCACCACCTCTTAGTGCTCTTGGATTCCAACAATTGGTATTAGAGCTTGGTTCCTTGGAGTAAGTCTAACAACTTGAGGAAGATCCTAAATCTGGAATCCATGGATATGAGTTTACATAAATAGCTTGAAATAGCACTTGAGGACTGTTGTTCACCAAAACTAGTTAACCCAAGTATACTTGAAATCTTTATATGAAATGGCCAATTTCAATCAATGGAATACTTCAGGACTTGGACATAATATAGGACCCTAATTGATCCTCCTGCACTTTAGGTTCTGCTAGACCTAGGGGGGATACTCTTTAATGCATTAAATACAGCAAGTTATAGGCATATGACTACATCAACAATAAGAAGATAGATCATTCCACATGCTCAATAGGTTAGAAAAAACACTACAGATTGGCTAGATCTATATAAACAATAAATGAAATAGAGCTTGGAATGAATAGAACACAACCCCTATACATGAAGGGAAATAGATTTTCTTTAAATTTTTATGAATTTGAAAGCGTCCCCAAATCCTTCAAAGACTAGTGCCTTGTTCATTGGGCATGGATTCACACACAAAACTACAAATGCAAATCATAGCTGCAAATTCATTTTCCTTACAAAATATTCCCGCATCAATACCTTATACCAATGCATTACTTGATTCATTCACAAAATTATCAGATCTTGGATACATATCCCATTATTTATGACTGATTACATAATTTAAAACCTTCACAGAAGGATACCTACAAATAGTCACAACAATCTCCTAGAGATGACAAATTCCAACCTCCTTGAGGATTCAATTTGTAACAATGAAATACATACCTAGAGACAATCTTGTGTGAAATTTACTCATGCCTAACATAAGTAAAACCTATAACTAGAAAACAATCTATAATACTAAAATGCAGCTCTATACCCTAAAAAGACCCATAGAATTTTACAAGCTTTGGAAAATAAATTCAGAATTGGAAACCATGAAACTCTAGAGAATTTCTCCAAAATTATCCATTACAATTAAGAAGAAATGGGAATATGAAGGAGAGGGAAAAGACCAGAATGCATCACCACATGCCAAGTGTCCTCTTTCCCCAACTGAATTTTATTTCCTTTCTCCTTCCCATAGAAACTTCTCTCAGAATATCTTAGATCTGTTGAAACAAACTGCATGACTAGATTCCTCGTCCTGAGAGCATTCTGATGATATATAATACTTTTCATTTCGGGTAAAAAAACATGCTGAGCGAATTAATCTTTTATGCAGGCCACCATCATTTAAATTTTTCATTTTTCCACATAGTCTGAACTATGCATTTAAATTTGATTTTTTGCCTAATTTTTCATCTGACACCTTGCCATGTGGCAGCTTGTGATTCATCAAGAGGGTCCACTGTTCACCACCTATGATGACACCTCATCAATTTTAGGAAACTCACAGATACTAAGAGGGGGGGGTGAATTAGTATCTAACCGGTAATTAGAATTTCTCAACTTAAAACATGTAGAACATATTGTAATAGTCTACCGGTATGCAAGAATTAATGCAATAAACAGAAATAAAAGAGACCACATGAAAATCACACCATAACACAATGATTTAACAAGGAAAACTGGTGTGGGAAAAACTTCAGTGGGATTTGTGACCCACAATATTCACTTATTGGCCAATAAGAGAATATTACTTACAATAGGGGCCTTCACATGCAGGAAGGCCAACTGCTTAGAGCTCACGTCTCAAATGGGAAGTCTCACTGACTTACAATATGGATTATACAAATCCAATAACTTGTACTATTTTACAATAGCATCTTCAATGCTAGATTCAGTACCGGTTCCTGCTCTGTTCTTTACATATACCCCTTAACCTATATTTCACATAATAGGTCTGCTTAATCTTTTCTCCTTACTTTTTTGCTTACATCACTTACTTACTTACAAAATGTCTACAATGATCTCTTTTATACATAAGAGTCATTTTACAATGATATCAAGTCGGCTTACAAAGTTTTCCAAATAATAAATAAAATATAATATACCAAAAATCCTGTCAGCCTCTGTGCTGATATATTTCCTTTCTCTGTGCCGGTGACAGTGTTTTGAGTGCTGGTGTAGAGTGTGTTCTGTTGATGCCGGTGTAATGCCTTTCCGATGTAGTGCCTTGCTGGTGCCATAGGATTGTAAGGTTGCCATCAATGACAAAACCTTCAATCACATACAATGTCTCATTGGAGTGTGCATATGCCAACAATCTCCCCCTTTGGCATTGATGGCAACACTCATGAGAAATTTCAAAAGTGTATCCAAAAATGTGAAGTCCAAAAATGTTACCAAAAATCTGTGCTTCCCCTAAGCATATGATTCCTGTGATATTTGAATTTTCTCATAACACTACTCCCCCTTTCGCATCAATGACAAAGGTTGTCAAGATGTCAGTAGAGTTTGTAGTTTCAACCTTGTAACTGGGTAGTTACAATTTAAAATAGATCCACCAAAGTGAAGTTTATACTCTCCATAAACTTTTTACTATCTCTTATTGTTGTCTCTGTCCTTTTAGCTGTACTAGTGAGATGTTGCAAATGCTCTGCTGGTTTTTTCTGTCCCTGTATTAGTGCCTCAGATATTTCCTTCCACAATGATGCTAGATAGTCCAATCTTGGACTTAGTTTTAATCTTAGATGCTTTGCCTTATTCACTATTCTCTCCTTTTCTCTTTCTAATTTAAGTAATTCTTCCTCAAAATTTGTTATCTTTTTCTCAAAAACTGATAATGTATCAGGTGAGTTAACAAAATTATCAGCAAGTTTATTGATTTCATCATGTACCTTGCTTATTTTCTTATCTATATCTACAGTCAAAAAGTTTGTCTTACAGGTGTCTTTGTACAGAGTTTTGTACTCTTTCAATAAGTTACACAGTTCCGGTAGAAGTGTGTCAAAATCTCTGGTACACTTCTTTATCTGCTCATCAAAGAATCTTTGTTTTTCAATTTCCAATTTATCCTTCAATGCCTCTTCCTTTATTTTCTCAATGTTTTCTGTGATATATTTACACAAGGTATCAAGTTGTCCTAAAGAATCTTTATTGTCTATATTACAGTTAGGAGCAATTACCTTCAAAATTGGTATTGTGTCATCTATAGCCTTATAAGCTTGTGAGCTGCAATCTGTTATCTTTTTAATTGAATCTAATAGTACTTCAGTCACATTAGTTGATTTGTAGCATGATGATGAGGAACCTACATTCAGAGTATTGCCAGTAGAAGTAACCAAGCTTGTTGTGACCTCTGGTAGGTCTGTTTGTGTTTGCATTTCTTTAAGCAATGGTTTTTCTACTTCTCTAGTTGTCGGTTGCACTGTTTCCTCATGAACCTGTTCCTATTGCTATTCCTGTCCCGGAGCCTTTTGCTCTATTTGTTTCTCTATTTGTTGGATTGTCTCAGTCTGAGTCTGAGTTTCTACCTATTTCTCTTTGTCATCTGTCGGTTTCTCCTATGTGTTTTTTAGTTTGCTCATTTACTAGAGGCTCACTAGCCATGTCAGTCTTATCAACTGTATCTGTGTCTACCACAATGTTGATCTTTTGAGTATCAACATACACTATATATAAGACTTCAAGAATAGGATTAACATCCTCTACATCCATACTTTCAACTATCGATTGATCTTTTGTAGCTGTGGTTGTTACTGGTGGAGTAATCAAAGGAGGTGGGGGTAAGTTGTCTTTAACCTTGATACTAGGTGGTCCACCAACTTTACCTTTACCCTTGTCTCTTTCCTTCTGATAAAATTTTATAGGTTTGTGGCTCATGTATTCTTCTTGTTTTTATTTTTCCACTAGGAAAATGTCCCATGCATTTTTTGTCTCCTCAGTCACCTCATTAACTCTTCCAACCATTAAAGTAATGTGTCGGTGTGTAGTAGAAAATACTGACTAGTTGGCTTCAGCAATTAAGTCATCAATTTCTTTGGGTGAATTCACCGGGTATACAACAAGTAGCTTTTCTACCTTTATTTTCTTGTCAAGTTCTATTACTTCTTGTCTTCTTGCTTCCAATCTCTTAAACAGTTCATCTAGTACTTCATCTACTACTTCCATCAAAAATTTCTTATACATATCCATATGTAATATAACATTGTTTTCTACTTGTTCTTTTTCATCAGCTGCCAGAGTGTCATACAGTTTCTCTATATTCTTCAATTTCCCTTCCTTTGTAATTTCATTCAACAGTATGTCAAGATGAGCCAAGTCCTTATTTGTCCTCTTCTTCTTCTTGGGTGTCAGTTTCTTCTTCTTTGGTGTAGCATTTCTTACCGAAGATCTCACTGCTTGTTGTGTTTGTCTTGTCCTCCTAGGTGAGGGTGTGGTTGCTGGTGAGGGATCTCTTTTCCTTACAACTCTCTTGAAAGTTGCAGGCATGTCATTCTTTGAAGATGTGCCTACCGGTGATAGGTGAGTTTCAGGTTGTGGAGCTGCTAACTCATCCTCTATTATACCGGTTTGTTTCATTACTTTTTCCTTGATTTCCTTTACTTGCCTAGAATCTCTTCTCACAACTACCTCAACCTTTTTCACTCTTTTATGGGATTGTATTTGGCTTTCAATAGTTTCTGCACTACCAAATACTTCTTCCTTAGGTTCTTTAGGGGCTTCCAGAAGTGCTTTAGCATATGTTTCAATTATATGATCATCTATTTCGTAGCCCATCTCTATTACCCAGATTGTCCTAGGGATGACTGCTTCCATCGAGATCTCATCCTTTTAAATTACAAAACATATTCCATCCTTATATTTGTCAACAATTTTTTGTGATAATCTGATTCTTTTCTTCATTTTTTCCTTAAGTGCTTGAAAGAAATCATGGATATTGTTTTCCTTATCTTCTCCCAAATTATTGAAAAGTTCTGTTAGCTTTTTACCTATCAGTATATCATATCCAAGTTCTTTGTAGCCTATACTAGGAACCTATTTGGTTATATGTAGCATCAGACATACTAGCAAATTTTCAAACCTGAAAGTTCCTTTCTTGTCCTTCTTAATCTTGCCTAAGTTGTCAATTAATTCATCCTTCAACCACTCACATACATCAATATTTGCATTATCTGTGACCATGTCATAAGCACTCTTAATGCATAGACTTGACATTGAATTGAGTCTGTTTGCATGAGTTGCCTTATATCCTAATATCACGGTGATAAATCTTACATTAGTATCTTTTACATCATTTACTCTTAAGGACCTTTTACCAGATGTGGCACCAATTAAGTTCATAACTAGGTCCTGCTGGTGAAGTATTGACTGGTTCTACCGGTGGAGGAGTATTCCCAATATTTAGATCAACTTTTCTAATCCATTGTTTTGAGAATTCTTGCTTAACCTCTTCAACTTTTTCTTTACCTTTCAAGCTAGAACTTTTGTTGTCTACTGGTGATCCTTCACTTCTACAAAATTTAGCAATATGCCCAATCTTGTTACATGCATAACAAGTTACATTATTCTTCTGAATAGCTTTCCCATAACCTATGCCGGTTTGTGTTCTGCATTGATTAGATAAATGTCCAAATCTTCCACAAACATAACATCTCACATTCATTCTACAATTCT
Organism: Cryptomeria japonica; assembly: GCF_030272615.1. Taxonomy (NCBI): domain Eukaryota; kingdom Viridiplantae; phylum Streptophyta; class Pinopsida; order Cupressales; family Cupressaceae; genus Cryptomeria; species Cryptomeria japonica. The sequence continues at coordinate 596,102,398 of NC_081408.1, read as the reverse complement.
CAAAATTGTGACCAACTTTGTTGCATTTAGAACATTGACCGGTGGGTGTGTTGATATTCTAATAATTTCTAGATCTACATTCATTTTCTCTATGACCATACTTATTACAGTTAAAGCATTTTCCATTGAATTTATAAGCATTAGGTTGTCTTACCAGTTTGTTGTGATCCTGTGTGTTTGCAGTACCGGAGCTTTCACCAACTTCAAAGTGAATTCCAGAAGTGTCACCTTTAGGTTTTTGATTCTTCAGCAAGGTACCAAGTTCCTTTGAGCTTTTCTTGAATTTCTCTTTATGTTGATTTGCAGTTTCTAGTTCTCTTTCTAAGACTTCTTTCTGTCTCATCGGTTCATTGGAGTCATTCTGATTGTGCATCAGATCTGTCTTTAATAGATCATTTTCATAGCTAAGTCTTGTGTTTTCATTTGCTGCATCACTTAGCCTTCTGGTCAATTCTTCTTCATTCTTCTTCCTATCTTCAGTCTCTTTACAAAATCTCATAGTCATATCCTGCATCTCATTCTTTGTAGTTATGTTCTCTAGTTTCAACTTACTTAACATATCATTAAGTGATTCCTTCTCATCATTCTCATTTTGCATCTTTTCACAAAGCTCTCTTCTCTTATTTCTTACAATAGTAAGATTATTTTGAAGTGCCTGAATGATATCCTGAGCAACTTTAAGATCATCTTCTAGTTTGATATTTTTCAATTTTTCTGCATCATAGTCTGAGAGAGCTACTTCAAGTTGCTTCATCAGATTTTCCATGTTTACCAGTGTCAAGATCTTCCTCAAGTTGTTAGGCTTCTGAAAATAGAGGACCAACCTCTAATACCAATTTTTAGAAAACTCACAGATACTGAGAGGAGGGGGTGAATCAGTATCTAACAGGTAATTAGAATTTCTCAACTTAAAACATGCAGAACATATTGTAATAGTGTACCGGTATGCAAGAAATAATGTAATAAATAGAAATGAAAGAGACCACATGAAAATCACACCATAACACAATGATTTAACAAGGAAACCCGGTGTGGAAAAAATCTCGGTGGGATTTGTGACCCACAATATTCACTTACTGGCCAATAAGAGAATATTACTTACAATAGGGGCCTGCACATGCAAGGAGGCCAATTGCCTAGAGCTCACTGCTCAAATGGGAAGTCTCACTGACTTACAATGTGGATTATACAAATCCAATAACTTGTACTATTTTACAATAGCATCTTCAATTCCAGATTCAGTACCGGTTCTTGCTCTGTTCTTTACATATACCCCTTAACCTATATTTCGCATAATAAGTCTGCTTAATCTTTTCTTCTTACTTTTTCACTTACATCACTTACTTACTTACAAAATGTCTACAATGATCTGTTTTATATATAAGATTCATTTTACAATGATATCAAGTCGGCTTACAAAGTTTTCCAAATAATAAACAAAATATAATATACCAAAAATCCTGTTAGCCTCTATGTCGGTATACTTCCTTTCCTTGTGCCGGTGTTGGTGTTCTGAGTGCTGGTGTTGAGTGTGTTCTACTGATGCCGGTGTAATGCCTTGCTAGTGTAGTGCCTTGCCGGTGCCATAGGATTGTAAGGTTGCCATCAATGACAAAACCTTAAATCACATACAATGTCTCATTGGAGTGTGCATATGCCAAGTATCTATCCACCACTTGTCGGCCACGTCATCGCCACCTCAGTGGGACCCGCCAGCTCACCTGCCAACCGGACTTCCCACCTCATCTTTTGCTGCTTCTTGAAGGGTAATTGGCATGCAACATCTCTTTGCAAAACAACGCGCATCATCAATCACCATTGAACTTGCTTGCTCTTTAACTTTTTGCCATTTCGCAAAGGGTAACTGGCGTGCATCTTCGCTTTGTGAAACAACACCAGCCGTAGATCACCATGGAACTTGCTCACTCATAAATATTTTCACCATTTTATGAAGGGTAATTGGCGTGCATCTTTGCTTTGTGAAACAACACCAGTTGTCGATCATCTCTAAACTTGCTCACTTGTTAATCCGTTATTTCACTACAAACCCTGCCTTCCTTAGGAACTATGTACATGGTGGGGTCCGCCTGGTCACCAACTAACCTCATTCCTTGTCACCTCGAGAGTCATGCACACATGCATGGGGTCCACTGGACGTCGACCAACACCTTGCGACAAAGCCTTCAATGCTTTGACACTATGAATGTGGTTTTTTTTTTAATATAAATACCAAAATTGCCCCCCACCTAGTCAATGTGGGATAATGGTTCTGCCTAGAACTGTGCATTTTTTGAAATTTTTTAGTCTTTTAAACCATCACACTACTTGGGAGGATGCTGGCAAGGGTGATGGAGTTGGCACTATGCCTGCCATGTTCATTTGCTAAATTTTTGACTGCCCCTTCCATCTACATCATGCGCAGAGGGAAAAACAGATTGTTTTACACCTGCCAATGCATTTGCATTAAAAGTTTCTTATGTCTTTCACCACGCCATACTTCCACCAGCCAATTACATTGGCTTAGAAAGTTTCTTTTCTCTTTTCCATCACCCACCAATGCATTTGTTGGAGTTTCATTACCCTCCACCATAGGAAAGATGGGCAATGTAAGTGCCTTGAGAATCCCTAATATACTCAAATTCCACGTAGGAAAGATAGGCAAAGGTTGTTGAATTTGGCTTACACCAGTGTCAATTGCATTTTCTTGGACCTTTTCAATGTTTCCTCGACTCATTCACTACACAGGAGCTCATGCCAAGGAGTAGCTAGGCTCTAACACCTCAATTTGCATTTGTTTGGAAGGCTCTTTAAAATCCTTTCCCAACCACCACGTTTTACTTATGCCAAAAGCATTTGCTGCTACTTGTAATTTGCTAAAAGTTTATGAATTCCTTTTCAACAACATTCTCCATTTAAGAGAGATGTTGGAAAATTTGATTTGTCAGGTTTAATGTCTCCTTTGACTCACACCATGTAGAGAAGGGAGGAGGCTCCTGGCAGTGAATCTGTATTTTCTTGGAGGTTTAGATGTCGCCTCTTTCAGAATATGCCACACTGCTACAGGAGGATTTGTCTTGGCAATACATCTGCCATTGGAATTTGATTAAAACTTTAATGCTCTTTCATTTGCCTCTCCTCCAAACTTCTACGCTGCCACTCCATTCTCACAACAGGGAGGATAATTGCATTCTAGAATTTGGAACTACACTTTGCAATTGAAATTCTAAAGTTTTTATTGGTAGCCAAAGGAATACCATAAAGTTCTAAAGCCTTATTTAGTCATCCAATGACAAGGAGAGGAGAATGTCGGTTGGGCTTTATGCCTACCAAATGCATTTACATAAAGTTTAAATGCCTTTCCTAATCCATGCAAAGGTTGGGGAGTGAATGCAATGTTTGGCAATCATGTATTATTTGAGAGCTTAATAATATATTTGGTGATCATGCCATGTCTAGAAGTTATAACCTTTTGGCCTAAATGGAAGCCTTGCCATACCTTTCACCATTTCTTTCAGATAGGACAGAAGCACATAATATTATACCAATTTCTGCAACTCCATCTAGCAAGCTTCTTCTCTAAAATGTCAATATTTTTTTTCATTTTCATGCAACTGACCTTTTAAATGCCTCATGAACCTTAAACATACGTCTGGAATTGATCAGCACCATTTTTTAATCATTAAACTGAGTTTCATGACTTTCAGGCACTTGCGCCACATTTTCACATTTAATCCCAAAGACGTATTTTTCAAACTTGTCAAAACACCTTTCTGGACTTCGCAAACTGACAGGCATGTACTCTGATATACAAACATGAACTCTGCCAAGCGGTTTCTCAAGAATAATCCTGAGTGAAGAAATATTAATGGTCAAAGATGACCAACTGGCTTTGTCAACACTGCGAACCTGATAAAGTCAATCCGCAGGGAACTCATGATGCCTTTCTTAAAAATATCAAATGATATCCGTAGACCCTCAAATCTGAGGCAAAGGTACCTTGAAGTATAGATCAAAACTTAGAATGCTCAGTTCGACCAGGAAGCTGATATGGTACAAATAGTGTGCTCATGAAAATAGCCACTTTAACTGATGTAGCAATGGAAATAGGGAACACTAAATAAGGTGGCTCAAGAAACCCTTTTGAAAACTAATCAAACGGATTGGCAGGAGCTTCAAATTTGAAAAATAGCTTGTCTTTTATACCAAAAAATAGGTCGGTAAAAACATTTTGACATGACATTCATTGAGGCATCTTTTACAAATATCCAAAGCGAGGTTCTGACTAGCTCTTGAAACAGGGACTTATGCAAACAGTACAAACTGCAAACGGATTGAGCTTGCCAAACTAAGAAAATGGATTCATAGGGACTTGAAATTTGGCATGTGGACTCAGTTTTATGCATACAATTCAATACACCTTTAATTTCACCATGACAATCAACCAGTCAAAAGTTATAGGCACTCAAAGTAGGCTAATTAATAAAATCTGCATTTGCACCTATGATGCACTTTCAAGTCACCCCTTAAACTGGGTACCTGATCAATTGATCCAAAATGAATTCTGAAAGTTGTAAACACTTCATAGGCCAAATGCGAGGTACATGACACATTTCCCAAGCCATACCCTTTGATAATCAACTGGCTCCATTTTACATACCCAAACTAGACCAATCAAATTGACTCATTAGGTGTCATTCTAAAATGCAGAGAAATTTTTTGAAATGGGTCTCTCAAAATGCTCAAATTTTAAGAGTCACAACTATGTCTCTGATCGGGGATGGTTGATTGCAAGATCAACACAAGAATCCATAATCTATGGTAGAGTAGACCACCCAAAAAAACATAATACTTGTCTTCTCTTCTCAAAAATAAAGGGCTCCTTATTCTACCCAAACAATAGGGCATTTTATTGAAAACCACACAATTGAAGTAAAGAAACTGTACAAAATATACAACTTATAAATGGCCCTGGGCCATCAAAACTGAAATCAATTCTTACCTCTGTCAAACACATGATTTTCATTTCCACAGATAAAAGGTAAGCTGGAATCATCATTCACATCGCCACCTCCCTAGAGAGAAATAAAATTTTAAACCACTGATCTACACTCTGAAACACTTTAAGATTTTTGGGTCATACCACACACACAACAGAGTCACATAATATTTTAAATTTCAAAGCAACAAGACTTTCTAGGATACACACTTTCAAATCTAAAAATGACTTTCATATTTCTAAACTTCAAAGACTCTTCCCCAAATGACTTTGGCCAAACTCATGAGTTTCACTTGACAGAATATTTTTACATCATTCTCCCCAGCAGAGTCACCATTTTTGTTGTTCACCAAAACTGGTTAACCCAAGTACACCTGCAATCTTTCTATGAAATGGCCAATTTCAGTCAATGGAATACTTCAAGACTTGGACAACATAATATAGGACCCTAATTGATCCTCCTACACTTCAGGTTCTACTAGACCTAGGGGGGACACCCTTTAATGCATTAAATACAACAATTTACAGGCATATGACTTCATCAACAATAAGCAGATAGATCATTCCACAAGCTCAACAGGCTAGAAAAAACACTACAGATTGGCTAGATCTGTATAAACAATAGATGAAATAGAGCTTGGAATGAATAGAACACAACCCCTATACATGAAGGGAAATAGATTTTCTTTAAATTTGTATGAATCTGAAAGTATCCCCAAATCCTTCAAAGACCAGTGCCTTGTTCATTGGGCATGGAGTCACACACAGAACTACAAATGCAAATCATAACTGCAAATTCATTTTCCTTACAAAATATTCCTGCATCAATACCTTATACCAATGCATTACTTGATTCATTCACAAAATTATCAGATCTTGGATACATATCCCATTATTTATGATTGATTACAAAATTTAAAACCTTCGTAGAAGGATACCTACAAATAGTCACAACAATCTCTTAGAGATAACAAATTCCAACCTCCTTGAGGATTCAATTTGTAACAATGAAATACATACCTAGAGACAATCTTGTGTGAAATTTACTCATTCCCAACATAAGTAAAACCTACAACTAGAAAACAATCTATAATACTAAAATGTAGCTCTATACCCTGAAAAGACCCATAGAATTTTACAAGCTTTGGAAAAGAAATTCAAAATTGGAAACCATGAAACTCTGGAGCATTTCTCCAAAATTATGGAACCATTACAATTGAGAAGAAATGGGAATATGAAGGAGAGGGAAAAGACCAGAATGCATTACCACATGCCAAGTGTCCTCTTTCTCCAACTGAATTTTATTTCCTTTCTCCTTCTCATGGCAACTTCTCTCAACATCTAAGATTTGTTGAAACAAACTATATGAATAGATTCCTCATCTTGAGAGCTTTCCGATGATATATAATACTTTCCATTTCGGGTAAAAAATACCTCATGAGCGAATTAATCTTTTATGTAGGCCACCATCATTTAAATTTTTTATTTTTCCACATAGTCTGAACTATGCATTTAAATTTGATTTTTTGCCTAATTTTTCATTTGACACCTTGCCACGTGGCAGCTTGTGATTCGTCAAGAGGGTCTACTATTCGCCACCTGGGATGACACCGCATCTATCTGCCACTTGTCAGCCATGTCATTGCCACCTCAGTGGGACCTACCAGCTCACCTGCCAACTGGACCTGTCACCTCATCTTTTGCTACTTTGCGAGGGGTAAATGGCATGCAACTTTGCTTCTCGAAATAGCGCGCATTGTCGATCACCATCAAACTTGCATGCTCTTTAAATTTTTGCCATTTCACGAAGGGTAACTGGCATGCATCTTCACTTCGTGAAACAACGCCAGCTATAGATCACCATGGAACTTGCTCACTCATTAATCTTTTCACCATTTCAAGAAGGTTAGCTGGTGTGCATCTTCACTTCATGAAACATTGCCAATCGTCGATCATCTCTGAACTTGCTCACTTGTTAATTCATTCTTTCTCTACAAAACCGCCTTCCTTGTGAACCATGCACGTGTGAGGTCTCCCTGGTTGCCAGCTAACCTCCTTCCTTATTGCCTCGAGAGTCATGCATGCATGCGTGGGGTCCACTAGACGTCAGCCAACAGCTTGCGTCAGAAGCCTTCAATGCTTTGACACTATGAATGTGTTTGTTTTTGTATATAAATACCAAAATTGTCCCCCGCCTAGTCAATGTGGGATAATGGTTCTGCCTAGAACTGTGCATTTTTTTGAAAATTTTTAGAGTCTTTTAAAGCATCACGCTGCTTGGGAGGATGTTGGCAAGGGTGATGGAGTTGGTACTATGCCTACCATGTTCATTTGCTGAAGTTTTGAGTGCCCCTTCTCACTACATCCTGCGCAGAGGGAAGAACAGATTAAATTTACACCTGCCAGTGCATTTGCATTGAAAGTTTCTTATGTCTTTCACCATGCCATACTTCCACCAGCCAATTGCATTGGTTTAGAAAGTTTCTTTTCTCTTTTCCATCACCTACCAATGCATTTGTTGGAGTTTCATTACCCTCCACCACAGGAAAGATGGGCAATATAAGTGCCTTGAGAATCCCCAATATACTCAAATTCCACACAGGAAAGATGGGCAAAGGTTGTGGAATTTGGCTTACACCAATGTCAATTGCATTTGCTTGGACCTTTTCAATGTTTCCTCGACTCATTCACCATGCAAGAGCTCACGGCAGGGACTAGCTGGGCTCTAACACCTCAATTTACATTTGTTTGGAAGGTTCTTTAAAATCCTTTCCCAGCCACCATGTTTTACTTATGCCAAAAGCATTTGCTGCTACTTGTAATTTGTTGAAAGTTTATGAATGCCTTTTCAACAACATTCTCCATTTAGGAAAGATGTTGGAAAATTTGATTTTTCAGGTTTAATGTCTCCTTTGACTCACACCACCTAGAGAAGGGAGGAGGCTTCTGGCAGTGAATCTGTATTTTCTTGGAGGTTTAGATGTTGCCTCTTTCAGAACATGCCACACTCTTGCAAGAGGATTTGTCTTGGCAATACATTTTCCATTGGCATTTGCTTAAAAGTTTAATGCTTTTTCATTTTCCTCTCCTCCAAACTTCTACACTGCCACTCCATTCTCACAGTAGGGAGGATAATTGCCTTCTGGAATTTGGAACTACACTTTGCAATTGAAATTCTGAAGTTTTTATTGCCAGCCAAAGGAATACCATAAAGTTCTAAAGCCTTCTTTAGTCATCCCACGATAGGGAGAGGAGGATGCTAGCTGGGATTTTTGCTTGCCAAATGCATTTACATAAAGTTTAAATAACTTTCCTAATCCATGCAAAGGTTGGGGTGTGAAAGTAATGTTTGGCAATCATGTACTATTTGAGAGCTTAATAATATATTTGGTGATCACGCCATGTCTAGAAGTTATAACCTTCTGGCCTAAATGGAAGCCTTGCCATACCTTTCACCAGTTCTTTCAGACACCACATAAGCATATAATATTATACCAATTGCTCCAACTCCCTCTAGCAAGCTTCATCTTTGAAATGTCAATATCATTCTTGAATTGCTCGAAGGGCCAAATCGCCAGTAAAATTAATACTGTAAGGGCATGAGCCAAGTCGGACCTTTGAAATGCTTCACAAACCTTAAACATACCTCTGGAATCAGTCAGCACCATTTTCTAATCATTAAACTGAGTTTCGCGACTTTCAAGCGCCTGCACCACATTTTTCGCATTTAATCCCAAAGACGTATTTTTCAAACTGGTGAAAACATCTTTTTGGACTTCGCAAACTGATAGGCGTGTACTCTGATATACAAACATGAACTCTGCCAAGAGGTTTCTCAAGATGAATCCTAAGTGAAGAAATATTAATGGTCAAAGATGACCAACTGGCTTTGTTAGCACTGCGAACCTGATAAAGTCAATGCATAGGGAACTCATGATGCCTTTCTTAAAAATATCAAATGATCTCCGTAGACCCTCAAATCTGAGGCAATGTACCTTGAAGTACATATCAAAACTTAGAATGAATAGTTTGATTGGGAAGCTGATAGGGTACAAATAGTGCGCTCATGAACATAGCCACTTTAACTGATGTAGCAATGAAAATACAGAACACTGAATAAGGTGGCTCAAGAAACCCTTTTGAAAACTGATCAAACAGATTGGCAGGAGCTTGCAATTTGAAACATAGCTTGTCTTGTATACCAGCAATAGCCCAAAAAAACCATTCTGACATGACATTCACCAGGGTATCCTTTACAAATGTGCAAAGCGAGGCTCTGACTAGCTCCTGAAATAGGGACTTATGCAAATAGTACAAACTGCAAACGAATTGAGCTTTCCAAACTAAGCAAATGGATTCATAGGGACTTGAAATTTGGCATGTGGACTCACTTTTATGTATACAATTCAATGCACCTTGAATTTGACCATGAAAATCAACCAGTCAATAGTTATAGGTGCTCAAAGTAGGATACTTAATAAAATATGCATTTACACCTATGATGCACTTTCAGCTCACCCTTTGAAATGGGTACCTGATCAATTGATCCAAAATGAATTCTGAAAGTTGCAAAACACTTCATAGGACAAATGTGAGGTACAAGACATATTTTCCAAGCCTTACCCTTTGATAATAGACTGGCTCCATTTTACATACCCCAAACTAGACCATTCAAGTTGACTCATTAGGTGTCATTTTGAAATGCAGAGCAAAATTTTGAAATGGGCCTCTCAAAATGCTCAAATTTTATGAGTCCCAACAAGGACTATGATGATGAAAGGATGAAGAACTTGAAGTTGCAAGATGAACTGAACTCTGCAAAGGAATTCATTCTTACCTTGTAGGAGAGGTTGTCATTTGTTCAAGCTAAAAGGAAGGAACTTTTGCAAAATCTGGATGATGAAGAGAAGGATGCCCTTAAGGAACAATGTCAAAAACTAAGTCAGGAGAATGGTGTGATGAAGAATGAAATGCAATCCATGACTATGAGGATGTCCAAGGAGATTGAAGACCAGAAAAAGAATGAAGAAAATCTTAGCAAATCTCTGAAAGACATATCTGAGGAATGCATTAGGTTGGCACATGAGAATGATGTATTGAGGACTGAGTTGGTACAATCACATAACAATGAACAAGAGCTGGAAAGAATGATGTCAATACTAAGAAGTGATCCAGATGCTGCTGTAGACACCCAAAAATGGTCAATGCTTGCGAGGTCATACTTTAACATTTGCACATTGCCTCATTTTAGGTTTTTGCGTTGCATTAACATTTCTCCTATGTCACGCACTTGGTCTTTATCATTTGCGAACATCGAGTCATTCTTCTACATTCTTCAATCACCTCGTCCTCAAATTTGGTCTTGTCGACAACATTATCCAGTCATGATTTTGATCGATTTTACTCTGTCGCATCAATGTGCATATTCATTTGTCATCAATCATTGTTCTCTTATCAATCTTATCATCAATCTTATCATTTTGGACATCGTCAATCCTAATTAGGATTTTGTCCTCTTTTCAATCTTGTCGATTTATCATCAATCCTTCAATCTTGTCATTTTAACGATCGATTTGTCATCGATCGTTGTCATGTTCAATCTTGTCATCTTGTGATCAATTTGTCATTGATCGTGGTCGTTATCAATCTTGTCATTTTGGCGATCGATTTGTCATCGATCGTGGTCATTATCTTGTCATCTTGCAATCTATTTTGTTGTCGATCCTTGTCCACTTGTCAATTTTGTCATTTTGCGACCGATTTGTCATCGATCGTTGTCTGTCTCAATTATGTCAATTTGGATCAATTTGTCATTGTTCCTCGTCAATTGGTGCATTTATCAATCAAGTCATTTTGTCGCATTGGTCATTTATCAAAATCAAATCATGACATTAATTATCTTTAATCAAGACCTAATTGTCATTTTCGCATTTCTAATTCGTCTTCTAGGGTTTTATGATTTATTCATTTAACCTAATTTGTCATTTCTTCCTCTAGGATTACTAAATTATTTATTAATCCTAAGTCTTCTTATTACAATTAAATCTTTATTTAATTGGCTAATTATTCCTCTTTGTGAATTGATTAATAAATGAAAAATTATTAATTAATTCACTAATTCCTAAATCCTATTTTTCATCAATTTCAATTTCCTATTTTCTTAATTTCTAATTTCTTTTCCCTCCTATTTCATCTCCCAATTCTATGGGAATGACATTTCAATTTGTCATAAATTGTCATAATTGACAATCAATCAATTTGACATAGAATGTGTCATAATTTGTCATCAATTATCAATCAATCAAATTGTGCATGGAAAGTGCATAATTTGTCATATTGATTTGCAATTTCCCTTTGAATTGCATCATGCCAATCTTGTCATTTATCCAATTCTCCTATAAATTGGATAATTTTCTTCAATCAATCCCTTCTTCAATCCCCTTGAATCGCCTCATGAATCCCGAATTTATGTCAAACTACCGAATTTTTGTTTCTAGTACTCTTGAGCTTTTTGCTTTCAATTGTGTGAGCACTTGTAGGTGAGATCCACAAACCCATTGAAGAGGAAAGAACAAAAATGGAGCGTCATGGAAGGAGTATTCAATTCTAAATTTGGTTTGCATAATTTTACTTTTGAATGCTTTGTTTCCATACCTCTATTGAATGTGCTTTGGAATTAGGTTCATTTCAATGAGTGTTCTCATGATATTGCTTTGATTGTTTAGTGTTTTGATTGATCTACTTATCTTGTGATGATTCCTAATTTCTACGCTACATTAAATGGTGAACCCGACGTGAATACTAACCTTCTAACCATCTTACTGTGTTTTGGAGTGCTTCTAAGTTGATTTGCAGGTCAAAAACTCAAAAACAGAGCCGTGCAGTGCATTCTGGACACATCCTGCGCCTGTGTGAATCATTCTGCGCCTGTGTTGAAGCATCTTGCACTTGTGTTGAAGAATTTTGCACTTGTGTTTAACATCTTGCGCTTGTGTCCTATCTTCAGCGCCTGTGTAAAGTCCAGATCAGAGGTTAAAAAAATGCAGTTTACTTGAAATTTTTGATGTTTTTTGCATTCTGTTTTCTATGCTTTGGATTTTGGTATTGATTATTTTTGCAGGATCTTGGCGTATGCATGACAAAGACTAAAAATCAAACTAATAACATGTGTTATGCAGATTCGATGGTCAAAGACAACAAATCAAACTTCTGACATGTGTTTTGCAGGTTGCCTTGGAGAAACAACCAAATTGTGTGTTTGAGTTTTTAATTAGGCACTTAGTGATTTATAAATAGGAGGAAATGAACCCTTGTTTGCTTTGTTTGTTAAGTATGACATTGGAGTAGGAGAGTATGCTCTCATCCTTCAAAGGGTGATCAGAAATCCAGATCTTCGATACCATGCTTGTGTTGTTGATTGTTTGTCTCCATTAGAGGGCCTGCCTTCCCGACCACTTTGCTTTAGCAAGCGAGTGATAATCGTGAGAAGGGGACGACCCAAAGTGAGTATGGCTAGAATTCCTTGGCATTCTAACTCACTATAAAAAAATACCTGATGGGCGAAAGCTTTGAAGGAAGTGTTACGTGGGAATTGCAGTTACTTGGGAAGTGATGCCCCTTGAAACTCTTTCTCATATCAACATCTAAGTAGGGCCTCTTGGTCTAAATCGCGCTTGCGCGACTACATTTGTTTGGTATCTTGATGGGCTTAATGTCTAAATCATGCTTGCATGACATCAAGGAGTAATGCTTAACAGAAATCCTTACTACATACCTTGTTTTTAGAGGCCAAAAACCCTTCTAGTTGCTTGAGAAGGACAAGTTCGGATACTTGGAAGAGATACTAAGTTCGCCATGGGGAGATTCCATGGGGACTGATGCTTGGCTGCCTTGAGAAGTGAGTGCCGTGGAGGGGAGCCCGTGGGGTCAAGCATCTATGTATTCTCCTTGAATCCCATAATGAGTCTACCTCTCAAGTACCTAATGTCTTTGCCTACCCTAGGGAATGTGGAAATGAGCATGATTGTCTTGAGTCTAAGTTATAACATCTTGTATTGTTTGATTGTCAAAAGTTGAATACCATTTCAAGAGCAAACACATTGATATAACATAAAGATTAAGCACAAGAGACATTCATCCAACAAACATTCAACAAGATTCAAAGATCATACTTCAAGCATGGTTGTCCAACATTGGTCAAAAAAAAAAAAAAAACTTGTCTCAACTCTTATGTCACTTATGTTTAGGTTCATCCTGGGTTGCATTTAGCAAAGTCATTATCAAATATCAAAGTTAGGATTCACCTAAGTCATACTTCTTTTGCATACCAATAAGAGTCATCCATTTACATATATCCTCTTGCATAAGAGTAATATCATTTCATAATTAAACCCTAGGTTTCATCTTAGGTGGACATTGTCATACATTTGCATTTGCATATCCCAAGTCTCTTCATTAAACCTAAGTCTTTATCATATCATATTAAGATCATTTGCATATTAATTATCCTTTTGCATATAGTATCAAACCTAGGTCTTGTCATACTTGAGTAATCCAAATCTTTGATAAACCCTAAGTCATTGTTAAGAAGTCTAGACCTCATCAAGTCTTTTGTCCTTTTCGTCATCAATATCATTTCGTCAAACCTAGCTTAGTATCCAAGCATATAGGTGAGACATTGTCAATTTGTCCTTTTGTCACTTGGTCCTTTTGTCCTTTGAGGTCTAGGCATCATTTCAATTTCCTAAGGGTCTCTTTTAGATTTGCATTTCAAAAGTTTGTCAAAATCTTCAAAAACAACCAAAAACATAGATTGCATTTTCATATATTTAGTTTGCATTTAGTTACATATCATATATTGTCTTTGAAAAATTCAAAAAAAATTGCATTTGCATAAGTGACATGCCTGTTGAGACAAGATCAAGATCTAAGAAGATGAGTGAACCAATGTATCAATCCATGGATAACGTAGTAAATTCGCAGTGTCAAACTAGTCAAACAGTGCAAGTTGAAGGTTCATTAAACACATCTCTACCACCATATGGAACGGTTCAACTTGGACCACCTCCATTATATGAACCAGTATTTGTACCCATGAAACCAGGACATGGGAGTGTTCCACCAACTCCAAGAGGAAGTGCACCTTTTAATTGGGATCAACCAAATTTGCAACATGATATTCGAACTCAAACATTGTATGAAGACCAAACTCTTTCACAAGGATTCGGTTCAGACCAAGGTATTCAACAAGAAACGAATCCAAACGTCCAACCAGACTCTTCATCTGATTCTGATGCTTCTGATGAGGTTGACATGTTCCTTCAAGATCCAAAGGTAATAAAAAGGATGGATAAATTCCTGAGCAAAGTCTTTAAAACGTATCCTCAAAAGTATCTTCACATGATGAGTGATATGGTTCCCTTAAATGAACCAATTAATGTGCAAACACAACAAGGCAATGAGCCGTTAAGTTTCTCTTCGCATCTCAATGAAGAAAATGTGCAACAAGAGCTTCAACCTACATTGATGAGTAAACGTGCTTCAAAGGCATTGACAGTGACTATTCCTCAAAAGTCGTTGTTTGAGACGATAAATAATCCATTATTCAATACAACGCCTGCAATACAAGATCAAATGAAGACCATGCAAATATCGACAGTGGTTCCTCAACAAGAAGTGGTTCCTAATATGCATAAAATTGGGTCAACATCTAAGATACAAGAAAATTTCACAACTGGAATGCCTAATGTCAATAATGTCCAAAGCAATTCCATGATGCAACAAAGTTCTTATGTATCTTTGTCAAACACTATTGCGACAAATCCCTCGATAATGGCTACACAAAGAGCTATGGATAGTGGTTTTCACCATCAGCAATTGTTGCAACAATTGAGTAATACGCAAAAGGTACAACCAAATGTGCAAACAAATGATGTGCAACAACAACAATGTTGCATTCGACAAGAAATTGCAGCGCCTTCGGCACCATTACAAGTTAACACAAACTTGCAACCATCACAAGGGATTAGACAAACAACACAACAAGTTAATGCAAGTGCTATACCCCATCCTAAGGAGAAGCAACGAAAATCATCTAAACAAGATTTTTTACAAATGATTGGATATACACCACGACAACAATTGGCACAAAGTCAACAAATTCCAATCCGTCAATACCAACAACATGCGCCACAATATGTGGCAAGGCAAACAAGTTATCCTGCTTCACAACCGCAAATGGCGCCTATGCAATATCAACAACCTACTCAATTGCAATATCAACCTAAGCTCCCAGAAGCACAACAACAAAGTCAATATCAAGGCATAGCACAACCGCAACCACAAGAGAAGTACCAAGAACTTTATATGCAGGAGACGCCAAAAACGGCCATTGCGGAGTATCAACAGCCAATCGGAAATGCGATATATCAACAAAGAATACCAACTGGGATTAATGATGAACCTCTACAATCTGATACAATTGCACAACAACTTGAGATGTTGCAACGAAAAGTTGACGCATTAGAAACTAAAGGAACAAAGAAGTTGTATACAGATCAAGACTTATGTCCTAATCCCTTTGACAAGAGTGTATACATGCCTCCATTCCCTAAGCATTTTGAGGCACCCCACTTTGAGAAATATAGAGGGAATGGCAATCCAAGAGATCATATTCGAGCATTTTACGCGGCATGCACAGAAATAAACTATGAGGACACATATTTAATGCGATTATTTGCATGAAGTCTCACTGGACAAGCTATGGATTGGTATTCTCATCTGCCAGGAAATATAAAGACTTGGTCAGAACTGGCGCAAAAGTTTATATCTCATTTCGCGTTCAACATCGACAGTGATGTGACTATGTCGGATTTATGCAATACCAAACAAAAGCAAGGTGAACCATTAGTGACCTTTTTGCAATGATGGTGAAGTTTGTATAGTCGTTCTTCTCTCGATATACCTGAAGAATAGCAAGTGAATCTGTTTATCCAGAATCTAGTCCCAGAAATGATGTATGAGCTAAAATTGAAAAGTCCTAGTACTATAGAAAAACTCATTAAGAAAGGAATGAATATTGAAGCAGCTCTTGTAGCTAAAGGAATTATCAAGCTCAATAAGGACAATGACAACACAAATTATTTAGGGGATAGAAATAGATTTTGGTATAAGAACAAGAACGTCACTAATGATGGTGTTGTTGATGCGAGAGTGGTGAATGCAAATCAACCCCCATTCACAATTAAGAAGTTGAGTGTTCCTAATATGTCAACTATGGAACAAAATCAAACACCTAGGAACAATGCTACTCAACAGTCGCAATATCCACAGCATACTCAACAGCCACAATATCAACCGCATGCTCAACAGCTACAATATCAACAACATGCTCAACAACAGTATGCTCAACAATGTAATCAACAACAAGGCCAACAACAAAATCAACAACGCAAACCCTTCCGATCGCGGGATGGGCCTCCTCGACAGTTTACACCATTGGGAGAGCCTATCGAATCAGTCATGAAGCAATTAATACAAGCAAAGTTTATCAAACTACCAGATATTAAGGCAGAACCAGCGGAAAAACCGCATTGGTGGAATGATAATGCGTACTGTGAATATCATCGGTCTAAAGGACATAAAACCGCTTCATGTTTTCAATTAAAACATATGATTCAAGATTTATTGGAACAAGGAGTAATTGAGATAGATCCAACCCATCCGGCCTCTAATACTGATCATACTATTTTCAAAACTCCTTTGCTTGATCATGACAAGGGTAAAGCGTCTTCTTCCAATTCTGCTCAAACGGCCAATTATGCAAATATCGGTTATCACAATGTCATTAATTGTTTTCATGCGTCAAATAAGTATGTGTCTACCTTGAGAATAAAAGGAAAAGATCCTTCTTGTGTGGTCACCACTCGTCGATCTAAAATAGTCGTGAAAGGAGCTCCTGTAGCTCCTCCCAAACCAGTGCCTGCGGGTCAGTATAATCTTTTGGATCATCTAGGGAAAACACCTGCACAAATATCCATTCTAGAGTTGTTGAAAATGTCTCCCATGCATCGTGCAGTCCTAGATAAAGCTTTGACTAAGTCCACTGTCCCAATAGATTTTGATGTTGACCAATTTCAAGCGCGGATTGGACATTTAGCCGTTTCCCGAAGTGTTGCATTTTCCGATAGTGATATCTCACCTGACAAGCTTCCCCATAATGACCCTTTGCACCTAGAAGTCGTTGTCCACAATTGCAAAATCCGACGGGTCTTGATAGATGGCGGAGCGGGTCTTAATATCTGCACCTTAAGAGTGGTCATTGGTCTCGGATATTCAGAAAATGACATTGATGCTTCCAAAAGGATAACAATAAAAGCCTATGATGATGCTGAGTGCCCATCTAAAGGGATAATTGTATTGCCCATCAGAGTTGGTCCAGTGACGGAAAATACTTTCCTACAAGTCCTAGACCTTGACCTCCCTTATAATATGATCCTTGGCCGTCCGTGGATTCATGCCATGAAAGCAGTTCCGTCCACTTATCATCAATGTCTAAAATATCCTTACAACGGAACTGAGGTAACCATTCCAGGAGATCCTAATCCGTTCCAGTTCTATGCTACCCTAAAGGGTACTCCTCAGCAGTAGGTCCCAGTTAATAGAGAGGCCAAATCAGACGGTTATGTGGATCCCAAGGCATTGTTAGATGCTGTCAAAGGCAAACTGAAAATACAAGATCAAGGGTGTGGAGAATATTCAATGGACCAAACATTCCTCATTGGGAATTTGCCGATGTCCCCAAAGTCATATGGAAAACCGCATCTATTGCAAAAGGAACCCAAGGTCATTATTCAATATCAGCCTCCTACCACATTTGCAAGATGGGGGGAACTTAACAAAGAAACTGTAGACGATGATGTCATAGATTGGCTATATAAAGATCCAATTGAAACCCCACCTGTCAAGTTGCCAGTGGAATTATACGGCAAAGGATTTACTATGCTGCAAAAGAAAGGATATGATGGCTGCAGTGGCTTAGGCCTGAACAACAATGGAAGGCTAGAACCCATCATACCTGAAAGGCGACCCCCGACTTTAGGGTTAGGTTTTGTAGCATTACGAATTGGATCCACATCTACCAAAAGGTCCACATGTCGAAAAGGGCGTGATTCTGACGATGAAATAACACCTGAGGCTACCCAACCCGAGACTGATTCTAATGAATGGGAGTGGAGTTCTTTTTCTTCCAGCTCCTATGCCCTTGACAATATCTTCATTGACCCTGATAACTTGCCTATGGAGGATAAACATGAAATAACTCCTCTTCCTAAAACCTGTCCTCATGCTTGGATCGAGTCATTTTGGGATCCCAGCTCCGAATCCGACACAAGCAGTTCAGATAGTGACACCACAGACATTCACATTTTTACCATATCAGCCCATTCTATCCTTACAATCGATGATGACATGCCCCTCAGATATCCCCAACTTATCCAATATGACCAACAAGAACCGCTCATGTTGGACTGTTTTCAGAATGACGAAGCAATTGCAGAGTTCCTGGGACTACGGGAAGGTATACCACAAGGTGACCATAAGGCAGGCTTTGCTATTGACCTAGATTCAACAGCATATTTTAGGGAGTCAACTCCCTCTTCCAGTCATGAAAAAGAAAAAGAAAAAGAAAAAGAAAAAAATCAAAAGAATAGATCTTTGAGTGAAAACCGTAAGGCGCTCTCTGATCGTACAAAAGTAAAAATAAAAGACGTACCTGCGGGTGAAAACCTTTCTGAGGCGCCCAAAGGTGGAAGAGTGGACGTACCCCTATCAATTCAGGACAAATCCACATTGTTGGTAGAGATGACCGAGGAAATCAATTTGGGTACACCTGATAACCCTAAGGTCATTCACTTTGCTGCCCCCTTGTCAAAACAAGAGAAGATTGATTTTATTAATTTCTTTCTGGAGAAGAAGATCAGCTTTGCGTGGTCTTATGCAGATATGCCTGGCCTTGATCCAGAGTTAGTCCTTCATCATTTGCCACTGAAACCAGGTGCTAAGCCTGTCAAACAAAAACTTAGAAAAATGCATCCTCAAGTGGCTCTTTTGGTCAAAGTGGAATTGAAAAAATTGCTAGATGTGGGCTTCATTAGACCCATTGATTATGCAAATTGGATTTCAAATCTAGTACCAGTTAGCAAAGTAACTGGGGGCATCCGCATCTGCACAGATTTTAGGGACCTGAATAAAGCATGTCCTAAGGACGATTTTCCATTGCCAAATATAGACATCATAGTGGACATGACAGCTGGTTATGAGATGCTTTCACTAATGGATGGTTTCTCTGGCTACAATCAAATCCGCATTGCACCCGAAGATTAGCATAAGACCGCATTCACCTGTGCTTGGGGCACCTATTGTTGGAATGTGATGCCCTTCGGTTTGAAAAATGCCGGTGCAACATATCAAAGAGCAATGACGACAATTTTTCATGATTTCATGCACACTTTGATGGAGGATTATGTTGATGACTTGTTGTGCAAATCTGTCACCAGATATAGTCATCTACCCATCTTGGGCCCAATCTTTGACAGAATGGAGACCTACAAACTCAGGCTCAATCCAAAAAAGTGTGTCTTTGGTGTTACAGCTGGAAAATTGCTTGGATATATTGTTTCCCACTGAGGCATTGAGGTCGACCCCGCCAAGGTCAAAGCAATCATGGATATGCCTCCACCTTCCAACCTCCGACAATTAAGAAGTCTGCAAGGCAAGCTCTAGTTAATCCATCATTTCATAGCTCAGTTGGCTGACAAATGTCATCCATTCCAACATCTATTGCACAAAGGTGTCGCTTTTAAATGGACTGAGCAATGCCAATCAGCCTTTCAAGCTCTTAAAGACTATTTGTTGTCACCGCCTATCCTAATGCCTCCTATCGAAGGCAAGCCATTCTTATTGTACATCTCTGCAACTAAAACAGCATTAAGAGTTCTTTTG
The DNA here is from genome assembly GCF_030272615.1 of Cryptomeria japonica. Lineage (NCBI taxonomy): Eukaryota > Viridiplantae > Streptophyta > Pinopsida > Cupressales > Cupressaceae > Cryptomeria > Cryptomeria japonica. The sequence continues at coordinate 596,082,402 of NC_081408.1, read as the reverse complement.
GCTCAACAAGATGAGAATGGCAAAGAAAGAGCTATTTACTATATCAGCCAGACACTGGTAGGCTATGAGCTAAATTATTCAACTATTGAGAGGGCATGCTTAGAAGTGGTATTTGCAACACAAAGTCTCTGACATTATATGCTAAGCCATCAAACATTGTTGATTGCCAAAATTGATCCTTTAAAATATTTGCTCAGCTGAGCAGCTTTGACAGGTCGCATAGCAAAATGGGTCATGATTCTCAGTGAATTTGACATTGAGTATATGGAGCGAAAGGCGATAAAAGGGAAAGTCATAGCAGACCAATTGGCAGATGCTCCTATTTCAGACGATCATCCCATGTTGACTGATTTTCTAGATGAATCAGTCTTTGCTCTCACACCATCCAATGAATGGAAGTTATACTTTGATGGGTCCCACACCAAGTTCGGATCCGGCGCAGGCATTTTGTTTGTCACCCCTCAAGGTGATGCTATTCCAAAGTCGTACAGAATAACTTTCCCATGTACCAATAACATTGCAGAGTATGAAGCATTGGTGACCGGACTCCGAGTGGCAGTTCACTGGAACATCAAGCATTTGCAAGTCTATGGAGATTCTCAATTAGTCATCCGACAAGTCAATGATGACTATGAGACAAAGGATGAAAAGCTTATTCCTTATAAGCACATGGTGGACTTTTTCAAGACAAAATTCACAGCTATCCATTTTAGTCAAGTGCCAAGAATACAAAATAAGTCAGCAGATGCGATGGCTACAATTGCTTCCATGATAAATATGCCTCAGAATATGGATAAGTGTGAATTCTTGGTCGAACAATTGCTAGTCCCCTCTTTTGATATTCCGGCTGCTGAGGTGATGTGCATTCTTGTTGGTCCCAATTCCCCTTGGTACAATGATATATATCAATATTTGAAATCCCAGACTTTACCACCTAACCTTTCCGCTAACCAACACCGAGCCTTTATTCGACAAACAGCCAAATATGTCATCATCGCTGACACCCTTTACCGCCGTTCTTTTGACCATACCCTCCTCAGGTGTTTGGATTCTGACGAAGCACAAATGGCTTTACACGAGGTTCACGATGGTATATGTGGGGGCCATTTCAATGGTCTTAGCCTAGCCAAAAAGTTGATTCGTGCTGGGTATTACTGGCCCACTTTGGAAAAAGATGTTCATGAATTTGTTAAAAAGTGCTACAAGTGCCAGATTCATGGAGATTATATTCATGCACCAGCTCAAGAGCTTCATTTTGTTATATCTCCGTGGCCCTTTTCCCAGTGGGGATTGGATCTTATTGGCAAGATTCACCCAACATCTGCAAATGGACACAAGTTCATTATTACAGCTACAGAATATTTTACAAAATGGATTGAAGCTATCCCCATGACCTATATCACTGGTGTCCAAATTTCAAAATTCTTGCTAAATTATATCATATGCAGATATGGGGTTCCCCTTGCCATAGTCACAGATAATGGTCGACCCTTCAAGAATAAAGATTTTAAAGAGCTTTGTGAAAAATTTCATATTCAACACCGTTTTTCTAGCCCATACTATCCACAGGGTAACGGTCAAGCTGAAGCATCAAATAAAACCATTATCAAGATCCTGAAGAAAGTTGTCAATGACGTTGGTCGAGATTGGCACGTACAGTTAAATCCAGCACTGTGGGCCTATCGCATTTCTATCCGCACACCTACTAGCGCAACACCTTATTCCTTGGTGTATGGTGCGGAAGCCATTTTACCTTTGGAAGTTGAGATTCCTTCCTTGAGAGTTTCCTTGCAACACCTGATTGATGATGAGACACACAGAGTCTCTCGGCTGCATCAACTTGAGATGTTAGATGAAAAACATCAAACAGCTCTGACACATTTGCAAGCATACCAAAACCGTCTCCGTCGCTCTTATAATAAGAAGGTCAAAGGGCAACACTTCGAAGTGGGAGACCTGGTTTTAAAGGCAAATCCCAAGAATGCATAGTCTACTGACGTCATCAAGGGAAAGTTTGAACCTAATTGGGTTGGGCCTTTCATAGTAACTGCAGCCTATGGATCGGGGGCATATCAGCTTGCGACTCCCGAAGGTGAACCTCTGTCTGATCCTATTAATAGCATGCATCTTTGCAAGTACTGGGCATAGTTTGCTGTCAGATTTTTCTTCAAATATGATCCTGAAAAAAAAAATACAAAAAAATGAAAAAAGCAAAAAAGTACAAAAAAATGAAAAAAGCAAAAAAAAAAAAAAAAAAAAAAAAGAAAAAAGAAAAAAATGAATGATTCGCCCTCTAGTGAAAACCTGGCAGACAGGCGCTTTGGGCAAGTACCATGGTGAAAACCTGGCAATCAGGCGCCATGAGTAATGAGATTATTGCTCCGTCATCTATCATGACTTCTCGCCATGCTTTCTCTCGGCCAGTTATCATGCTTATCTTTCACTCAACCCAATGTTTTATTCCAAGCCTATTATTGGTCAACATCACTGTCTTGCTTACTCCAGTGTCTTGTGCATATGTTTTGGTCCTGGTTTATGTGTTTTTCAAGTGCGCATTGGGTGCTTTTCCCTCGTCATGATCAATCACTAGACCATAAAAATTGAAAAATGTCCTGAAAAAAATCCATAAAAATTGAAAAATGTCCTGAAAAAATCCATAAAAATTGAATAATGTCCTCAAAAAATCCATAAAAATGGCAAAATGTCCTGAAAAAATCCAAAAAAATTGAATAATGTCCTGAAAAAAAAAAAAAATCCAAAAAAAATCTCAAAACGTCCTGAAATAAGTCATAAAAAAAAAAAAAATCAAAAAATGTCCTGAAATAAGATGATAAAAATTGAAAAATGTCCTGAACAAATCAAAAAAAAAAAAAAAAAATCAAATAAAGTCCTGAAAAAAATGAAAACAAAAAAATTGTAAAACTCCAAAAACCAAAAACATGCATTTTTGCAATAAAGTATTCCCTTTGTGCATCGACAGATCACTGAGCATTCCTCTAACAGCTCACAATCAAACGCTGTGCTTTAATGAAATCATGCTTTAACCAGATGAACTTTTTCAACTCAAACTAAGCATTCAAACTGATCCAAATTGTCTTATCAATCGAATATCCGCATTAAAAATCATTTCTCCTTGTCACATTATCATGGGTCTTATACAGGGTGTGGTATACTCGAAACCAGATTGTGTCCTATCTTAGACGGGGTACCGCATTTCCTGAAACCAGACAACATGATCGTCCTATCAGCACTTTCAACTTTTGACAATGAAGATCAAGATGTTTGTTTGTTTGTTTGAATTTGCGCATCTTATCTTTTTATTGATTTGTCTTCGATTATGTTCCTATGTTGCTCGATGATGTCACTGAGTGATTTAGAGTGACCGGGATGGCTCATGATCCTTTTCTTTTTTGATTGTGATTGTCGTTTGTTTATGCTGTGTCTGTCTTATGCAAATCGAGTTGCATTTCAGCTCTGGCCTTCAATGCCATGATGCTACGCATCCATTTTGCTAAATAAAAATAAAGGTTCTCACCTACAAAGTGCATTACTGAAAGCAAATTTTCATCATCTCTAACTGTCTTCTATCTCATTTCTTCTTACTAACATTTCTTCCGTCCGGTCAGATAGTCAGTTTGGTCTAGTGCTCCGATATCCAAGCACATATGCTGCGTCCTGCATCCATTTGGTTAGTACATTTGCATTCCATCACGCATTACATCAAGCATTTCATCCATTTCATTTCATAAATCCATAAAAAATACATAAAAATACATCCATACATGTTCATACAAAGTGCATAAGTCATCCATACATAGAAAAATAGCTACAAGTCATAACATATAGCATCCAATCATATCGATGCATGTCATATCACATATCATAATAATATCAGAGTACAAAATCGGACTGTCTGTCCTAAGTATGGCCCGCAGGCTGACTACAAAATGGCAAATTACATAATGTCCACTGTTTGTCATACGGAGCACGTGCCTCTGTCACTGGGTGCTCCCTCTCTCCTCCTCATCCCTGCCATGTCTCGCAGATGATGTCCCTCCTGGTCCTGGCTGTGGTGGTCTCATCGGTCCACTCACTCCTATACTACTCAATGACCTCCGAGAGCATGACCTGCTCTCCGTCCTCGATCGTGCCCGATATGAAGGTGCTCTCCGCTCCGGTGGAACTGCACCCTCATATAGTGTCCTCCAGTATAGTCTCTCCTCGCCAGTCTCTACTAGCATCCCTAATCGACCCAATGAACTCAGTGACTCTCTGTCCCTCTCGCTGTGCCTGAGCTAGTGCTGTATCTCGTTCTGTCCTCAAAATGGCATTCTGTCTCTCCAATGTCACGATATAATCCTGCTGGCTCGCTATGGTAGCCCTGCATCTGTCCAGCTCCTCTGTCCTAGCTGTCTCTGGCTCTATGGGAATATCCTGCAATGTCTCCTGATCCACTAAGTTTGGCTCCTCATCGTCCTCACCACCATCACCATCCTCTCCCCCATCCTCATCATCCTCCTCATCCTCGTCATCACCTCCATCAGCTCTGTCCTCATCTCCATCACCCTCATCCTCATCATCCTCGTCATCCTCCTCATCCTCATCATCTCCCTCCTCTCCTGTGAGTGGGAAGTCCTCCTGTCTCCTTGGTACTGGAATGTCAGGATCAGTCAAAGGCACTGGCCGTCGCTGTGTGAACCATGTCTCATACTCCTGTGTCGTCCCAGCATCTACCACATCTGACCACCACTCCCACTGTCTCTGCTGTAACTATGCAAAGTCGGCATATGCTATATGTGGCTGAATCATACTACCCCACTGACTCGTCTCTCGGTGAGATCGGGCAAAGCATGCAGTCCTCCAAGGAACATCTTGTGTCTCTCCAAACTGTCGTCTAACCCTCTCTGGAAGGTACAACTCAATCACTCTTTGGCGGTTTACTGGTCGCCCAATCAGGTACCTCTCCTGTCTGCAGTATGGTAGCTCATCATGATCATCTGACCATCCGGGGCAATCTCGATATGGCCTCCATATGAACTCTCTCAGTCTGTCTAGCTCATGTCGCCAGTATAATATGTACCCAAAAGGACCCTGTCTCAGTGCTCCACCATAGCTGTATACATATGGTCGGTGTGGTACAACCTGTCTATCTGTAATTGGCCGACATATGGCAATATGCTCGAATGCCCATACCTGAAGCAATGTGACTCCACAGCTCAGAGTCTGCACTCCCTGATACGCTATCTGATGCAGCTGGAAATACAACATAGCAAGTACACATGGTCCCCACGCGTACACTGTACCCTCTGTCACCATCTGCTCTAATACTCTTCCCCAGCCAATAAGAAATCCATGTCCTCGTCTGTTACCTGCTAGAAGACATGCTATCACCACTGCTATCACCACACATCGCTGCTCATACTCGGCCGCCACAGTCTCCCAGCGAATCTCCCTCTCGACAATGTCCAGATCCTCTGCGTCACACTCAAACAGTCTGCATAACGCGTCTCTCCCTGTCACTGGGTCGTACTCTATCATCTCCCCATGTATCGGAATGCGAAGGATGCGCCATACATCCTCTAGAGTCACTGTCGCCTTGCCAGTCACCAAATGGAATGAGGAGGTCTCCGAGTGCCATCGCTCTGCTAATGCAGTAAGTAATCCTGTGTTCGCCCTAATCTCGGGCATATATGTGATGTAATACAATCCCAGTCCAGCTAATGTGTCTCTCTCTGTGTTCCTGAGTCTATGACGTAGCATGAAACAGTCAGGTTGATTCTCTTGTGTGATCAATGGATATTGTCGACTCTGCATCACAATCGGGGCATCATTTTGTCAGTTTTAGGGTTTGTTCCTATGGGTTGCATTTCCTCATTTTCATGTCCAAATCGGGGTGTTTTTCATCTATCCTAGGGTTGCATTACCCTATCCTACCCTTCCCTACCCTTGTCAGGACATTTGCATGCAATTTCAAATCAAAACTAAGGTTTTTATGAACACTTGCGCCTGTGTTTGAGAAGCTGCGCTTGTGTCTTCCTACACAAGCGCAGAACTTCTTACACAAGCACAGGTTTAGACCACACAAGCACAAGAGACCATTTTGGTATCCCCTGTGGGCCCCGCAATGTCCCATAAGTCATCAAAATTCATGACATCCAAAACATGGGTTTTTGAGATACATACCGCTGCTCCTGCGTCCTCCGGTCATCTGAATGTGTGTACACGTTCTCCGAGGTGATCTGCCCTTGGAATGTTCGCCATTTGTCTGCAAGTGTCTTTGTCCAGAGCAACAAATCCTCCTCTTTAGCTAGTGCAAATGAGTCATTTTCACCCTCTTGGCCCCATTTATAGCTCTTTGTCATTGTATAGATGGACATACGTCCTCTCCATCTTATGTTGGTCGTGGTCTTGTGCACCTTAAATTGCTTGTCCTTCACGCATCTGATCTCCGATTGTCAGTCCGTTTGATCCTATCATTTTCTATCATTTTTATCGATCAATTGGCCTCTTTTCCACATGTTTTCGGCCAATTCCTCGAGGGGGCATGTATATGTCATTGTCATTGTCTGGGGCATTTCGTTATTGTTCTTTGAAACAATGCTCAGAATCGCATTGTCTCAAAGACGGGCAAAATGTAGACACCCAAAAATGGTCAACGCTTGCGAGGTCATACTTTAACATTTGCGCATTGCCTCATTTTAGGTTTTTGCATTGCATTAACATTTCTTCTATGTCACACACTTGGTCTTTATCATTTGCGAACATCGAGTCATTCTTCTACATTCTTCAATCACCTCGTCCTCAAATTTGGTCTTGTCGACAACATTATCCAGTCATGATTTTGATCGATTTTACTCTATCGCATGAATGTGCGTATTCATTTGTCATCAATCATTGTTCTCTTATCAATCTTATCATCAATCTTATCATTTTGGACATCGTCAATCCTAATTAGGATTTTGTCCTCTTTTCAATCTTGTCGATTTATCATCAATCCTTCAATCTTGTCATTTTAACGATCGATTTGTCATCGATCGTTGTCATGTTCAATCTTGTCATCTTGCGATCAATTTGTCATTGATCGTGGTCGTTATCAATCTTGTCATTTTGGCGATCGATTTGTCATCGATCGTGGTCATTATCTTGTCATCTTGCAATCTATTTTGTTGTCGATCCTTGTCCACTTGTCAATTTTGTCATTTTGCGACCGATTTGTCATCGATCGTTGTCTGTCTCAATTATGTCAATTTGGATCAATTTGTCATTGTTCCTCGTCAATTGGCGCATTTATCAATCAAGTCATTTTGTCGCATTGGCCATTTATCAAAATCAAATCATGACATTAATTATCTTTAATCAAGACCTAATTGTCATTTTCGCATTTCTAATTCATCTTCTAGGGTTTTATGATTTATTCATTTAACCTAATTTGTCATTTCTTCCTCTAGGATTACTAAATTATTTATTAATCCTAAGTCTTCTTATTACAATTAAATCTTTATTTAATTGGCTAATTATTCCTCTTTGTGAATTGATTAATAAATGAAAAATTATTAATTAATTCACTAATTCCTAAATCCTATTTTTCATCAATTTCAATTTCCTATTTTCTTAATTTCTAATTTCTTTTCCCTCCTATTTCATCTCCCAATTCTATGGGAATGACATTTCAATTTGTCATAAATTGTCATAATTGACAATCAATCAATTTGACATAGAATGTGTCATAATTTGTCATCAATTATCAATCAATCAAATTGTGCATGGAAAGTGCATAATTTGTCATATTGATTTGCAATTTCCCTTTGAATTGCATCATGTCAATCTTGTCATTTATCCAATTCTCCTATAAATTGGATAATTTTCTTCAATCAATCCCTTCTTCAATCCCCTTGAATCGCCTCATGAATCCCGAATTTCTGTCAAACTACCGAATTTTTGTTTCTAGTACTCTTGAGCTTTTTGCTTTCAATTGTGTGAGCACTTGTAGGTGAGATCCACAAACCCATTGAAGAGGAAAGAACAACAATGGAGCCGCATGGAAGGAGTATTCAATTCTACATCTGGTTTGCATAATTTTACTTTTGAATGCTTTGTTTCCATACCTCTATTGAATGTGCTTTGGAATTAGGTTCATTTCAATGAGTGTTCTCATGATATTGCTTTGATTGTTTAGTGTTTTGATTGATCTACTTATCTTGTGATGATTCCTAATTTCTACGCTACAGCTGCAAATGAATACAAAAAAATTTTTAGGGTCAGTTTTGTAAGGCTTGATGAATTATTGAAGGATCAAAGAGACACTGGAGACACTAGAGGTCTTGGATTTGAGCATGGAGAAAGATCTGGTACTACAAATTGGGGAAAGACACTAGACAACCAAAATTAGAAATCACTGGTAAGACAACCCAATGCACATAAATTTAATGGTAGATACTTTATTTGCAATAAGTTTGGTTATAGAGAAAGTCAATGTAGAAATAAAGCAAATTAGAATAAAAATGCAGTTCCCGGTCAATGTTTAAAATGTAATAAGTAGGGTCATAGGAGAAAAGACTGCAAAATGAATGTCAGATGTCATGCGTGTGGAAATTTTGGGCATATGGATAATCAATGTAGGTAGAAGAATGGTCAAGGACTCAACAAGGCAATTCAAAGAAATAATGTCACTTGCTATGTATGCAACAAAATAGGACATATTGTCAAATATTGCAGAAGCAAGAACAATTCAGTAGGAAATGATGAGAAAGGAAAACAAAAGGTTGAAGACATCCAGAAGGAGCATGAGAGGTAATGGGTTAAAAAATTTGAAGATCAACTGATAGAGACAATCAACCCAATTACTCAACCAATAGAGCAGAATGTTCTTTCACCGACAGGAAACTTATCTGGTAACTAAGGCATTAGCCTTAGAGGGAGGAAAATTATTGATGAATCTAGCATTACCCCTGGTAGAGGTCTGAAAGCCTACTTTAGATCTCAGTAAAGATATTTTGGAGATTCACTAAAGTTGAGATAATGGATTTTGAATCTAGTATGATATGCCGAAATGCATTAATGTCAATGAGAAATTAGGTTTTTCGCAGAATAAAAGGGAAATATTGGTCCATTTTTTATCACACTACATTCAGAGTGAAATAGAGCGAGGTTGTAAGGAAATCAAAATCATTTCAAGCACATTCTCAAGTGGATTTTCAAGAGCTTTCACTGGCAAAGGTTGTGAGGTATTTTATCATTTTTTTGATCTATCGTTGTTTGCAATGGCTTCTGGATTATCTTCCACTCTAATAGGTGTGGCTACCCCTGTTGTTGTTGACATCAAAGACCTTCCATGCCCTATTTTCAAGAAATGCCTACAGATTGCAAAGGTCAATGATTCATTTGGCTCATTTTCTAGGGTTCCCGAAGGAGTTTTGTATGTCTAATATGTTCATGCATACATTCACTATACTTTGGAGGATTTGTGTTCTGCTAAGATCAAGAACATGTATATTGGCACTTTGGTGAACCAGGATGGGTTGATGAAACTAGAATTTTAAATTCTGAAGGATCAAGGTGTTACCGACATTTTGGAGATGCCGAAATTTGAAGACGAATTGATCCGGTATGCACATAGCCGAGTCCATGGTAAATTCATATGGCTAGAACAACTCTAGAAGATCACCAAGGAGGCTATTTGTGTGATCACCAGTTTACCCCAGACCAGTCCAACCCCTAGAAGGAAGAAGATATCTAACAATGAGAATTATTACTATCAAAGACAAAGCAATTCAATTTACAAGCATGATCATCGGTTACAACGTAACCCAATCAAATCGGTTGAACTTTTTTTCCAGTTCATGCATTTTCTATGCTCAAAAAATTATAAAGGAGAATGAAAAGCTAGATCTATGTCAATGGATGTGTGATGAGTTGATAATAAACTTAGGAATTATTAAGGGTGAGAAGAGGGGTACTTTCCGGTATGGAAACCTTATTGTTTGTTTAATGCTTTTCTTTCTGAATGAGTTACCTAGAACCGGTAAGACTCAATGGGCATTTGATATACCAGTAGCAAAACAAATCAAAGATATTATAAGGAATATGAGATAGGAAAAGGATAGAGAATCCATTATTTGGGGTTATTTCAAATAATTCGAGAAGGAAATGAAAAAGAGAGAAAGAGTTCCAAAACATATTGTAGATAAGTACTCAACCGAAATCTATTTTATGGTGAAAAAGGATAAAACACTGATGGAGGCAGTACAACCTAGGAAGATCTAGATAACTGAAATGGGCTATGAGGTAGATGCTGAGATCTTGGACATGTATTCCAAGACTCTTATTGATTCCCTAATCGATGAAGTAGAGAAATCCTTTGGGACTGCTAAGCAAAAAGAAACTAAAGTTGAAATTGGATTCAGTAAGAAGAAAAGGGAAGGGAAGATCAAGAAGGTTGGGGAATCTATGTAGAAGATGTCCGCTGAGATAAAGAAGATTATTGGACTAGCTAAAGGGTAATCTTTGGCAGCAGTGCAGGTTCCACTAACAACAACAACCGACAAGGGTGTAGTAAAGAGGAAGAAACCAGAGACTTATTGGTGCAGGAGCACCTAAGGGTGAGCAAAGACCCTTTTCAATTTTGGCAATTTTGGTATAAGGATTGGTTCTAGTCCATTAGGTTGTCTATTTGGAGCTTGGAGTGCATTTTGACTTCTTTTAATAATTTCATGTATCGGCTATAATTATCCCGATAATCTGATGAGGTGCCATTGGCTATTGACAAGACTAGTTTTTGTGTCGCTCGATAACCCGATGGGAAAGCATGCAGTTTGGAGCGCACCATCGACTATCAGTATCACATGTTTGGAGCTATACCGATAACCTGATGGGAAGAAAGAAGGTTTGGAGCGCATTATTCGCCATCAACAAAACATGTTTGGGGCTACACCGATAACCTGATAAGGAAGCATTCTATTGGGAGAGCACCATCAACCTTCGGTTAGAGTGTTTTAATGCTACTCTGATGACCCGATGGAAACCAATGTGGAAGTATGTAAAGTGTAAATTTTCATCAAACATCGGAGTAAGTGTTTTGAGGCTACTCTAATGACCCGATAGAAAAGCAAGTGAGTTGTAAACTACCATTGGACGTCGGTGTAAGTGTTTCGGTGCAAACCCGATGACCTGATGGAAATCAAAAGATAGTTATAGTAGGAAACTGATTGTGTCGAATTCAATCTCGTCGGTTAGAGATTCTTCATGACATATCATAGAGGATATAAAAGACCCAATGGGCATTCTGTAAGGAGGTTGGAAAGGTGGAACAAAGAACATTTTCTGGTTTCTTTCTCAGAGTTCAATTTTTGTTTGAAAACTGTAAATAATGGCTTAAATCTTTAAATGCCAGTGTGATAGAGTAGATGTTACTTTTCTGTGTTTTGTGAGTTCCAATTTTGAAGTTGTGCCAAGATCAGCTCTGTAAATAAGTTGTCGTTTTGTTTCATTTTTTTTGTTGATGACAAGTAGTTATAACATGACTCTGTCTTGATTCTCCATCATGGGATCCACATGACCATTGGAGATTGTCAAGAAGAGCCAGCCATGTATAGTAGAGTTCTATGTGTAGTAGACTAGGGAATGGCGTCGGTCGTTTCAGCAGACTGGCCCTAGGTGAGCTTGATGATAGCCTGACTAGGTATCAGTGACCAAGAGGAATCACTTGTAGGGTAGACTGGAGTCTAGGCTATTAGCCTCAGACCAGGGGAAGATGGGATCAATAGGAGAAAAGACCCAAGTTTGAGAGGAAAATGACTTAGGAGAAGTCAAACATAAAGCTAATGGTAGATCAAACCCTACAAGGTGTCTGGTTAGATCTAGTGGATTAGTGAGATGGTGGATTGATGAAAGTGAATTCACAAAGAGAAAAGTAACAACCCTGGGTAGTGAGGACCTAGAGTGGAATAGGGGAATAGAGAGAAGCATTCCCAGGATAGGCTAGGAAAAAGGCATTGGTGTGAGTCAAGCTGACTCAAGCAATCTAAGATCCTCCCTATCAGATTGGTATTAGAGCAAGTTAAAGATTTGGGGTGAAGAGTGTAATGTAGTGTCCACCCATGATTCGACTTATTTTGACTAGAGTTGACTTTTATATTATGCTTGATAGATTTATCTAGACTATATTTTGATGATTTGGATGATGATTACTCATGTGCTTCAATGACTTATGATTGATGTTAGACACTATTGGACATATTCTATTTTGATTATCTATATGGATGTCGGTACTATCATGTTTGATCATGTGATTTGATGATATATGTACTCGATGGATTTTATATGCTCATTATGTGATGGATTATTGATAGATTAGATTTATCATGGTTTTGATGTTGATTATGATTATGCTAACCTTACTTCATGATTACATATGATGAGATGGTTATGAGATGTGTTTGACTATTGTTTGACTGCCTTTGTGATAGAGACAATTCCACATCACTCATTGTGAGCAGGATGTGTCATCGCGATTCTCTATCACTTGCTTGTTCTATATATGTATATTTATATATTGTATTGTCATTTTGTGGTTGTAGGATTTTGCAGGTACTAGACATTGACTCCACCTGGCTTCACAGGTCTGAGCATGTCATTAGTTCCAATGGCTTATGTGGTTCGAAGATGGCATGAGTTTCCCCTTACATACTCTAGGTCTAAGTTGTTCACCGTGAGTTGTTAGTGTCTTGGCATAATTCACCATGTCAGTTAGTAAGCTTGGTCTTTTGGTATTGTGAGTTCACTTTATGCCAGTTGATTTACTTGTTTATGTTAGAGTAATTATGTGGCTCTTGATGTGTAGTTTTATATTTGGTAATGTTTATTTTAATGTATTTAATTTATAAGTTCTGAATATTTAATTATTTGGTATTTATATTTATTTGGTAATTAATATTTATTGATTTTATAATTATTTTAATATTTGATAAGCCTTATTGTTGTTTAATAATTATTTAATAGTTGTGATTTAATCTTTAATGGTATTTGATTATTTAATTATTTATTTGACCTTCTATGGTTTGATATTTATTTGATATATTATATTTATTTGGTTCTTTAATTTATTTTATTAGCTTTTGGTTCATTTGGTTTTAATCCCCATTTGGATTATTTATTTACAGCTTATATTTATTTAATAGTTTGACTTTTATTCCTAAGTGGGGTGTAGGAACACATTAAATTAAATAAATAAATAAAACATTCCCAATTAGCTGGATAAGTATATTTTATTTACTTTACCTACCCTTCACTCTCAATGGTCGAATTCAAAATTGGTGAATAAATTATATTATACGGTGGGTTGGTAAAATATACTCTAAAATGGAATATTTTAATTGGCTGAAATTGAGGCTAGGGTTTTGGATTATTGTTGCTTTTTATTTTCTTCTTGTGAAATTTTTTGGGTTGGTTTTTGCTCTTCTCTCGAAAAAAATTCAGCAAGCTTCTTCTTGGCTTTGGATTTCTTCTCTCTTGGTTTTGGCTGGAGCTTGGATTGGATTTGGTTTGGCTTGTGGGAGCTCTTCTTTAGCTTCATTTCCATTACTTCAAAGTTGCAGGTTGGAGTTCTTCACCTTGTATTTTGTTTTTCAATGGCCTCTCTGTGTATGCATTGTGTCTGCATTGTTTTGGGTATTGGATTGAAATAATATCTTATTCTATAGTTTATTATTGCTGAAAGGAAATATCTGGGAAAAAACTTTATATTATTTGGGTTTTGTATAGTTGCTGAAATCTATGTTTTTGGTATCCTGTGTATGGCATTTCACGGCTCTGTGAGAAATGGTTCTAAAGTTATTTAATTTAAATCTTGGTTTATCGATTGAATTATTTTATTGTGCTTACACCCAAGTATTTCTTGTTTCTGGGTGTTTCTTTTCATATGTTTTTTGAACCCTTTCATTAAGTATGTAATTTATTATTTTACCTGAAAGTTATCTGAGTTTTTCGTAAGTTTTCTGCAAAAGCGTTGTATCTGCAAAAGCATTGTTCTGTATTGCATTTGCACTACTCTGCATAGCATATGCGATGTTTTAGGATGCATAAGCATGAATACGGAAACATAAGAATTGTTTCAAAATGCATATGTGCGATTCTGGAATGCAAAAGTGTTGTTCTGTGTTGCATTTGCGATGTTCTTTTTGACAGAAGCATTGTCCTGTGGGGCAAAAGCGCTAACCTATCCATGTTTTGTATTTTCCCAGTTTGGTCATTTTTGTGGTATTTTCCTGAATTGATTTTTGTACCAGAGGCTTTATTTGAGGTCTGTTAATATTTCCTAGTTTTGGGTTTGATCAGTTTTGATAGTTTTGAGTATAATTGTTCTTCTATGCATTGTGAGTACTTTAGACTCTCTTCCATGTGGATAGGCCATGGATGATTGAGTTGATTTCTATGTTGGTTTTGGACCAGCAAGTGAGTAGGCCTTGTTGTGATGTTATTCTTTACTTGATGGCAGCATTTAATGGCTTGATATGCCTTTGTTATTGCTAGCCAAGAGGCTCATTTTGCTATATTGATGTTGTATATTTTGTTGTGGCCTTGTTTATGTTGTAAGAGTATGTGTGGAAGTTGTTGGCTGCATTGAGTATTATTTTCATGTAATTATGTTGGTAGAGCCTCTTATGATTTATTGTTGGTCCATGTTAGGAGGATTGGGCTTCCTTGTGATGACTGGGGTCACAAGAGATAGGCTTGCATGAGGTTCCTTGTAAGGATGCATGAAGTCTAGACCACCAGGGTACATTGGCATTTTTCATAATTTGTATATAAGTCATAACCTAATAATCGATGGGTTGGGTAGTTAGATTAATTAATAAGATGATAAATTGATTTGTGCCTCATGACTTAGTCCTATAAGCATGAGAAGGCCGTGAAGATGGTAAGCTAAGCTCCCTTAGTCTCTCATAGGTTGAGATGGCTCCACATGTCCATCAGGCTAGTGCCTTCTATTATTATGTTATTATGTTATGAGGATGGCATGTGATGACACTCCACTCATACATGTGTTTTCCTTTATGATTTATGATTATGATTATTGGATGCACTTATGTCTTGATGAGTTTTATGCCTCTGGGAGTTCATTATTGTTGTATGGGTGAGTTCTTGCTTGAGAGTCCTTGTGTGGTTAGTCTCCTTGGTTATAGGTAGCAACTTAGATTTAGAGTTTGTGTTGGGACCTTGTGTCATCTCCTAGCATGGGGGGTGGTTCCTTTGGCTCCACATGGTCAGGAGGTTGATGCTTTTTAGCCATTGGGATGTTCTCTTGGATTCTTCTTGTGTGGATGTGGATTCTTCTTCATGATGTACTATGGATGTGCCTTTTAGCAGATGTATGGAATGGATAAGATGGAATGTATGTAATGTAACATTCTTGTATATAGTAGATGAAATATTTTAGTAGAAAGAGCTATGCTCATTATGTATTTAATCTACTTATATTTGTAAGATGAATTGTAGTTGGAGATTGGAATTTAGAGACATTGTATTTGTACTATTGTAGAGATGTGATTTTATGAATCATGGAAATAAAGTGGATTATAGTTGGAATAGAATGGAATTTCTTGATAAATTAGTTGTATTATTGCATGGAATGTTTATATGCTAGTTAGAATGTTAAATAATCTTGAAAGAGGAATATTTGTAGATTAATAAGTGAATATGTTAGAAGATGTTAATTGGATCTAGTAAATAGGAATGATTCACTTAGATGCATTGGTAG
The DNA here is from genome assembly GCF_030272615.1 of Cryptomeria japonica. Lineage (NCBI taxonomy): Eukaryota > Viridiplantae > Streptophyta > Pinopsida > Cupressales > Cupressaceae > Cryptomeria > Cryptomeria japonica. The sequence continues at coordinate 596,066,648 of NC_081408.1, read as the reverse complement.
AAATGAAATTATGCATATCATGAGGAATAAGTAATGTTGTAGGTTGCATATCTTATGGTTAAAGAATTAGAATATGATGCATTAATGAAGGTGAAATATACCCATCGTGTGTGTAGTATGTTATGGTGGAAATGAATTAAGTAATGATGTTAAAGTACCCTAGAGAAAGATTATTTATGTTGTTTTATTTCCGCTTGTGTTATTTGATGAAATGAGCAATGATGTATGTTCATATTGGTTAATTGGTTTATGAATGTAAATAGATGGAGATGTTATATGTTGCATTAGTTGTTATTAGATGCTAATTAAGAAAAAAAGTATGTCCATTTGTATATATTGTTTAGTTTATTTAGGGTATTTTGGCAGGCAATACAACTTGGTATCAGAGCCCATGTTCAACACTGGGTACTCTGGTTTTGATTGAGCCCGTTGTGCATTTTAGCATTTGGCATGGGGTAGTCTAGCGGTTTTATCCCTACTATTTATTTTCTTATTATAGTTCCCTTAGATGTTTAGCTTATAGTTTCCTTTGCATTTGCTTAGATAAGATGCTTGTTAGGGGTAGAGATCATTGTCATGCGGGTCACATGGGTACTCATAGGAACCCTCGGTCTGATGTTTCTGAAGAGTCACATCATGAGGAACAAGAGTAGGAGCAACCTAGAGATGATTTGATTCCATAGTTCTTGAACATGCTTTAGGAGCTTCTTGATCGCCTAGGACCGAGATAGGAGGAGAACCAGTAGGAGGGATCTCATCATTAGAAGCATCGAGAGAGAGAGCATTCACGTTCTCCTAGGAGGAGAATGGAGGTGGATCAGGAGGTGGTTGCAGCTAGTCATATCAGAGATCTGAATAGGACTCATCCTCCTACTTTTGATGGCTTAGGAAGTGGCATGGAGGTAGAGACATGGTTATTGGACTTAGGTAGGTGTTTTTCTATGCATCAATGTAGTAGTAACACCAAGGCAAGATGTGCAATTTTGCATCTTCATGATTTTGCGATGACATGGTGGCACATGGAAGAACAGAAGTTGCATTTGGACATAGCGACGATATCTTGGGAATTATTCTTAGAGCGATTTCATGCTAGATTTCTTTTAGATCATTGGAGGCAGAGGAAGGCCGATGAGTTCCATGATTTGAGACAGCAGAGGATGATTGTGGAACAATATGAGTGTAGGTTTTTCAAGCTTAGACAATATGTTGGATATGCAGATGATGAGCTGATGTTGATTCAACACTTTGTGAGAGGTCTTAATGATCGTATTGGTGGAGAGGTTCAGATGCACGGACCTAAGACCTTAGAGGCAGTTGTGGAGAAGTCAAGACTAGCAGAGGAGAATCTTTCATTAGCATTAGGAGGAGCGATTGGAGGACACACAGTTAGTGCACCTATTACATGATCTATAGTGAGAGGACCACAACAACAGTCTTCAGGACATGCTAGGAGCCATTCTTCTTCTTTCCATGGTGGTCAGTGGTTTAGGAAGAGGTTTTCTTAGGGGCAGAGCTTTACTCAAGGTGCTAGATTTTAGGTTGATAGGAGTCACAATCGTCTGCGTGATAGGAGACCTACTCCTTCTCAGCTAGCGTAGAGTTCACAGTCTGCTTCTAGTAGAGGCAGTGTTCAATAGTTGAGTACATCACCAGGTAGCAGAGTGTTTGTCAGAGATATTGCTTCACATGTGGACAGCCAGGTCACATTGTCATTCATTGTCCTCAGCGTACTTCTCAGATGTCAGGGCAACATAAGCCAACTACTTCTGAGCCTACAGTTGGAGATGTAGGAAGGTCTCATCATGTTTTTGTGGTGGTTGATAACCGTTAGGCTGAACATCAGGCCACCATTGTAGAGACATCATGTGTGATAGGTGGTATCTCTTGTTCAGTGTTATTTGATTCTGGAGCATCAGACTCTTTTATTTCTCCTTTTCTAGTAGAGCGATGTGGGCTTGCTATGACAAAGCAATTCGATAGGTAGAAGGTAGAGTTAGCTATAGGGTCCAAAGTGGTAGTGGATTCTCTTGTTCTTAATTGTCCTTTAGTTTTAGGAGATTTCCATACTTCTATGGATCTTCGTGTTATGTCTTTGGGATCTTATGATGTGGTTCTTGGTATGGATTGTCTTGGATCTCACCAAGAGCAGATAGATTGTAGAGGTAAGAGAATGCAGTGGATGGATGATAGTGGGAAGAGTTTGGAGATTGTAGGTATTCAGAGACCTATCTCTCTTCACATGATTTCTGCTATGCAAATGAAGAGGTGTGCGCATAAGGGTTGCCATTTGTTTGCAGTTAGAGTGAATGATGTGGATGAGGGAGTTAGCTCAGAGGATTTATTGTAGCAGCATCCCGTTCTTCAGGAGTTTGTATATGTTTTTCCTACTAAGATTCCAGGTATGCCCCCTTGGTGAGATATAGATTTTAGGATTGATTTGGTGCCAGGAGCTGAGCCTTTTTCTAAAGCTCCCTATTGGATGACCACACATGAGTTGAATGAGTTGAGGGTTTAGTTGGAGGAGTTGTTGGCGAAGGGGTTTATTCATCCTAGTGTGTTCCCTTGGGGTACACCTATGTTATTTGTGAAGAAGAAGGATGGATCTCTTCGATTATGCATTGATTACAAACAACTTAATAAGGTGACGGTGAAGAACTGATATCCCTTGCCTCAGATAGATGATTTATTTGACCAAATTAAGGATGCCAAGGTCTTCTCTAAGATTGATCTTAAGTTTAGGTATCACTAGTTGAGGATTCAGGAGACAAACATTCATCACACAACTTTTTGCACTAGATATGGTCATTATGAGTTCACAGTGGTACCTTTTGGTTTCATGAATGCACCTTTGGTTTTCATGAGCTTGATGAATGGTGTATTTAGGTTGTATTTGGATAGATTTGTATTAGTATTCTTGGATGATATTTTGATTTATTCAAGATCGGTTGAGGAGCATGAGGATCATGTGAGGCAGGTTTTGCAGTGTCTTAGGGAGAATCAACTATATGACAATTTGGCGAAGTGTGATTTCTTCCAGGCAGAGGTGAGGTATCTTGGTCATGTGATTTCTGGAGAGGGTACCACAGTTGATCCCTCGAAGATTCAAGCAATTGTTGATTGGTCAAAACCCACTAATATGGGAGAGGTGCATAGTTTCATGGGTTTAGCAGGATATTATCACAGATATGTTTAGGATTTCTCCAAGATAGCTCATCCTATCACTTCTCTTCAGAGAAAAGGGAAGAATTTTGTTTGGACAGAGTAGTGTGAGATAACATTTCAGATCCTTAAGGAGTGTTTGACCAGTGCACCTATTTTAGTAGTGCCAGACCCCTTGGGGAATTTTGTGGTGTCCACGGATACTTATTTGGAGGGTCTAGGAGCAATGTTGATGCATGATGGTCATGTGATTGCATATGAGTCACATAAACTTAAGAATCATGAGCAAAATTATCCCACCCATGATCTTGAGTTAGCAGCAATGGTTCATGCTTTAGTTAGATGGAGGCACTTCCTTCTTGAACATAGATTCGAGTTGTACAGTGATCATCACAATTTGCAGTATATCTTCACGCAGCCAAATTTGAATGCTAGGCAGAGGCGTTGGATGGAGTTCTTATGTGAATATGACTTTGAGGTGAGATATATTTAGGGTAAGGAGAATGTGGTGGTAGATGCATTGAGTCATAGGAGGCATGAGATTTCAGCAATGTCTCTTAGTTTGGATTTGAGGGGTCGTATTCTTAGTGCCCTTCCTTCAGATGTATGGTATCAGGACATTATTGTAGAGGTTGCTGCAGGTAGAGCTCTTGACGGCAGATATGCAGGTTATTCAGTAGAGTCAGATGGACTTCTTAGACATTTGGGATGTATTTATGTTCCACCATCAGATGGTCTTCAAGATTTGATCGTGTTAGAGGCACATTGTGCACCTTACTCAGCACATCCAAGTGTCAAGAAGATGCATGTGGATTTGAGACAAATATATCATTGGTCTGGTATGAGGAGAAATATTGCAGATTTTGTGGCATGTTGCCTAGAGTGTCAGCGAGTGAAGGTAGAGCATCAACATCCCGCATGATTATTACAGTCACATTTGGTTCCAGGATGGAAATGGGATATGGATTTTATAGTTGTATTGCCCATGTCTTCATGTCGTCATGATGCTATTATGGTCACTATAGACAAATTGACCAAAGTAGCACACTTTTCTCCAATCAGGTCTTTGTATACAACAGTGGTATTGGCTCGGATTTTCTTGGAAGGAGCTGTGAGGTTACATGGTATTCCTTGGCAGATCGTATTAGATTGCGATTCAGTGTTCACATCAGCATTTTGGATAGCTCTTCAGCATGATTTGGGTACGTAGTTGAACTTTAGTTCAACTTATCACCCCGAGACAAATGGATAGACAGAGAGGGTGAACTAGGTTCTAGAGGATATGTTGAGGATGTATGTGATGGATCAACAGTCTCGTTGGGAAGATTACCTCTATCTGGTTGAGTTTGCATACAATAATGGTTACCATAGCTCTATTGGTATGTCTTCTTATCAGGCATTATATGGTAGACCATGTCGCATGCCCTTGAGTTGGGATCATTTAGAGGATAGAGTGTGTATTGGATCAGAGATGTTGTAGGATATGGAGGAGCAAGTGGCTCGCATTAGAGAGCATTTGTTGGACTCTTAGGATAGATAGAAGAAATATTTAGATTCTCATTGAGTGGATAGATAGTTTTCTATTGGTGACAGGGCATTTCTGAGAATTCGCCCTCGAAAGAGTCTGACCCATTACAGAAAAGGATCTAAGTTGGTGCCTCGATTTGTTGGACCTTTCAAGATTTTGGAGTAGATTGGTCCGATGGCTTATCACCTTGCCTTGCTGCCTAGCTTGTCCGACATCCATGATGTCTTTCATGTTTCAGTTTTGAGGTTATATCATCCTGATATTTTGCATGTGCTGGATTGGAATGCTTTATAAGTCGAGGATGGGAAACTTTCTATGGAGCCCATGCACATTCTTCAGCACAAAGAGATATCCCTCACAAGTCGGAGCGTAGAGAAGGTAAGTGTCCAGTGGGATCTGATTGATGATTCTTTAGCTACCCGGGAGGATGTAGTGCATATGAGAGAGCTATATCCCTATTTGTTCTCAAGCTTCCAGGAGTAAGCCTAGGCAAAGGGGGGGAGAATGTAGTGTTCACCCTTGATTCGACTTATTTTGACTAGAGTTGACTTTTATATTATGTTTGATAGATTTATCTAGACTATATTTAGATGATTTGGATGATGATTGCTCATGTGCTTCAGTGACTTATGATTGATGTTAGACGCTATTGGACATATGCTATATTTATTATCTATATGGATGTCGGTACTATCATGTTTGATCATGTGATTTGATGATATATGTACTCGATGGATTTTATATGCTCATTATGTGATGGATTATTGATAGATTAGATTTATCATGGTTTTGATGTTGATTGTGATTATGCTAACCCTACTTCATGATTACATATGATGAGATGGTTATGAGATGTGTTTAACTATGTTTGATTGTCTTTGTGATAGAGACAATTCCACATCACTCATTGTGAGCGGGATGTGTCATCGAGATTGTCTATCACTTTCTTCTTCTATATATGTATATGTATATGTTGTATTATCTTTTTGTGGTTGCAGGATTTTACAGGTGCCAGACATCGACTCCACCTGGCTTCATAGGCATGAGCGTGTCTTTAGTTCCAATGGTTTATGTGGTTCGGAGATGACATGAGTTTCCCCTCACGTACTCTAGGTCTAAGTTCTTCACCATGAGTAGTCATTATCTTGGCATAATTCGCCATGTCAGTTAGTAAGCTTGGTCTTTTGGTATTATGAGTTCAGTTTATGCCATTTGATTTACTTGTTTATGTTAGAGTAATTATGTGGCTCTTGATGAGTAGTTTTATATTTGGTAATGTTTATTTTAATGTATTTAATTTATAAGTTCTGAATATTTAATTATTTGGTATTTATATTTATTTGATAATCAACATTTATTGATTTTATGATTATTTTAATATTTGATAAGCCTTATTGTTGTTTAATAATTATTTAATTTTTGTGGTTTAATCTTTAATGGTATTTGATTATTTAATTATTTATTTGACCTTCTATGGTTTGATATTTATTTGGTTTCTTATATTTATTTAATAGTTTGACTTTTATTCCTAAGTGGGGTGTAGGAACACATTAAATTAAATAAAGAAATAAAACATTCCCACTTAGCTAGATAAGTATATTTTATTTACTTTACCTACCCTTCACTCTCATTGGTCGAATTCAAAATGCGTGAATAAATTATATTATATGGTGGGTTAGTCAAATATACTCCAAAATGGAATATTTTGATTGGTGGAAATTGAGGCTAGGGTTTTGGATTATTGTTGCTTTTTATTTTCTTCCCGTGAAGTTTTTCGGGTTGGTTTTTGCTCTTCTCTGGAAAAAATTTCAGCAAGCTTCTTCTTGGCTTTGGATTTCTTCTCTCTTGGTTTTGGTTGGAGCTTGGATTGGATTTGGTTTGGCTTGTGGGAGCTCTTCTTCAACTTCATTTCCATTACTTCAAAGTTGTAGGTTGGAGTTCTTCACCTTGTATTTTGTTTTTCAATGGCTTCTCTGTGTATGCATTGTGTCTGCATTGTTTTGGATATTGGGTTGAAATAATATCTTATTCTATAGTTTATTATTGCTGAAAGGAAATATTTGGGAGGAAAGTTTATATTATTTGGGTTTTGTATAGTTGTTGGAATATATTTTTTTGGTTTCCTGTGTATGGAATTTCACGGCTCTGTGAGAAATGGTTATGAAGTTATTTGATTTAAATCTTGGTTTATTGATTGAGTTATTTTATTGTGCTTATACCCAAGTATTCCTTGTTTCTAGGCATTTCTTTTCATATGTTTTTTGAGCCCTTTCATTATGTAATTTATTATTTAACCTGAAAGTTATCTGAGTTTTCCGTAAGTTTTGTGCAAAAGCATTGTTTCTGCAAAAGCGTTGTTGTGTATTGCATTTGTGCTCCTTTGCACAACATATGCGTTGTTTTAGGATGCATAAATGTGAATATGGAAACATATGCATTGTTTCAGAATGCATATGCATGATTCTGGAATGCAAAAGCATTGTTCTATGTTGCATTTGTGATGCTCTTTTTGACAGAAGCGCTGTCCTGCGAGGCAAAAGCGCTAACCTGTCTGTCTTTTGTATTTTCCTAGTTTTGGTCATTTTTGAGGTATTTTCGCAAATTGATTTTTGTACCAGAGGCTTTATTTGAGGTTTGTTAATATTTCCTAGTTTTGGGTTTGATCAGTTTTGATGCATTTTGATACTTTTGAGTATAATTGTTCTTCTATGCATTGTGAGTACTTTAGACTCTCTTCCATGTGGATAGGCCATGGATTATTCAGTTGATTTCTATGTTATTTTTGTACCAACAAGTGAGTAGGCCTTGTTGTGATGTTATTCTTTACTTGATGGCAGCATTTGATGGCTTGATATGCCTTTGTTATTACTAGCCAAGAGGCTCATTTTGCTATATTGATGTTCTATATGTTGTTTTGGCCTTGTTTATGTTGTAAGAGTATGTGTGGAAGTTGTTGGCTGCATTGAGTATTATTTTCATGTAATTATGTTGGTAGATCCTCTTGTGATTTATTTTTGGGCCATGTTAGGAGGAGTGGGCTTCCTTGTGATGACCGAGGTCATGAGAGATAGGCTTGCATGAGGTTCCTTGTAAGGATGCATGAAGTCTAGACCACTAGGGCACATTGGAGTTTTCTGTGATTTGTAAATAAGTGATAACCTAATAATTGATGGGTTGGGTATTTAGATTAATTAATAAGATGATAAATTGATTTGTGCCTCATGACTTAGTCTTAGGGAGGATGTTTTAGGATAAGCTTGAGAAGGTCGTGAAGACAGCAAGCTAATCTCCCTTAGTCTCTCATAGGTTGAGATGGCTCCACATGTCCATCAGGCTAGTGCCTTCTATTATTATGTTATTATGTTATGAGGATGGCATGTTATGACACTCCACTCATACATGTGTTTTCCTTTATGATTTATGATTATGCTTATTGGATGCACTTATGTCTTGATGAGTTTTATGCCTCTGGGAGTTCATTATTGTTGTATGGGTGAGTTCTTGCTTGAGAGTCCTTGTGTGGTTAGTCTCCTTGGTTATAGGTACCAACTTAGATTTAGAGTATGTGTTGGGACCTTGTGTCATCTCCTAGCATGGGGGGTGGTTCCTTTGGTTCCACATGGTCGGGAGGTTGATGCTTTTTAGCCGTTGGGATGTTCTCTTGGATTCTTCTTGTGTGGATGTGGATTCTTCTTCATGATGTACTATGGATGTGCCTTGTAGTAGATTTATGGAATGGATAAGATGGAATGTATGTAATGTAACATTCTTGTATATAGTAGATGAAATATTTTAGTAAAAAGAGCTATGATCATTATGTATTTAATCTACTTATATTTGTAAGATGAATTGTAGTTGGAGATTGGAATTTAGAGACATTGTATTTGTACTATTGTAGAGATGTGATTTTATGAATCATGGAAATAAAGTGGATTATAGTTGGAATAGAATGGAATTTCTTGATGGATTAGTTGTATTATTGCATGGAATGTTTATATGCTATTTAGAATGTTAAATAATCTTGAAAGAGGAATATTCGTAGATTAATAAGTGAATATGCTAGAAGATGTTAATTGGATCTAGTAAATAGGAATGATTCACTTAGATGCATTGGTAGAAAGGAAATTATGCATATCATGAGGAATAAGTAATGTTGTAGGTTGCATATCTCATGGTTAAAGATTTAGAATATGATGCATTAATGAAGGTGAAATATACCCATCATGTGTGTAGTATGTTATGGTAGAAATGAATTAAGTAATGATGTTAAAGTACCCTAGAGAAAGATTATTGATGTTGTGTTATTTCCGCTTGTGTTATTTGATGAAATGAGCAATGATGTATGTTCATATTGGTTAATTGGTTTATGAATGTAAATAGATGGATATGTTATATGTTGCATTACTTGTTATTAGATGTTAATTAAGAAAAAATTTATCTCCATTTGTATATTATTATTTAGCTTCTTTAGGGTATTTTGGCAGGCATTACATGTAAGACTGATCTTGTATCAGAAGGAGTAAAGATGGTGACCAATGCAGAATTGGCTAAGCAGGTCGTTGAACAAGAAGATGAAAAATGATTGCTCAAGTAAAGGTTGGAGCAGTTGGAGCAGAAACTAGGTGTGGTGGAAGTCAAGACAATAGAAGTGAGTGGGAAGATATATGAGAAGGGTAAAATGTTGGCAATAGAGGATGAAGTCCCTACCCCAGACCCTGTTGTTGATCAAGAACCATTTTTGAAGTATTTGAAGGAAATGAATGGAAAGTTTTTGGAAGGGGTACCACTTTTTAGTGGCAAGATGGAAGCAGAATCAGTAATGGAATGGATAGAAGGAATGGAAAATCATTTTGAGTGTGAAGGTGTGACTGAGTCCCAAAAGGTTAAAGTGGCTAAGTCAAGAATGAGAGGTGCTTCCGTTACTTGGTGGAAGTTTATACAAAATGAGAGAGAGAGAGAAGGTAAGATCCCCATCTCTACTTGGAAAGGGATGGTAAACAAAATTAGAGAGACTTATCTTCTTGGGGATTATGAAGTGCAGTTGCATAGGAAAAGACAAAACCTAAGGAAGAAGGAGTTAAATTTAAGTACCTACACTAAAGAGTTCCAAAATTTGTATCTAAGGTCAAAAGTGATGGAGGATGAAAGCATCAGAGTAGGAAGATATCTTAACAGTCTGAGATGGAACATACAAGAGGAATTAAGTTTGTTGAGTCCAAATACCATTCACAAATGTTATCATTTGGCCCAAAAGTAGAAGAAAAGAATAAGAAGAAACATGAAGGTACCAGTAGAGGCAGAGGTAGAGGCCAAGATTCAAAAGGTTATAGAAGAAGCTACATTGGAAGAGGAAGTGAATTGAGACCATAAGGAGGGTCAACATCGACTAAGCAGTCTAATGAATCCAATGGAAGAGGAAACTATGGTAGAGGAAGAGGTCATAACAACCATAACAGAGGTAGATCTGGAAGTTCTGGTGGAGGTTCATACTTTGTAAACATGAAGTGTTACCATTGCAGTAATTTTGGTCATCCTGCATATAGGTGTCCAAAGAAGGCAACCTCTTCACATTCAAAGAAAAGAATCAATTATGTGCAAGAGGATTCTCATAGTGTGAAGTCTCTTGAAGTAAATATTGATTTAGAGAATGGTGAGTATCTGATGGTTAGAAGGGTACTAATCAGGGAACCGGTTAAGGAAGAACCTAAACAGAGGAGGTCTCTTTTCAGAGTAAAGTGCAAGATACTTGGTAAGGTCTGTAAGGTGATCATTGACTCGGGATCAACTTACAATATCATCTCCAAAGAAGTGGTAAGTAAACTTGGGTTGATTATCATGCCACATAGTCATCCTTACAAGGTCACATGGTTGAATAAAGGACAACATGTGTTAGTAAATGAACAAGTATGGGTTGAATTTGCAATTAGGAAATATTCAGATAGATTTATGTGATGTTCTACCCATGGACACCTGTCATTTGTTGCTAGGCAGACCATGGAAATTTGACAGGAAAGCTATCCATGATGGTGAAAAGAACTCTTATGCATTCACAAAGGAAGGGGTGACATACAGGATTCAATCTTTGATAGAGGATAGAGGAACCAAGACTAGTGGTCCTAATGTGTTGTTGGCTAGAGGAAAAGAATTTTTGAGATATCTCAAGAAAGGAGATGGAGAATATTATGCTCTCTTAGTGAAACCTAGTTAAGAAGAGAAGACTAAACAAGAAGATTTACCTATAGAGGTTTAGCAGTTGTTAGAACATTTCAAGGACATTGTGAGTGATGGGACACCCGCAATGCTACCTCCTCCTAGAATAGTAAGTCACTAGATAGACTTTATACTCAGAGCATCACTACCTAATAAATATAAGATGACTCCTGAACAAAAAAAAGAAGTGGCAAGACAAGTACAAGAGTTCCTTGACCAAGGTCTAATAAAAAAAAGTATAAGTCCATGTGTTGTGCCAGTGGTGTTAGCAACCAAAAATGGAGGTAAGTGGAGATTATGTACTGATTCTTGGGCAATAAATAGAATCACCATAAGATACAGATTTCCTATCCCTATGATTGAGGATTTAATGGATTGTCTTGGAGAAGCAAAGTATTTTACTAAGTTGGATTTAAAGAGTGGTTATCACCAGATCTGGATTAAAGAAGGGGATGAATGGAAAACAACTTTTAAGACTACAAAGGGGTTATATGAGTGGTTAGTTATGCCATTTGGGCTTACTAATGCCCCTAGTACCTTCATGAAGTTGATGAATGAGATGTTGAAGGACTACATAGGTAGATTTGTAGTGGTATACCTTGATGATATCCTCATATTCAACAAAACAGAGGAAGAGCATCTTGAACACTTGCAGATTGTATTAAGGAAACTACATGAGGAATAGTTGGCAATCAACCTTGAAAAATGTGAATTCATGAAGCAAGAACTCATTTATCTAGTTTTTGTAGTATCCCAAGGTATTTTAGAAATGAATCCTAGCAAGGTGGAAGCAATACAGAGTTGGCCTACACCAAAAAATGCTATTGATCTATGAAGTTTTCATGGACTTGCCCAATTTTATAGGAAGTTCATTCGAGGTTTTAGTGAAATTTGTGCTCCTGTTCTTTATATAATTAAGGGTGGGTTGAAAACTAAGTTCAGGTGGACTAAAGAAGCCGACCAGGGGTTTGAGTTACTCAAAAAGAGGATAGCTACCCAACCCATCCTAGTTTTACCAATTTTTGATAAGTTGTTTACCCTAGAATGTGATGCTAGTCATATAGTGATAGGAGCTATTTTAAACCAAGAAGGAAGACCAGTAGCATTCTATAGTAATAAATTGAATGATGCCAAGAAGAGATACTCATCGTATGACTTAGAATTTTATGCTTTAGTGGAGGCTCTTAGGAAGTGGAGGCATTGTCTTTTTCCCAAAGAATTTGTAGTGTTTACAGATAACCAAGCCTTGAGTTTTATCAGTTCTCAAGAAAACTTGAGCAATAGACACATCAAATGGATAGAATACCTGTAGGCATACACTTTCACTATCAAGCACAAAAAGGGACAACTGGACAAGGTAGCAGATGCCTTAAGTAGAAATCTTCTCACTGTCCAAGAAGTGACTTTACAGAGCATAGGTATGGAGAGTTTCAAGGAGCTTTATAGAGAAGATGAAGACTTTTATGAGGTATACAAGGTATGCAGTGATTTTAATAATCATTTCAATAGCTAGTATGCAGATTACACATTGCAGAGCGGTTTTTTGTTTAAGGGATGTTAGTTATGTGTGCCAAGGGGATCTATGAGGGAAAATATCATATAGGAAAAACATAATGAAAGTATTAGTGGACATTTTGGTCTGAATAAAACACTTGAATTGGTGCAAAGATTTTATTACTAGCCGAAAATGCATAAAGATATCAAGAAGTATGTTGAGTAGTGTATTGTGTGTCAGAAAGACAAAGGTACTAGTTTAAATGCCGGACTATACCAACCTTTACCATTTCCCAAAAGACCGTGGGAGTGCATCAACATAGATTTTATTGTGGGTTTGCCAAAAACCAAGACTAGCTTGGATAGTATTTTTGTCATTGTTGACCAGTTTAGTAAAATGAGTCATTTTTGTTCCATGCAAAACTACGCATGATGCTAGTTACATTGCACATTTATTTTTCAAAGAGGTGGTAAAAATTCATGGGTTGCCTCTCAGTATAGTTTTAGACAGGGATGTGAACTTAATGGGACACTTTTGGAAAACTCTATGGACAAGACTAGGAACTAATCTTTCTTTCGGTTTTGCTTATCATCCGCAGACAGATAGTCAAACTAAGGTCATTAACCAAGTACTGGGTAATCTTCTAAGGTGTCTGACAAAAGAGTATGGATAGATATGGGATCAAGTGCTACCACACGCAGAATTTGCCTATAATGACATTGTCAACAAAAATACAGGTACGAGTCCTTTTGAGATTGTTTATGGACTCCACCCATGCGGTGTTTGTGAACTTAGAGATTTAGGAATCCTGGAAGGAAGAAGTTGGCATGCAGAGGATTTCACTTAGTCTATGAAAGAGGTGCATTAACAAGTGCAGAGAACCTTGATCGACACTACGTAGAGGATTAAGGCTAAAGCAGATGAGAGGATAAAAGACATTCAATTTGCAGTGGGAGACATGGTTATGGTACATCTGAACAAGGCAAGATTGTAGAAGGGAGTCCCTAGTAAGCTTTAGATGAGAAGAATAGGACCTTGCAAAATTTTGGCTAAGTATGGCTTCAATGCTTATAAGGTAGATTTACCTGGAGATTTGGCATTGTCCCCTATGTTTAATGTCCAAGACTTGGTTCAGTTTAAAGGTCCTGTAGTAGTGCCTAATGGACCAAATCCAAAAGAGGAAACTACTCTCAGTTATATTCTAGTACCACCCGTTTCTAAACCACAGATGGAACAAATTTTAGATTCTAGGGTGAAGAAGCAAACGAGGCATGGCATGTATATGGAACACTTAATCAAGTGGGGCAACGAAGCTGAAGCCACTTGGGTTGCAGAATCTGATTTCAAAAGACTAGGCAGTGATGTCGCCTTGCTACCCCCAAGGGGGACTTGATTTTTCATGTGGGGAGTATGGTTCAGGAGCACCTAAGGGTGAGCAAAGACCCTTTTCAATTTTGGAAATTTTGGTGTAAGGACTAGTTCTAGTCCATTAGGTTGTCTTTTTGGAGCTTGGAGTGCTTTTTGACTTCTTTTGAAAATTTCATGTATCGGCTATACTTATCCCGATGAGGTGCCATCGGCTATCGGCAAGACTAGCTTTTGTGCCGCCTAATAACCCGATGGGAAAGCATGCAGTTTGGAGTGCACCAATGGCTATCGGTATCACATGTTTGGAGATACATTGATAACCTGATGGGAAGGTAGAACATTTGGAGCACATCATCGGCCATCGACAAAACATGTTTGGGGCTACACTGATAACCCAATAAGGAAGCATTATATTGGGAGTGCACCATCAACCATCGCTAAGAGTGTTTTAATGCTACTTTGATGACCCGATAGAAACCAATATGGAAGTACGCAAAGTGTAAAATGTCATCGGACATCGGAGTAAGTGTTTTGAGGCTACTCTGATGACCCGATAGAAAAGAAAGTGAGTTGTAAAATGCCATCAGACGTTGGTGTAAGTGTTTCAATGCTAACCCAATGACCCAATGGAAATTAAAAGACAGTTATAGAAGGAAACTGATTATGTCGTGTTCAATCTCATTGGTTAGGGATTCTTCATGACATATCATAGAGGATATAAAAGACCCAATGGGCATTCTGTGAGGTTGGATAGGTGGAACAAAGAACATCTTTTGAATAACAATTTGAAGACCATTTTCTGGTTTCTTTCTCAAAGTTCAATTTTCATTTGAAAACAGGAAATAATGGCTTAAATCTTTAAATGCTAGTGTGATAGAGTAGATGTTACTTTTATGTGTTTTGTGAGTTCCAATTTTGAAGTCATGCCAAGCTCGGCTCTGTAAATAAGTTGTCATTCCGTATCATGTTTTTTGTTGGTGACAAGTAGTTATAACATGACTCTGTCTTGATTCTCCATCATGGGATCCACATGACCATTGGAGGTTGTCAAGAAGAGCCAATCATGTATAGTAGAGTTCTATATGTAGCAAACTAGGGAATGGCGTCAGCCATTTCATCCGACTTTCCCTAGGTGAGCTTGATGATATCCTGACTAGGTATCAGTGACCAAGAGGAATCACTTGCAGGGTAGATTGGAGTCTAGGCTATTAGCTTCATACCAGGGGAAGATGGGATCAATAGGAGAAAAGATCCAAGTTTGAGAGGAAAATGACTTAGGAGATGTTGAAGGTAAAGCTAATGGTAGATCAAACCTTGCAAGGTGTCTGGTTAGATCCAGTGGAATAGAGAGTTGGTGGATTTATGAAAGTGAATTCATGAAGAGAAGAGTAACAACCCTCAGTAGTGAGGACCTAGAGTGGAAGAGGGGAATAGAGAGAAGCATTCTTGAGATAGGCTAGGAAAAAGGCCTTGGTGTGAGTCAAGATGACTCAAGTAATCTAGGATCCTCCCTATCACTTATATTTCCCTTGTTACATCCGGTTCTGACATTGATGTTGTCCCCTCATAGATACCTAAAAAATTTATTAGGATACCAAGGAAGAAGGCTGAGGAACTAAAGAAGCAAAAAGTGAAGGTTACCCCTCCGACAACACCAAAGAAAATCTCAAAGGAGAGGAAGCCCACAAAGAAGAGGAAACTGATTAAGGAGTCTACTTCTACTCCCGACAAGAAGAAATTAGATGTAGATATTTCTTTCAAATCCGGTAAGAGTATTGAAGTCATTCCCCCTCTTTCAGTTGCTGAGTTGATTGATCAAATCACTAAAGATGAAATTTTGAGTAATATACAACATTACTATGTACATATGGATGATAAGGATTGAATGGAGATAGAGGAATCATTTTTTTATACGTAGACATATATAAGAAGGTACTTTTAGAGATTGAAATATAGATATCGACAGATTTATATAGTAAACTAGATGCTAGAAGGTTATTTGTGGTTGGAGAGGATATACATATAAAGGTACAAGAATTCTTAACTATGTGTGGTACTATAACTGATGAGGAGTTGTAGAAGTGTTTAGAGTTTGCTAATAAATCAATTTTCCAAAGAAAACATGGGCATGTGAGTCTCATGGTAGGTAGAGTGAATGAGATAGTTAAGGAGACACATGAGGCTTGGAAAAAATCCTTTGTAGATAAACCGAGATTCTTTACATCACCGAAAGTCTCTCAAATGTTTAACACTCCAAATATCCCGGTAGATGATAAGGGGAAAAATATATTGGGAATGAATATACCGATTTTTTATCAAAAACTAAGGATATTCCTCCAGTAGAACCACTTGTACCTAATATAGAGATACTGGTAGATAACATTGATACTATACATGATAAGCAAGATACACCATAACAGATCATTCTAGATATAGAGGTCATTGATGTGTGAAAAAAAAGTAGGTTGAGGATGTTGAACCTCTGACATGAAATATACATATTGAAGAGGTTAAGGTTGAAAAGATTACTACACCAAGTGGCATAGCCACCAGTGCAAGTCTTGAGGTTGAATCTTCATAGAAGATTTTGGATAGTCATTCATTGTTGGCACTTGACTCATCCGGTCAAGTTGATTTTGCACAAAAGAATATTGAGCAACTAAGCTATTTTGAGTTGATGTATGTTGTAACTTAGAAGTTAAGGAAGGAAGGAATTGAAGACAAGCAGGTTATTGGGCAGACCATTCCAGTTTTGCATCAGCTTTCACCGGAATATAAGGTAGATCATATTAGTAGTCCATCTGGTAAACTAAAAGGTTGATTGAGAATATTTCCAAAGAGTTTAAAACCCTTTAATAGGTATCAAACTAGTAGTTGATTGAGCGGTATAATGCAGCCTGAAAAGTCACTTGTGACAACATGATTTCATCTGACAAGGCCAAGCTGACAGATGAGATATCAAAGATTTATGTGGCTCTAAATGAGTGTAGCAATATATATATATAGGTCCTGTACTAACACCAACAAACTTACAATAGACCTTGAGATGAGATTGAAGGTGGCAAAGGCCCCATTAGATCTTTTGGCTAACATTTTTTATGGTACTCAAACACTGACCAGTACCATTGATGGTCATTGATTACAGAGTCTGAGATTTCTGGATTAGAGAAGGACATGGATAGGCTGATCCAGCATGCAAGAGAATTAAGAGGTTTGGTGAGTCCCCGGTTGAACACTTTGTTACTTCATAAGAGTGAAAACATAGAGTTAATGAATAAACCTACTCTGATAGACATATCAAAAGAAGAGCTTCATGCATATAGTCTTAATGGTTTTATATCCATTTTGAGCACATTGAAGATAGGTTGGGATGCATATTTACGATTTTTGAAGAATGCTTACCCAGATATTTAGTATATCTAGATCCGTTAATCACATTTTGGTTTATACAGAATTCCATTTCTTTCATTCATATGCCTCGGCTTTGGCATTGTTGTCAAAGGGGGAGAGGTTGAAGTGAAGAATGTCTAGGGACATGAGAAGTAATGTATAGCTCAGGGGGAGCAGTCTTCCAACAGTTTTTGAGATCAGTTTTGGAGTTTTTGGTAGGGAACCAGAATAACACTTCAGTGATCCATTTTTCACATGAGTGTTTCCATCAATGCCAAAGGGGGAGATTGTTGGCAATTGACACTCATCTGGCTTAGTTGTGTTGCCATTGATGGCAACACACACCATTTTGGGTTGGTCACTTAATCGGTACTCATCGATATTCATTGATTGGAAACCAACATTCAGTCATCCGACACACAAGGAACCGACACTAGTAGGAAAGGGAATTCAACAATCTAGGAACTGGTATATGAGGCCGACACAGGAGATTGATTTGATAGGTCTACATGACAATGATCAAAGGCATCGTTCTTGAAGTTTAATGAATTTATTTTTACTTAGGCCGACATGTAAATAAATTGTAATATCTTTGTAAGCTGACATAAGGCATTTATGTTTGTGTTTGGGAAGGGTATTTAAGTTAGTTCGGTTAGGTTATTTTGATGGATAAGGATGCATAAAAAGGTAATGGAATATAATGTTTTATGAGAAATCTTGATCAATAGAATGCGAATGTAATATTTTGTAGTCAGTCTTGGATTTTGGTTTAGAGGTTTGGAAAGCAAAGCAAGATACTCGTAAGGAAGGACATAATGTAAACCAGTACAAAATGTGCTTTAACTGGAACTCATCCAGCATAGAAGATGCACTCTTAGAGTTTAGAATTTTGTTTCTAACTCCATATGTGGTGTTTTTAGTCAGTGAGGCTCCTTTTGTGATTAGCATTGTGCTCTAGGTTGTTGGCCTTCTTGCATGTGCAGGCCCCTAATGTAATATTTATTCATCTGACCAATGGATAGATATTATGGTTCTCCAATCCCATTGTGGTTTTTCCTCTTTGATATTTTCCACGTATAAATCTTTGTGTTATGGTTTATGCTCTTGTGGTTTCTTCATTTCTATTTGTTGTTATATTCTTTCATGTTTACTGGTTACTGAATTGCATTTCTAATAAGGTTAAAATTGATTATATTGAAAGAACATTGATTCACCCCCCCTCTCAGTGTTCTCTGATTCCAACAAAACTATCTTTGAATTATCTGATTTCTCCTACTCTCTTGGTGATCTTCTTTAACTTATTATTTTTTCTATAATATGTTTTCTACTATCTGATTTCTTACTATCCTTCCTTCTAACTTATACTTATATCTCCTCCTAACATAGAAATGAAACTAAACAAGTACGGATAAGTGATTTGAACTGAAATTTATATCTTATTAGACCAGTGCCTTATTTATTTTGGGCAATGGAGTCATTCACTTGCAAACCCTATGTATAACTTTGAAAGACAATTTTTAAATCCTCCCTTGGATGGATCTGTCAATTACCCAACCCTGAATATTACAATTAGATATCTTTGATTACACTTAGTCTGATTGAATTTAACTCTCATAGAAAGACCAATCAAAATAAAATGCAAATAGCTGCCTTTTGTCTCAAATGCACTCTATATTTTTCTAACTTACAATTATGACATAAAATCTTCACACAAGGATTTAAGATAGCAACCACTTGCTTCAAATGGTAATAACAGAGAACTAATCTAAAGATGAAAGAATCCACAACACATTTAGAAAATAAAAGAACTCATTCTTGTATTGCTTGAAAAGATGTATTACAACACTGATAATATCTTTACAGTATTTTATATTACAAAATCTGATTCACCCCCTAAAATCTCTAATGTTTTACATATAAATATCCTATACTAGGATTATATCACTTCACTTCATCTATCACATCTCTTAGGTTGGCATCTTTTTGACAATTTAGTCATTGCTAGAAACTGTCTGTAGTTCACATCATTTTGACATAGGTTATACCAATAAGTAACCACCAGCTTGATTTTGATCTTTGGGTTACCTATGCTGAACACATCTTGGTTGGTGCTTATAGGGATTGTTTCAACTATCGACATACCTAAAAATTGTCTTCCTGACTTCACAAGTCATCCCGATGAAGATCTTCCCCTTGTATTTTGCCCATCGCTATAAGATATTCTTATACAGGTATAAGTGCACTATTGGAGTAGCTATTTCGATGTCATTACATATACTCATTTTTGGAATAAGTTGCTCTATCAGATCATAGATGATCCATTATTTTGATTTCATTAGTTTTACCAATAGGGGTATCATTTTCTTTCATCGCCATAGTTCTATCTGATATTAGCTCCTCGTTCATAAGTGCATAATCAGGATAGTTCCCCTGATATCATTCTATTTACACATCATTGAAATAGTTTTAGTGATTAGAATATTGTTGAGATGCTATCCCGACCTCATTAGTTATTCTGATATTCTTGCATAGCACTCCTTTTCTATTTTCCTTCGTCAAGATGACATATCCTGAAATGTGTGTGTGTCGGGATAGCTTTCTCTATCGGTATTGCAAAATATCATTTGTCTGCCTTTGATAACTATTTCGATTGACATCCACATGCTTGGTTCAATATAGCTATACCAAAATGGTGATATCTGGATAATTTGTTCTATTGGAATCACACAGAATTTTTATTCCGCCTTTAGTAGTTATTCTAATGGGTAATCAAGACTTCATGTTTGACATTGCTATCTCGATGTCTATATTTAGCTCTGATTTATTGGATCGGGTTAGCTATTCTGATAAGACTATCTAACATTGATTTATCAAATTGAAATAGCTATTCTAATATAGACATGAAATGTTTTCTTAGTGAGGTTATCTTACTGGTCTTTCTTGGATTTATCAAGATTTTTTCACATATCATTAGGGAATAATGGAGATAGTATGTGGGATTCTATGTTAGGTAGAAGAAAACTTATATAGCTTCAACATTTCACCATTTTAAACACAAAAGCTTGGTGATCATGTCAGGGGCATTGTTATTAAAATTTAGGGTTCCAACATAGTCACCATAGGAGTTTCAATAGGTTTGGAGTCATCTAACCCAAAATTCTTCAACAATTCCTTCACATATTTAGTTTGAGTTATAAATATACCTTTTCCAATCTATGAAATCTGCAAACCTAAGAATTTTTTTATCTCACCAATCATAGACATCTCAAATTCTTTCTACATATCACTGGAAAACTTCATGCTGAAGTTATCATCTCCTCCAAAGATAATATCATCAATAAAGACTTCAACAATCAAGATGTTATCATTATATTGAAACCTTGAATTTTCATAACAATACCCCTGACATGATCACCAAGCTTTTGTGTTTAAAGTGGTGAAATGTTGAAGCTACAAAAGTTTTCCATTATGATGCAGGAGCATCCTTGGTCGATCATAAATCTTGCATCAACCAAAAATATTTCCTTTTAGTTTTGTTCTTGTCTAGTTCTTTATGCAGTTTTCTGTGTTCTTATCAATTGGTACTAGTAGTTGCTTATTTTTCATGGCAGATCTTATTTTTGGTTTCCTTGCTAGTTCATGTGCACTAAACCTATCCTATGTTATTTTTCTAGGTTATGGACCGACTTATGTAACGTGTTGGTGGATGCTCCCAATGCATTACCGGTTGGATTTATTATTTGGTTAATGTTGTTTCAGTCTTAGGCCAACTTTTTTTATCATTGGTTTGAGGGTTTATGTAATGCATTTATTGTATCATCTTTTAGGTGGCCGACCTAATTGTTTAGGTCATGGGTTGGGATAAATATGATGTAAGATCTCTTTGTAGATCATGGTATGGGATTAAGGATTATCTGTGTGGATAAAATTATAATCATATGCAAAATATTTGGTCAATCATAGGTGATAAAATTGGGTTTGTGTAAGAGGTTTAAGACCTCTCACATTGAGCTTAATCTGAACTATACTCAGGAATAGGAGATTCTATTCTTGAAGTTCATTCTTATTTCTGGATTGTAGTCTGGATTTTTTTTGTAGTCAGTGAGGCTCCTTTGTGATGAATAGTGTGCTCTAGGCTGTTGGCCTTCTTGCATGTGCAGGCCCCTTATTATAATCACATACTTATTGCAGAAGTATTATCTAACTGTGGGTAGGCTTCCCACCATGGTTTTTCCCTCTACTAGTTTTTACACATATAAATCTTCATGTTATATATTGTGGATGCATGGTTTATGTCTCTTCTTAATTGATATATCTTCTATTTTGGTATTTGGTTTATGCATTCTGGTAAAAGGTTTTGTGTGCTTAAAGTTTCACAATCTATTAACAATTGATTCACCCCCTCCCTCTCAGTTGGTCACTGGTTATCCTAAAAGAATTGGAGTTGTTAAAGAAGTTGCAGAACCTGAAACAGAGAAACATGACTGTGAAGGAATATACTAAGGAATTATATAAGGTGGTGATTAGATCTGGAAATAGAGAGATGGATAGAGAAAAGGTGGTGAGGTACATAAATGGACTTGATTTTAACATTCGAGATGAGATGAGTATGTTGAGGGTTTCCACAATTGAAGAAGCTTACCAATATGCTTTGAAGGATGAGGAGAAGATGAGAAGAAGACAACAAAATAGAGGGAAGGAAAAATTCAAGGGACAGATGAGTGATAGTATGAAGAAATTGTTTGAGGAAGATAAATCAAAAACTAAGTGGAGTAAAGAACCAGAACAAAAGATACAGAGGAAAGGCAGTAGCAGTACTGGTAGAGAATTTCCTTTCAAATGTTTCAAGTGTGGAGAAACCAAACATAGATTCTATGAATGTAAGAAGGGAGTGGCAAGAAGTTGTGTGGAAAAAGAGGAATTGGAAGGTGAAGGTACCAGATTTGACAGTGCACCGAAGAAAGGATAATCCCTTATGTCAGAAGAAAGGATACCAGATCTACTCAAAGAAGAGTCTTTTCTAGACTGTGTGTAAATCAAGTGTAAGTGTTGCAAGGTTATTGTAGAGAGTGGAAGTACCAACAATTTGGTATCTGAGGAGATGGTTTTGAAGCTTGGATTGAAGAGGCTTGAGCATCCTTATCCTTATGAGGTAATCTGGTTGCAAGATGATCAAAAGATATATATAAAGAAGCAATGTTTGATAAATTTTAATATTGGGCCTTTCAAGGATGAGGTTTTGTGTGATGTTGTATCTATGAGTGCTTGTCATGTCTTATTGTCAAAACCTTGACAGTTTGATAAAGGATCTATTTATGACTGTAGAAGAAACCTAGTCACTATTGAGAAGGATGGGAAGAAGTTCACATTGATTTATTTGAAGGAGAAAGAGAAGAAGGTGAAGAATATGAGTCCTGGGAAAAGTTGCAGTACTGAGAAATCGATGGCAGAGATAATACTAGAAGGTTTGAAGAAAGATCTGATAGAATCGGTTGTAGAGGTTATACGAGAGGGTGACATGAGTTTGTAGAAGGATCTAACATATGAGTCTGTGGAGAGATGGAATTGGATGACAAAGAGCTTATGGTGACAAACTAGATGAAGTCTTGTGGTAGAAAGAAATCAGAGTTGCAAAAGAAAGAAGGTAGTAAATAGACACAATGTACAGATCTTAAGAAAAGGAAGAGAAATAAAGAGAGTCAGGAGTTAGAGAAGCCAATTGAGGCACCGAAGGAGCTAAAGCAGAGGTTGGAAGATAAAGAAGATGTTTGGATCAGAAATGAAAATGTGGTCTTTATTCCAAATCCTTTTAGATGTTCATGAGTTGCCTCTCATAGAACATCTTTTTCTACCTAGGTTGTCTGATGCAGTAGCATCCTCGGTCGATCAGAAATCTTGCATGAACCAAAAATATTTCCTTTCAATTTTGTTCTTCTCTAGTTCGTTATACAGATTTTTGTGTTCTTACTGGTTGGTACCAGTAGTTCCTTTCTTTTCATTTTAGATCTTATTTTTGGTTGCTTGGGTGGTTCATTTGCTTAATTCCAAATTTTCCATTCAATTGGGTTGTTTTCCAGTCAGTTATCGCTTTCGGTTGACTTTTTCTGGCTTCTGGGATAGTTCTTGTGCTTACCAGTTAACTTTAGTTCATTGCCGGTGATATTCTTGGTGTGTGGATCCATTTTGGCTCTTTTCCAATGTTCTATGGCATGTGGCCAACCTTCCCACTGAACCGCACCTCTTAGTTGTTATTTTTTGAAAATATTTCTTTAATTCTTAGGGCCGACCTAGTTACACATTTCATTTTCCTTCTTTGGTAAATGTAATCTTATAAGGTCGACTTAGTGGGTATAAATATGATATCTAATCATTCATAGGGGGCAGAGGAAGTAGGATTGAGATTGAGAATTGAGATTTGCATTTTGTGATTCAGTTGATTCTTAGAGTTCTGATTGGATTATTTCTGGATGATAGCCTGCATGTAAGCAGTTAACTATCAGATGTTCTTAAATGATTATATGATAATAACTGGATGGTTGTCGGAAGTTATAAAGTAATAATATAATCCATTTATGTAATCTTGTTATTTTTTCTTGTTTCTTTCATTGTGTTACTCTTGTTGCATAAGATGATTGATTATGGCTGCATCAAGTGGTATCAGAGCTAGTTATGGACTGGCTGGTGGAAGAATTGTTTGTGAATATTGAGGCATTCCTTTGGGTGGACAGATCGCCGATTTGAGGCAGGCTGCACATGTGTTCAATAGATCGCTGAGGGGAGGCAATTGAAATTGGTAGTCAGATCATCAAGTTGAGGTAGTTCACCAGAGTGGAAGATGAGATGTCACCTAGAAGGACAAACCCCTAGAGGGTAGAGTAGATGATGGAAGACTTCAACAATGAAGCAAGGAACAAAATCTAAAACTCTTTGGATGGTTTTTTGAGAAACCCTGAATTTGAGGATGAGTATGAGGAACCTAGTGAAGAGCTTGAAGAGGTTGAAGGACCAGAAGATGAAAGAGAGGAAATATTCCTGAGAGGAGTGGCACAAGTGAGTAAAGTTCATAAAGTTGAAGTTTCCAAGTTTTCTGGAACACTGAACTCGAAGGATCTGATCGATTATATCGGAGAGTTGGAGGATTACTTTGAGTTTGAGGATGTCAAGGACCCACACAGAGTCCGATTGGTATAGACTAAGTTGAAAGGGAATGCTACCTTATGGTGGAAAGAATCACAGAAAGATAGAGTAGAGAATGGTGAATTGAAGATCACTCGATGGAGACAGATGGTTGCAAGATTGAAGGCCAAGTTCATACTCGAAGACTATGAATTTGTTGACAATTTGGAGGAATTTATTATGTCTTGCATTGATGTTTTTCATTGATGTCAAAACTATCTCATTTGGTTTTCTACCGGATTCCGGTAGAGTGGTTGGACTTTGATGATGATCAACAGATTTGTCTCTGGTATATTACGATTGGTGGAATTGGTTTGGTTTGGTTATTCATGTGGTTCAGATGCTTGTCACATTTAGTTGGTTTGGGATTTGGTGATCCGAAAGCTATCATATGTTCTAGTAAGCCTTTTGGTTACCGGTAAGGGTTTTATCGGCAGAGCTTCATTGAAGATCTTTTGATGGATTCAATAAGTGGTGCTGGTGTGGCTTCTATAAGGTTTGTAGGATGCTGATGGTTATCGTGTTCGTGTTCTAGTTCATTGGTGGTGTTTGCATTTAGCACAAGACCTATCCTATGTTATTCTACTAGGTTATAGACTGATTTATGTATTGTGTTGATGGATTCTTCTGATGTGTTATCGATTGGATTGGTTAATGTTGTTTCGGTCTTAGATTGACTTGGTTTATCATTGGTTTGCAGGTTTATGTAATGGATTTATTGTATCATCTTTTAGGTAGCTGACCCAATTGTTTAGGTCTCAGTTTAGTATAAATATTATGTAAGATCTCTTTGTAGATCATGATATGGAATTAAGGATTATCTATATGTCGATAAAGTTGTATCCATATGCAAAAGATTTGGTCAATCATAGGTGATCGAATTGGGTTTTTTCAAGATGTTTAAGACCTCCAACATTGAGCTTAACCAGAACTATACTCAGGCATAGGAGATTCTATTCTTGCAAATCATTCTTATTTCTGGATTGTAGTTTGGATTTATTTTGTAGTCTGTGAGGCTCCTTTGTGATGAGCAGTGCGCTCTAGGTTGTTGGCCTTCCTGCATGTCTAGGCCCCTTATTGTAATCACATACTTAGTGCACAAGCATTATCTAACTATGGGTAGGCTTCCTACTGTGGTTTTTCCCTTTACTGGGTTTGTTGTGGATGCATGGTATTTGGTTTATGGTTTATGTCTATTCTTAATTGATATATCTTCTATTCTGGTATTTGGTTTATGCATTCTGGTAAAAGGTTTTGTGTGCTTAAAGTTTCATAATCTGTAAAAAACTGATTCACCCCCCCTCTCAGTTGTTCACTGATTATCCTAGCAATTGGTATCAAAGCTTGGTCCTCTCTGTAGAAGCTTAATCACTTGAGGAAGATCCTATGGAGACTAATCATTCAACTTCAACTTCTTATCAAAAGGACAACCTTAGGATTGAAGGAATGAATTACAGGGTATGGAAGCTTCAGATGGAGACTCATCTGAGATGTCTTAGCAAGGAGATTTGGGAGATCGTTGAGAAAAGATATACACTTTATGATCTAGCATCTAGAAATCATCCTCTGATAGACTTGGATACGAACATTAAAAATGACTGTAGAGCTAGAGAAGCCATCTTGAGCGCCCTTTCAGATCAACAGGTAATGGGATTAATAGATAAATCATCTGCAAAGTCTATATGGGATAAGTTGGAGACTTTGAATGAAGGTGATTCTACTGTTAAAATTGCTAAACTTGATGGTTACCGGGTAAGGTATGAAAACTCTAGAATGGAGGAAGATGAAAGGATTACAACTTTTATGGAAAGAGTTAATGAAATTGTCTTGCGAATTCAGTGTTGTGGTGGATCTTTGAGAGAAGATGAGATTGTTTCTCAAGTATTGAGAGCATTGCCTCTGGCTTACAAGATGAAGGCTACTGCAATTAATGAGTTGAGAACTATGTCTAACACTTTTATTAATAGGTATACTTTGGCTGGAAAGTTATCTACTTTTGAGCTTGAAGAATTTGGTCCTCAAGGAGCTACAAAGACATATTTTGCATTCAAAGCATTTATATCATCAACCAACAAGAGTGATTGGAAATCATTATATGCAAAGGAACTGGAGGATATGAAGAATGAGGATGAAGAGCTTGAAGAACTTGAAGCTCTATTTGCAAGAAGAGTACCTAAAGATCTGGTAGGAAGTAAGTATGAAGGAAAATCACCTTTCAAATGTTTTGCATGTAATAAGATAGATCATTTTGCATCTAGATGTCCTTAGAGGAATTTGAGATTTGAAGAGAAAGCTAGAAGATCTTTTAGGCCTAACCATTATTATCAGAACAAGCATAAGTATAGGAGGATCAAAGATAAATCATGCTACTATGCAGATGAGGAAGGTGTAACTAATGATTCTAATAATGAACCAATAAAAGATTCAGCTAGTGGATCCAACAATGGAAAGGAATGGGTATTCATGTCTATCAAGGAAGATACTTTGAAAACTGTCATTCATATTGAAGAGAAGGCCCTTGATTCTAAAGTTGAAGATAAGAATGAATGGGTGATAGATAGTGGATGTTCACATCATATGACTGGAGATAAAAGGAAGTTTCTATCTTTGAAAGAATTTGATGGTGGTCTTGTCAGATTTGGAGATGACAAAGCATGCATGATCAGAGGAAGAGGAACTATATGTTTGCAATTGACACTCATTTGATTGGTTTCAATATGTTGTCATTGATGGAAACATATTCCAACTTTCACAATTTGGTTTGGTTGTTTACCAATAGACACTTCCCAGACACTGACACTGACACCAACAGGTATCTTTAGTGGTTGGAAGGAATTCTTTGGGTGGTGACATTTCAGGTCGACATGACTTTATCAGGTTATCGGTATTGGAGGCTGACATCATTTTGGGAGATCCAACATCAGCAATTGATTTTGATATTTATGTATATATGTTATTGAGTCAACATGTATATTCATCTTGTAATTATCTATGTAAGCCGATATAAGGCATGAAGGATTGTAAGGGTATATATGTTAGTTGATTAGATCATTTTGTAATATGGAAGGATAGGAGAATGTGATAATGTTTCGAAATGGGAAGTTTATGTAAGAGGTTATTCCAGTAAGGGTTTAGAGTTTTAGACTGAAACAAACAAAGCTTAACCAGAACTATATTCAGGCATAGAAGATGCTATCTTTGTACTTCACTCATTTCTCTGGATTGTAGTCTAGACTTGTATGTAGTCTGTAAGGCTCCTTTTGTGATTGAGCAGTGTGCTCTAGGCTATAAGCCTTTGTGCAAGTGTAGGCCCCTATATTTTTTAATATCTTTTCATATGGCCAGTGGATTGATATTGCAGGTCACAAATCCCACCGTGGTTTTTCCTCTTTGATTTTTCCATGTATAATTCTTTGTGTTATGGTATTCATTTGTGTGATTGGCATATTGGTTGCTTTGATTCTTTCAATCTTATATATACCAGTATACTGGTTGGTGAATGTATCTTTTAATAAGGTTAAAATTGATCATTCCAGTAGAACACTAATTCAACCCCCCCCTTAGTGTTCTTGGATTCCAACAATTGGTATCAGAGCCTTGTGCCTTGGAGGAAGTTTAACAGCTTGAGTAAGATCTTGAATCCGGAATCCATGGATATGAGTTTGGAGAAGAAACTTGAGGTAGCACTTGAAGATTATGATTTTGAAAGGATGAAGAACTTGAAGTTACAAGATGAGTTGAATTTTTCTCAGGACTTCATTCTTATCCTACAAGAGAGGTTGTCATCTATTCAAACTAGTAGGAAGGAAATTTTGCAGAATAAGGATAATGAAGAGAAAGATTCCCTTAATGAGAAATGTCAGAAGATGAGTAAGGAGAACATGGCCATGAGGAATGTAATGCAAGCCTTAACTATGAGGATGTCAAAGGAGATTGAGGACCAAAAGAAAAAGGAAGAAAATCTTGCTATATATTTGAAAGACAAATTTGAAGAATGGTTGGTTCATGAGAATGAGATGTTGAGAATAAATTTAGTACAATCCCAGAGTAATGAACAAGAATTTGAGAGACAAGTGATAATTTTGAGAGATGATCTGACTACTGCAAGTGAGTATAAAGAAAATTCAAGGTTAGTTCAACATAGCTTGATGAGTTATTGAAAAGTCAAAGATAGAATGGAGAATCTAGTGGACTTCGATTTGAACAAGGTCAAAGCTCAGGTAAATGACAATCAAAACCAAAAGGCACCGGTAAGGTAGCTTAATGCTTATAAATTTAATGGTAGATGTTTTTTTTGTAATAAATTTGGTCACATGGCTAGGTAATGTATAAATAGAGCAAATCAAAACTATAATTCTGCTCCCGATCAATGTTCTAAATGTAATGAGTATGGTCATAAGACAGAAGATTGCAAAATGAATTTTAAATGTTATGCATGTGGAAAATTTTGACATATGGCTAATTAGTGCAGGTCAAGCAATTATACTGGTTTTAGCAAAGCAATTCAAAAGAACAATGTTACATGTTATGCATGCAATGAGGTTGGACACATAGCTATGTTTTGTAGAAGTAGAAATCCACCGGTTAACAATGAAGGATCAAATGAGAAAGGAAAAGAGAAGGTTAATGAAATCTGACAAGATCATATCAATAAATGGGTCAGGAAGTCAGAAGATCAATCAAGAAATGGGAATGCTTTGGTTACTCAATGGACAAAGGAGGTTGCTCCTATACCAGCAAGGAGTAGGCAAAATTCATGACAATACTACTTATGCCCCGGGAAAAGGTTCTAGAAGATGTTCTAGATATTGGAGATGCTTATCTAGCATGGGGATGTTAGACCGAGATCCAGACTCTTTCACTGGAAGTTATTCATATCAATGATAGATTAGGGTTTTTCTTGGAGATTAAAATGTTGAATTTACTTCATTTATGGTCACTTTGCATTCAGAACAATTTAGAGTGATTCAGAGTGAGTCTAAGGCAATTCAGTGTGATCGATATCTTCTTGAGCGATTTCACCATCAATTGGAAGAGTTCCTTAGGGTTTCCCTAATAACTACTTCATGTTGGCATTTTTTATGATGATGTTGTGATTGTCATTGATGGACACACACTTACTTTGAGATCACTTTTTGTATGTATGAGTTATGCTCAACCGGTATTTGTTCCAACTAGTATTATGTATTATAGTCTTTAGACTATCGATGTTTTGCAGAAAGTGTTTACTGATCTCAAGCGATATGAAGACCCAAAGTGGTATGAAGGCCTCAAGCGGTTCGAGGATCTCAAGCGGTAGGAAGGAACTAAAGAGGCAGTTATCATTTTTCCCAGTCTTCATTTTTGACAACCGGTAATTGGTAAATGTATGAACCAGTATTACTCTGTGATGAGTTACCAGCCAGTATTTTTGTGATGAGTTATCATCCACTGACACTTTGGTGGTGATTTTGTGTCGTGTTACCAAATGTGTCCAAATGCACTGAACCTAGGAACTTGCAATGTAATCCTATTGAACCGACATGAAATCAGATTCCTTTATAAGGACATCATGTCTAGGGTTTAGGAGTTGTCAGGGTTTTAGGAGGTTGATGAAGTTTTTTGTATGTGCTATCATAGAAGAAGATTAGGTCTGTGTGAAGAAGAAGAGTGTAGAGATATTGAAGACAGAAGTAATGCTGAAATGCATTAACAATGAGCTATCAAGGATCTAACCAAGCATACTGTGCTAGTATTTAGATCACTCACTTGTTGATTACTCACATCTTCGACAAGTCTAAAACCCTTAACCGGGTAGGCCTAGCAAAGCCTTTATAAATCCTCTAACAAGATGGTTCACAACTGTGGATCTAAAATCCTCTCAAAAGGTAGTCTTTAATCAGACTTATCTCCTAACAGAGATCTAGCTTCCTAACAGGATCCATTCTGGTGAAGAACATTGTATGACCTTAACTGGTCTAATCTTAACCGGTCTGGTTAATATTCTACAGATAGTTACTTGTGAGTTTCATCTCACCGTGGTTTTTCCCATTTGGGTTTCCACATCAAAATCTCTTGTGTTATGGTGATTGTACTCTTGTGGGTGAATTCTTTATTTGTTGTTTGGTTTGCATTTGTCTTAACCGGTTTTTTAGTAAATCTACTATACCGTTTAACTGCTAAACTATTTAAGTGTTTGAGTTTAGTAATTTTTGGTATAATAATTCACCCCCCCTCTTAGTATTCATCAATTGGTATCAAAGCCAACCTTTCTATAAGTTTAACCACTTGAAAGGAGATATGGGGGAATACACTGTGAGGGAGCTTACTCATTATCTCACTCAAACTAAGAAAGCCTTTGATGAACTTAAAGTCAAATATAAAGCCTCTGTAGCAAAGAGAAGAGAGCATGCTAAGAAACTAATGGAGCTTACTGAAAATAGTTCTTCTGTTGAAGTAGACATGGAAGCCCTAGTTGAAGAAGTTGAAAAACTGAAGGAGTCTAATGCCAATCTGAGAAGGGAACTGAAAGGACTGACTATCAGAATGTGTCAAGAGCTTGAGAACTAGAGGAAAGATGAAGACCTGGTAAAAGACAAAGATCATGAGATCTCCAAGCTGAAGCAAGAAATCAGTGCACTTACCGCTCATCTCCAAGAGAGTAAAGTGGAAAAAGAAGAAATGCAAGCTGAACTAAAATGGCTATTTCTGAGAATGCAACCTTGAAGGAATCCAATATTGATATTTCCAAGGAACTCACTGAGTCAAAGGAAATACTTGCCAAATTCAATAAGAGTACTGTTAAGCTAGAACAAAAGCTTGAATCAGCAAAATCGGTAAAGAATACCACTGGACTTGGTTTTTCTGGTTATGAGGAAGGTGAGACCTCTGGAACAAAAGATGGAGCATCAAAGAAGCAACTGACACCAAAGGGTAAAGGTAAGAAAAAGTTTAAACCTATTTTCTCTAATTGTCTCAAGGAAGGACATGCTACTAAAATATGTAGAAATAAGGCTTACAATAATTTTCCTTACTTTCTAAACAATAAGCCTAGATCCAATAGATTCAATGGTAACTGCTATGCATGTAACAAGTTTGGGCATAGAGCATTTGAATGTAGGTCTATTATACGCAACACTGGAAGATATCCTCAAAGGAGTCAACGAGTTTTTCCTAAATCCTCTATGAACCAGAATCCAAACTGGTATAATGCCTATGACCATTAGTCAGGTGGTGGTGGCTATCAAGCAGCAACCGGTTAGAGGGCAACCTATTTGATTTTCCATGGTAGCGGTCACACTACTGCAAAATGCAGGAGGAAGAATGGTAGAATGAAAAATGGACCATGGAGAACACCTGGAATGGTATGCTATCATTGCAACAAACCAGGACAACCTGCCAGAACCTGCAGAATGAGAAAGAACATATTAGGTGATATATCGGTCACTCTGGAAGGAAAGATTGATGTTGAAACTGTTCAAGCAGATATGAAGACAACATGGAAGAAGAAACCCAAAGAAGAGTCACAAGAAGAACCGGTTTCTACACCTAGTGTGGAAGTCGCTGAACCAGCAAACTAAGCTTCAAAAAAGCTTATGGGGAACAAATCAATGAAATGTTTCGAAGCCTTGGTTTTCACCAGTAAAAGACCTTAACGGGTATGTGTTACCTGTCAATCGACAGAAGACCAGAAATGGTAAAAGGCAAAATTAGGGTTTATAACTTAATGGTGGAGCATTTATTATGGTAGGTGAAGAATTTGTTTAAAGGGGATTTCATGTCATTTTCACTTATCAATTTGCGAGCGAAGAAATTTTCAAGTGCAGAGCGACCAAAGGTGATTCGACTTGCAATTCATAGTGAATTGAAATCTTGCAGAAGAATTCTGAGGTACTTGCAACCTATCAATGAAGAACACTAAGCGATATTCAGACAATCGAAGTGGTGAAGTGTGCATTGTATTGACAAACCCTAAATTTTGAAATTCTGAAGGTATTTATCGAAATTCTTGTTTATTAGTTAATCATGGCTTCTGCATCACACTCCAATCCTAGTGCACCTGTTCATTTAGCAGATTTTATCTAACGGAAGATGAAATACAATGTCCTATCCCAGATACCCACTGGAGTCATAGTGGATGATGATATTTTAGGGTACATTGATTGTAAATTGGAAGACCTAGGATCTCTTGTGATCCATTCCTAGCTAGGTCTGTTCTACGGGGATGACAAAAAGATCAAACCAGAATACAACATCTTGGAAAGGAAGAAACTTCACAATGTGATGTATTTTCTTGAAGAAATCACAGAAGATCATATCCGCATCATCCTGAGTAGAGTGTATGGAGACAAAATGTATCTCGAAAGGACACATGACATAATGCCTGAAGCTATTCATGTCGTCACCGGTTTCTACAACACTAGTGAGGTGCCATCCCTAAGAAAAGTCATCAAGACTAAAATGACTAAGCTCATTGGTTACGTGAATGACCAATGGGGAATGATCATCAACACCATCAAGGATGATCTAGTCAAGTATTCCTGCATGGTGATCGGATATCAAATGTTCTATGCTAACAGAATCAACTCTGTCTCTACTGCTGCGGTGAATGCTGCCTACAAAATGATCATGGAAGATGCCTCATTTGATCTATGCACCTGTATGAAGAGGCAAATTTTGGTAAATCTAAAGTCAATCAATCAAGACAATGCCTTAAGATTTAAATTTGGACAACTATTGGTAGATTTTTTTTTCTACTTTCAAGGCTATTTTCTTGGAGTCGGTGATATTCGATGGTCTACTGGCCAATCGGTTACCAAACAAATCAGAAAAAAGTCTTCAAGTGGTGGGAACCGGTAATCTTGAAGTCTTGAACAAATACTTTGATAAATTCAGACACAAGATGAGCCAGAGGATGAGAATATTTGGCAATATTGTTAAGAAGTATGAAGAGGACATCTTCTTTATCATCAGACTAGATGAGTGCATAATGGAGGTGGTGGAGCCCAGAAAGGAAAAAGTTGAACCCATGGGATATGAGGTGATGTATGACATGCTAGATGGGTATGCCTCTACCCTACTTGCCTCGCCTCTTGATCCAAAGAAGAAGAGAATTGGCACCTACTTGGAAAGGGTAACACCGGTTGAAGAATCTTCAGTGAAGAAGGGAAAGGCAGTGCCATCGGTATTGACACTAGTTACCTCTGCAAGTCCTAAAGTGACCAAGTGGTCGCCGGCCAAGAAGAAACCGGAAGTTGCACCTGCCAAGGTTTTTGAAAGAAAGCGGAAGACTAAGAGAAACTCACCTAATTCTGAGGATACAGAACTTGAAGTGCAGCCTAAAAAGACTAGTTAAACAAGGAAGAAGGCAAAGACAACTAGCAATGAACCAACATCATCAACAACGGTAAATATAGATATTTCCTCTTACAAGCCATTGACACATTGTCAAAGGACTATCAAGAATGTTAGGAGAAAAGTGCTAAGTGATTCAATAGATCATTTTGATGATTTTAATGATAATGAAAAGGAGGAAGTTGAATAGGAAGTTATTCAATATCTATCTATTAATGACCGGTCGCCATCAGAAATTAGATCTGTGACACTGGATTCTTTATACAATTATTTAGATAACAAATGGTGCATTGCCATTGAAAAAGAACAGGAAATAAGAGAGGAAATATTTGCACAATATTTTCTTGATGTGTCAAATTTTGAGCTCTATGAAATCATGGATAAGTACAAAGGCCTCTTCTTCATGAGAAGAAGAAAACTCTTGTTACTGGAAGGAAAAGTTTTTGAAGTGGTGAAAGATACACACTCCCATGCCAAAGCTGCTCTGAGGTTACACCAAGTGTCTGAAGCCAACAAGAAGGCAGAACAAGAACCAAAAACCGGAAAACTAGATGAGGTATATGATAGTGAAGGAGAACCAGTTACTGAATAGATGGACACTATTGACATTGATGCTTTGGATGGTGAGGATGTCACTCTAGATGCAGCAAATGAAAAGGCTGATAAAGAGAGAGTGGACAACAAAAAATAGGACAAAGAAAAGGCTGACAATGAGCAAGCGGAGAGAGAAGAAAAGAAAAAGAAAGATGAAGAGAAGAGGAGAAGAAGAAAGAAGAGGAGTGGAAGAAATAGGTAGAAGAGAAGAATAATTAGGAAGAGGAAAAGAAGAAATAGGAAGAAGAGAAGAAGAAACAAGAAGAGGAAAAGAAGAAACAGGAAGAAGAGAAGAAGAAACAGGAAGAGGAGAAGAGGAAATAGGAAGAGGAGAAGAAGAAAGAAGAAGAGAAGCAGAAAGAAGAAGATAGAAAGAAGGAAGAAGAGAAGAGAAAGAAAGAAGCAGAGGAGAAAAAGAAGGCAGAAGAGGAAAAGCAAAGAGCACAAAAGTGGAGACCCCAAAGGCAATCGGTGGTCAAGCCAAACTGGTTGACTTCACCAGTCCTATTGACCTCCAATCTACAAATGAATTAGAGTTGCTCCAAAGCATTAAGTTTGCACAAGAGCATCTAGAAGCATTAAGGAGGAAAAAGGAGCAAGATGTTATTCAAACTATAGTTGAAACTCTTACCAGTTTGATTCCTAGTACTAACCTCCCCAGTACCAATTCCTCTCCGGCCCAACTAAAACTTCAATGTATAGTTGTAGAGGACCAGGTACAATGCCTGAAAGAGGTTGCTGAAGCTAATGCATAGAAGAAGCATCAAAAGGCACTAAACACTGCCTTAGTGAAGAAACTAAATGAGCTCCAGTATGAACTTCAAAAAGAACAGAAGGACATAAGAGATGCTATGGATGAGGGAAAACTATAGCTTAGTAAGATAAGCCAACCCCATCTATTTTGTGATGATGTTCTTGCATAGAAGGAAAAACTGCAATCTGATTTGTAGGCATATATAAGCACCTTTAAGATGCCCTATGATTCCTTCACTACATATGGGCAAACTGTTCATTGGTTTCAATTCCAGTCTGCCAGAATTGAGTTGGAGATTAGCAACTGGACCAGAGATTTGTAGGAACTTCAACTGGTTCTACTACTGAGACTGCAAATACTTTAGAAATGCTATCTCAATCTAGATGCCTTAACGGTCACTCAAGAGATGAGCACAATTGATGCCATGGAAGAACATGTATCACGGATGCAAATAGAAAGTGAGGTGGCTACCTAACTACTTGAATCATGGACTTTTATGCAGGATTTTAAATCGGTTTTTGATAAGTTTCTCTCATTATTGTCATAAACATTTATTATATTAATGATAATGAGAAACAAGGGTTATTCTGCAGTACTTTGTCATTGTTAGCAAAGGGGGAGTAGTATTTTGTATTTTAAAATTTTGATGAATGTATACTTTCATGTTATCTCTTTAAGGGAGTAGTATACATTGTATTTTTTGCAAAAGGGATAGTGTATATGCTTAGGGGGAGTAATTTTGATTATGGCATTTTTTTTTGTTGTAAAACACTTAGATGTCAAAATTTTCCTAAGTGTTGCCATCAATGTCAAAGGGGGAGATTGTTGGCATTTTTTATGATGATGTTGTGATTGTCATTGATGGACACACACTTGATTTGAGATCACTTTTTGTATGTATGAGTTATGCTCAACTGGTATTATGTATTATAGTCTTTAGACTATCGGTGTTTTGCAAAAAGTGTTTACCGATCTCAAGCAGTATGAAGACCCAAAGCGGTATGAAGACCTCAAGCGGTTCGAGGATCTCAAGCAGTATGAAGGAACTAAAGCGGCAGTTATCATTTTTCACAGTCTTCATTTTTGACAACTAATAATCAGTAAATGTATGAGCCAGTATTACTCTGTGATGAGTTACCAACCGGTATTTTTGTGATGAGTTATCATCCACTGACACTTTGGCGATGATTTTGTGTCGTGTTACCAAATGTGTCCAGATGCACTGAACCTAGGAACTTGCAATGTAATCCTATTGGACTGACATGAAATTAGATTCCTTTATAAGGACATCATGTCTAGGGTTTAGGAGTTGTTAGGATTTTAGGAGGTTGATGAGGGTTTTTGTATGTGTGATCATAGAAGAAGATTAGGTCTATGTGAAGAAGAAGAGTGTGGAGATATTGAAGACTGAAGTAATGTTGAAATGCATTAACAATGAGCTATCAAGGATCTAACCAAGCATACTATGCTAGTATTTAGATCACTCACTTGTTGATTACTCACATCTTCGAGAAGTTTGAAACCCTTAACCGGGTAGGCTTGGCAAAGCCTTTGTAAATCCTCTAACAAGGTGGTTCATGGTTGTGGATCTGAAATCCTCTCACAAGGTAGTCTTTAATTAGACTTATCTCCTAACAGAGATCTAGATTCCTAACATGATCTGTTCTGGTGAAGAACATTGTATGACCTTAACCAATTTGACCTTAACTAGTCTGGTTACTATTATGCAAATAGTTACTTGTGAGTTTCATCTCACCGTGGTTTTTCCCATTTGGGTTTCCACCTCAAAATCTCTTGTGTTATGGTGATTGTGCTCTTGTGGGTGAATGCTTTATTTGCTATTTGGTTTGCATTTGTCTTAACTAGTTTGTAAGTAAATCTGCTATATCGGTTAACTGCTAAACTGTTTAAGTGTTTGAGTTCAGTAATTTTTGGTATACTAATTCACCCCCCCTCTTAGTATTCATCACTTCACAGGTATTTATCTTTCAACATGGAAACAAGATCATCCTTTGTAACTACTTTTATTGCAAATCCTACTATTATTGAGGTCAAGGACCATCCTAGGCCGAAATCAAGTGATACCGCATATAGCCACCTTGGATGATTCGATTGGTGCTTTTTCCCATGTTCCAGAAGGAGTCGTATATGTTGAAGATGTTAGAGCATACATTCACTTTCATATTGAGGATTTGGGAACCAGTGATATTAAGAGCATGTATATGAGCGAATTAATGGGAGATTATGGAAAAATTAAGCCCGTGTATTAGCATATTGAGGATCTAGGGTTTACCAGCATTTTGAATATTCCTGAATTTGAAGATGAGATTGTTAGATATGTTTTGAGAAAAGTGCATGGATAATTCATTTGGTTGGACATATCATCTAAGACCTTGAAGGAGGCTATTAGGGCAACCACCACTTTTCCGTGGATTGGGCAATGTCAAGAGAAGAATATTTCTAATGATCATGTCAAAAAATCACTAGCGCAACATCGGACAAGCGATCAATGAGGGTTAGCACTATCACCGACAAAGATATCAAATTCGAAAGCATGATTATTGGTTACAAGATGAATTGTTAATCAACCTAGGGAAGATCAAAGGAGAGAAGAAGGGAACATTTTGGTATGGAAATCTTATTGTTTGTTTGATGTTGTTTTTCATTAATGAAACTCCCAATTTTGGGAAGAGACAATGGGCATTTGATATCTTGGTAGGAAGGAAACTAAAACAATATATTGCGAGTTTGGGTAGTCAACAAGATGACAAAGTATGGAGTTACTTTAAGGAATTCCAGAAGGCTATGAATTCTAGGGAGAGGGTTCCAAATCAAATTGTTGAGAAATTCTCCAACGAGATATGCTTCATGGTTAAGAAGGATGAAACTTTGATGGAATCTATCAAGCCCCATAAGATATGGATTGAAGAGATGGGCTATGAAGTTGATGAAAAGATTCTAGATGCTTATGCAAAGTTGCTAATTGATGCACCTATTGATGAAGTTGAGAAAACCTTTGGTACTATTAAGTAGAAGAAGCAAGAGGTTGAAATTGAGTTTAATCAAAAGAAGAGAGAGAAGTAGCAAGGAAAGGCAAGCAAGTTTGTTGAACAAGTTTCATAGGACATCAAGGCATTAATTGATGTTGTTCCAGAAAAAAGAAGGAAGAGGAAAGAACTAGAGATTTTTATTGAACCTATTCCATTAGAATTTGGATCTAATGATGACACACCCTTAGCATTCAAGAGGGTATTGAGGAAGAAAAGTGAGGAATCTAAGGTAGAATCTAGGAAGCAACTGGTTAGGAATGTTACAATCAGGGTACCGGCATAGAAATGAGCCTCTAAGGAAACACCTTCTGCTTCATCTGGTATTGAAAGAAGAAAGAAGATGGATGACATTGATCTGGCACTTGTTACTAGTAATGTAACTATTATTCCACCCAAGACTTGTGCAGAATTGGTTGATGAAATAACTAAAGATGGTATGTTGAAGAAAGTACAATTTTTTTATGAGCATTTGGATGATGATGAACAAAGAGAAGTTGAGAAAGTAGTTTTGTTGTATCTGGATATATATAAGAAAGCCTTGTTAGAAATTGAAAACCAAACACCGGCACAGTTATATGAAAAATTAGATGCTAGAAGATTATCAACAATGGAGGAGGACAAACATATAAAGAATCAAGATTATCAGTAGATGAAGCATGTAAAGATGAATGTTGGATAAAAGCTATGGAAGAGGAATTGGATCAGATATAAAAGAACAACACATGGACTTTAGTTCCCCGACCTAAAAATAAGAATGTTATTGGAACTAAATGGGTTTTTAGGAATAAATTGAATGAAGATGGACAAGTTGTGAGGAACAAGGCTATATTGGTCTGTAAAGGATATTGTCAAAAGGAAGAAATTGATTATGATGAAACTTTTTCTCTGGTAGCTAGGATTGAAGTTGTGAGATTATTTATTGCTTATGTTGCCCATAAAAACTACAAGGTATATCAGATGGATGTTAAGTGTGCATTTATGAATGGAGATATTGAAGAGGAAGTTTATATTGAGAAACCTAATGGTTTTTCACTTTCAGATGACAAAAACATGGTTTACAGATTAAGGAAAGATTTATATGGATTGAAGCAAGCACCTAGAGCTTGGTATGCTAGATTGGACAAATATCTTTTGAAGCTTGGTTTTACTAAACTTAATTCTAACAGTAACTTATATTATAAGATCACCGATGATGACATATTGATTGTTGAGATCTTTGTTGATGATATCATTTTTGGATGTGAGGATAAGTTATGCATGGAATTCTCTGATAATATGAAGAATGAACTTGAGATTTTTATGATTGGGGGAATGAGATTTTTCTTAGGTTTGTAGATTACTTAGACTGATAAAGGTATTTTCATCTAGCAAACTAAGCATACTAGAGAGTTATTGAAGAAATTTGGTATGGAAAATTCCAAGCCAATTGGTACCCCTGTGGCTACTAGTGATAAATTGACAAAGAAAGATGAATCAACTTTGGTAAATCCTACAAGGTATAAATCTATGATTGGAGGTTTGTTATATTTGACTCAGACTAGACAGGATATAATGAATGTTGTTTGTATTGTATCAAGATATCAAAGTGATCCTAGAGAGAATCATGAGAGTGCAGTGAAAAGGATTTTTCAGATATTTACAGAGAACAACTGAATATGGCTTATGGTATCCTAAAAATGATGACTTTACACTATGTACATATATAGATGTAGATCAGGTTGGAGATGTTGATGACTGGAAGAGAAAATCTAGTGGAGCTTTCTTTCTTGGAAAGAAACTTGTTTCATGGATCAACAAGAAATAGTCATGTACTTCTTTATGTACTGCTGAAGCTAAGTATGTTGTTGCTGCTACTATCTATACACAAGTTCTACAAATGAAGCAAATGTTGAAGGATATAAGGGTAGATTGTAATGAACTAATAGTTATTCACTATGATAACTTTGCTGCTATTGACATATCAAAGAATCTGGTATTTCATTCTAAGACAATGCATATATCAATCAAGTATAACTTTTTGAAGGAAAATGTGGAAAAAAATGAAGTCACATTGATTTATGTGAACACTAAAGAGCAGATTGCTGATATCTTGACTAAACCTTTGCCCAAGGAATAATTTGAGTATTTTAGAGACAGAGTGGGGGTCTCTACCCCTCTAGTAAAGACTTGAGTCATGCGTATTGGCATCAGTCTGGTATGCATTTATCAGATCTATTATTCATTCTGGATTGATGAGATGGTGCTACTACTCAGGGGGAGTAGTCAGCTGTATGGTTTAGAGGTTTTATGATTTTTCTTTGATGTTTATATCAGATTTCTGACATTGATGTCGAAGAGGGAGAGACACTAGTACATTTGGGGCTAATTTTTGAAGGCCTATCATCGAAATTCCAACCAATTTTCATCGGACTACCAATAAATGAAGTCATAAAAAACTCATTGTTGGACTTCTCGACGATGCCATTGAAGGTTGGGATTTCAACGATATCGTGAACTCTTCCGACGGCAGCCTTGATCGCTCCTTTGGCCAAAAATGTCATTGAATGGACGTCAGAATACCGATGCACCCCCACTACTATGCATCGATGACCGTCTGACAAGAAAGTGTCATCGGACATACAACATCCTCATCGGATGTTTCTTTAGTTGGCGTCAGATGTTTGACAAATACCAGAAACTTTGCACCAACGAAAATGTTGTTGATCCGACGGTTTGGCCATCGGTGCAAAGTTTAGTTCCCGTCAAGATTTGATTATTCCATACTATGACTAGTTCTCCTTATCTAGACGTAAAGCATACCTCATTGATATGTACAACGAATGGTATTCTATCCCCATCAGGTACCAATAGGGGGCATAGGTTTTAAGCTAATATTAGGGGGACTAGTTTCAAGCTAATATGAGGTGCACCATGGTTGAGATGGTCCAAATCCTAAGAGGACTGTATGAGCCACTGAGTACTGGTAAACCAATTAAAAATGGGATCAAAGGGAGCAACTCTAGTGCTGATAGGGAATTAGCTAACCAAAATACAAGAGCCTTTAAAGCCAATTTTTTGGAAAAGGAAGGGACAACACCAATGGAAGAAGAGAACCCCAATTAGGGAGAGGAAATGACTTTATCTACTTTATCTAAGTTAGATGTTCTTATTCTTCTTTGTTCTTTTCATAAGTTAGTTGTATGAGTCACATTTGGTTTGCAATGACTTTATCTACTTGAAACCTACTTTGGATGTTTTTCTTAAGCTTGTAGCCTTTGACTCCCTTGCATGTTTTCAAAATTGCCCCCCATCAGCTTTCCATTTTAGGTTATCAACCTAATGGGAATGGTACAACTCTATCTTAGTAGAAAAATCCATTTGCCTTCAACATATTCTCCCCAAGTTTGGTATCTAGCTCAAATGATCATTTATCATATTCTATAAAAACTCTAGTATCATAAACATTTCATAGCACCAGTCACATAGATGTTCACATTCACTAGAATCAAGAGATTATTCACATACCAATTTTTCATATCCAACACCTCCTAAATTCTAAATGGACGTCAACACCTTCACAAAACACTTTACAATAAGTTTTTTCATATATGATATTTTCTAGAGATGTAAGAGGTTACTTCTTTAAGGTATATTTACATCATGTTCAATGAATAGAGATTAATTCACCTTGTGTTTGGTGATATAGAGATGTGTGGGGGCCTTGTGCATCCGATCAACAAGGTTAGAGATCATGTTGTAAAGGAAGAACACAAGCACTATTGAT
Source organism: Cryptomeria japonica (assembly GCF_030272615.1). Taxonomy (NCBI): domain Eukaryota; kingdom Viridiplantae; phylum Streptophyta; class Pinopsida; order Cupressales; family Cupressaceae; genus Cryptomeria; species Cryptomeria japonica. Next base: position 596,024,828 of record NC_081408.1, on the reverse strand, counting down.
TGTCCTAGAAGGACAAACTATGACAAATTAAAATTACTAGTGTCATTGCTGCAAAATAGAGTCTTGTTGTAGGGTTTGGGAGGTTGGAAGTCCAAGAGGCTAGTCCTAGTTCTTGTGTAGGTTCTGCAAGTCAGTTTCAAGGGTTTTTTTTTAAAGGCATATATGTGTTGATTTGGCCTTTGGCCATCAACGTTGACAGTCCTAATTGCAAAGGACTAGTAGCCATCAATGTGTCATGCCCAAACTTTTGGGCACGAACGGGACTTAATAACATTAAATGTTGCTAATACGAGACGCACTATCCAGTTTTGTCTTAACTATGTTTGAGTTAACTTAAACCACTAACTCAAGTAAATGAAAATAATTTAAAATTAAAAGTGGAATACTAAAAAGATTATTTATTACCTCATCCTTCTCTAATCAACAAATTAATTTAACCAAAAATCTCTAAATTAATTCACAAAGATAATGTTGCTCCCCAATAACCATTAATTACTTTTAGGAACTAATTAAATTAGTCCTAGCACTTAGATTCATTAATGTCTATATTTATATTTTAACATTTAATTAAAATGTGTCTAGACTAAATCGACTAGAGGGGTAATTAAATACATAATGAATATTTTCCTATAAAGTTTAATCTCCTCATTTACCTATATTTGGGTGGACTAAAAATATCCCCTTATAGTCAAAATAACTTATAATAATTTTTATAAGTTCCTAGGTAATTAATCTCCAAATTAATTACAAATTTAAAAAGAAAATAAACGTCATAATACATTATATCCATATGTTTATTACAAACATATCTGTAATATAAACATCTAAATGATTAAATTACAATTTACCCTATCCACCCATATTATTTTAACTCTCTCTCTATATATTCTTTATTATTATAAAACCCCCTTTTGTTTTATTTTAACCACATTACTTGCCCTAACCCCAAATTTTTTGGGCTCGGGCTTTATTTATTTTTTATTTCAGAATTTGCAGGGCCGAACGAAATGCATGGTGGGGTTTTTAGGAGAGGCGACTTTGGAGGAGGCGGTGGTGGGTTCTCCCCGGTTGCCACTGTGTGTACACACAGTGGCGGTAGTGGCCAAGTGCCGCCCACTGTGTGTCCACACAGTAGCGGTGCCGCCCACTGTGTGTATACACAGTGGGGTTCCCCCCCCTGAAAACCCTATTTTTATTTATTTATTATTTTATATATATATATATATATATTTTTTTTGTTGAGTTTTTAAATTAAATTAATATATATATATATATATATATATATATATATATATATTAAATATACTTTTATATATTTTAGATACTCTGGATTTCTAAGGTTAAATTTTTTTCATGCAAATGTATGGTTTATATTTAAAAAAAAAAAAACTTTTAACAGATCCATTAAAAAAAAATTCCAAATTTAAAACAATGTACTCTTTTTTTATATATACTATTTAGCTAGAATTGAGATAACTAATTAATTTAGGTTTAATTTCTATAATAAATGATTGACAAAATCCAATAAAAAAATTAAACAACAATCTAGAGAAATATGATATTATTTAATTTAAATAATCTGTTTAACCCTAGATTTTATTTTCTACAAATAAACAAATGATAGAATTAAATATATTTATCCAACAACTATATAAATAGGTTATTATTTAAAATAGATAGACATTTAACTTTAGATTTTAATTTGCTGCAAATAAGTAATAGACAAATTAAATCACTATATTTGCACTTTCATAAATAGATCTAAATGTTTTATTTTCAGTCTACTACATGCATGCTATTCTATTTCATTTCTTTTCTAATATTTTTTTTTAAATGCATAAAGGGATAAAATAAATTTCTTGCTTTTCAAAATATCATAAACACAACAAATGTTATTTTTAGATCTATAGAAACTAAACCCAGAATACTCATTTCTTTTCTGCAAAATAACATAATAAAATATTACATTTCTTTAAAATGTATTTAAAAGACACTATGGTCAACTTTACAATGGATCTCTCATTTCTAATAAATGAGGTCTTTAAAAATAATAGATACATTTCTTTTCGAAAATAGATACAACATAGTTTCCCTTTACATTGTTGCAACTTAAAATGTAAATATTCCATTTTCCAAATCTTTTTCTGCAACCACAAAACTCCAGCAAACTTCCACTTGTCCTATTCTTTTATTCCAACAACCTGCAAATAAATCATAGGCTATGACCATGGAGTGCTCACCACCCAGCCTAGGCTAACTAGTAGCCACCCCCGAGCTTGGAGAACCAAGCCCTAGATAGGTAACACACATGCAAACAAAACAACCCGGGGAAAACAATCACAACAACATATTCCCAACCAAAGCTACACTTCACCATGCAATGTGATAATTTTACATGGGTGGTAGTGGACCAAATACCCTAAGGAGACTGCAAGTTTGGTAAAACACAAAGCCACCTCATGGAAAACAAGATATATCATAAGTATACTAATCCCCGCATCCTTATGCCCCCCAAGGCATTCATGCCTTATTTCCCTCCTTATGGCCCCCAAATGCATAAACAAGCCATGCAGCAAGGGTCACATAAATATCCCTTGAGATCACTCTCATAACAAGAGCCTCTCACTTGAGGGCTGTCATACTTCTACCACCCACAAGAACATCCTCTCTCCCAAGAGTAGGAGGTGTTGGTTACTCCCAAAACACAGAATGCATACAAGAAAACAAAGACATAACGCGTAATAATTTTCACAAACTAAAATGCAAGAGAACAACTTTTTCTACACAAACAACCTTTCCAAAATAACATGCAACATGAAAGAAAACAATACAAAGGAAAGTTTAACCAACCTTCAACTACCCAAAGGTATGCTAGATCTAGTTGAGGATGAGCAGCCCAATTCCACAAATTCCTTCCTTCTCTACCCTTAGCCAAATTCCTATACCAAATCCGTTTTTCTTTTCAAAATTGCCTTGTCTCCAAAAATGGAGAGTAGGTGATTACCTACAAAATCTCTCATTCTTGCCTAAGAATACCTCAGTGAGAGTTCTCACAGGTTTCTAAAATTGAAAAAGGAAAAGTCAGAAAAAGATCAAAAGGGATCTCTCATCAAAAGGAAAGTTAACTAACCTAGATGATGCCTTCTAAATTCAATTTTCGCACATCTTAGAAAACTCACTTTTTTAGGGTGACTAAACAACCACATGGGAGTTGTCACATGCCTAAAATTACTCCTAACCCTTAGGTATACCTTATGGGCATTAGGAAACACCTTTAAGCTACCCCTATGAGTCCATTTAACCCATTTTAAACCCATGTGAAGTTAACTTTCGGGTCAAACCTAAGTTGACCACCCCAAGGATTCTCTACCCAAGGAAAATATAGAACCACGTTAAATTATTTGAAAAAGCTATGGTTAAAACAACTCCCTCCAAGAGACAATTCAAAAATCAAGACATAAATCAACACATGTGTCAAGTGACACAATAAAAAAAATTTTACAAAATTACACATGAAATTTTGTCTCTTGTTGGATTTACACAATTTAATAATTTCAATTTAACACACATGCCACATTCACTTTCACAAATAAAATACAATACAAACGCGGTGTTGTCTCTCCAAATAGACAAACCCTGGTTTTACGAACGTACATAGGTCTAGGTTTGGTTCTCCATAATATTTCCATGGTCACATGGATAATTTTCCTGTGCATCTCAATTACACATTAGTACTTCCTAATACCCTCATATAATATTTAAACACATGAATAAGAATACATGTCAAACACTCTGCATACAATTGATATTAAACAAAATCAATATATCTTGTATCAAAATAAATCCACATAAACAATTATCATAATCCTCATAATTTGATCCATACGTAAACATGCATCCTATTTCAATTCATCATAGTAAAGTCCTGCAATTCCAATAATGACATACATCATCACAAAGTAATCCTAATCTAGAATCATATAGAGTTCTAAATCTATAATGCATAGAAATGAAACATCATTATATATCAATGTTATCCAAATCATGAAATCATATAAGTTCCAAATACATAATGCATAAAAATAAAGCATCCATAATAGTCTCAACATGAAAATACTGAAATGCTAGGATGAGTCGAGGTAGGGCCTCACACAATGATAGTATGTGTGGCATTGTTGAGATCTACTAACTTGCACTTGTTATGATGTCACAAGCCCAAGAATAATTTACCATGATGTTTATATTTCCTTGTAATTTTGGATCAACCCTTGAAAGGGTGATCAAAGTCTAGTGACCAATAGGTGTGTCCAAGGGTACCCATAAAGGATGGGATATGAAACCATTGTCATTGTGAATTGAAACAATTGTGAATTTTTATTTGTGAATTCTTATGTTATGCATATGTTGATTATTGTTATCTAGTGAATGACCTTTTGGCCATTTCCTTATATGAAGTTCATTTTTATATCTTCTTAAGCATATTTGTTTATTTTGCTTCTCCATGGAAAAGTGAATGCAAAGAACCTACTGAAGATCTTATACTTAGTTCTCATAGTCACAAGATGATTGTGCTTGATCAATTATTAGAGTGAGACATATCTACACACCAACAATACTACAGGTAGATTAAAATTAAGTAACAATTAAAAATATAGTGGAAGAACATTAAATTTATAAAGAACTATTATCATACTTACAAACTTACAATAATGTCTTGAAAGTTATCTTCTTTGTCTATCATGTCTCTCAACTATCTTCAATTTCTATTTGTTATCTCTATTAGTTTATCTCAATTTATATATACCAGTGAGCATGCTAACATGAGTACAAGGATCATGTGACAAACACGATCGCTTACCAATTCTAGGGTTTCTATATATAATCAATCTATGTAGAGTGAATTGGTCCCTAAGTAACCCTTGAAAGGGCTTTATATCAATGGGTAGACAAAAGTGACAAAGTTTTCCTAACTATTGAACCATAACCTACACTCCATTGTCTAGATCTTTGCCCCATGATCACTATAATTAGTGGGAAGATATTGACAAGGGTATATGGATTCTTTCATTAAAGGAGTTGATGCATATCCTTCCTCAATTGTCTAAACTACTTTATGTAAAACTCCATTGGATTTATATCCTAAGACTGAAATCTAAACTTAATTATTATTATAATGACATCAAGTAAACGATGAGGTAAAGAAAAATTGAAGCCAAGCAAAACCTTAGACAAAAGAATTTTGGTGATTATAAGTGAAAGAAATAATTGAAATATTACAAACAACCATTTAACCTATGAAATGGGATGATTATCGATGAAATACACTACACATTACTTAATAGAATTTATAAGGGACATCACAAAAGCAAATCTTCAGACAACTTAATCATGAATTAAAGCCATTTTTCTTTACCTTATTGTTTGCTTGATGTCATTATAATAATAATTAAGTTTAGATTTTAGTCTTAAGATATAAATCCAATGGATTTTTACATAAATTAGTTTACACAATTGAGGAAGGATATGCAACAACTCCTTTAATGAAAGCATCCATTAAAACTCATAGCTGTTGTCACCTCATGTAACGTTACAATTGCAAGATAAGCATAGGTTTGGCCAAAACGGTCAAAATTTGAGATTTTTTTTTTTTTTTGTTATTTCATGTTAATAAGGCCATTTGAGGCCATTATGATGTATTTGGACCTAATTGGGAAAGTTTGAGGTCCATTGGGCAAAAATTGTAAAAATTGTAAAAAGTTGTCATTATTGTCATAACAACTTTTTAAAATTGGTTGGGAGGTTGGTTTTTCATGGTTTGAGATTGTAACCCACTTGGATGGGCATAAATAGGCCTTTTTCACACCACCCAAGTTTGTCTTTTTGAATTTTGAAAGTTTTACTAAATGAAGTTGGAGATTTTTGTTCATACAAAAACATTTCAGTCTGATTCTCATTATTTGTAATTGTGAAATTCATCATATTTTCATTAGAAATTGATTGGATATGGTAGAGAAGTGAATTACCTTCATTTCATCTTTTTTATCATTGAGATCCATTGAAATTTGAAGAAGATATCACTATTTTTCCAAAAACTATCAAAACCCTCACTAGGGTTTCCAATGAGTGGGGAAAATATGTTTTTTTGGCCTTTTCACCGTTAAAAACTCACAACACTGGTTGGAAAGGATCTTGTAAGTATGTATTTTCATTTCTCTTTCTTTCAGGTCTCTAAAACCTCTGAGACACACACTAGATTTGTTTGATTGGTCTAATTGATTGGTGAGAGTGAAGTGCCTTGGATGGAATGTTGGAAGAGATGTGTGGGATCCTAGCGAACCTCATAGAAACATTTAGAAGCCATAAAAAAGTGTCAGACCAAATATTAATGACTCTCGTAAGGGTACCAATTGTGACAATCACAATTTTACCAGTGATACTGCCTACTCAAACAAGCTGTGTTTGGAAACCCCGGGTGTGGATATGTAATGGTAATGAAATGTCCTAAGAGTAGCCCTTACACCAGTATGCACAAACCTTGGTGTCACAATGGTGTTGGTGTGGCCTTGGGCCAATGGTGATTGACTGTTACAATTAGGACAATGATCTCAAACATAATTTACGGTGTTTATAACTCTAATGTCCCAATCTATTTCTATATATTTTCACAAAACAATGAACAACCCAACCATAGATATTAATAAGATTTCCCCATAAAATGCATGCAAAACGTATCATCATTGATAGGATAACTGACTTGCATTTAGTAAGAGACCTCAATGAGTGGAGTTTCATGCTAAAAAGAGTACTTGCAATAAAGCTATTGAAATCAATGAGACATTATGCATTCAAAAATCCACAAGGAAGATCTAATATTTATGAATGAAATTGCAAATAAATCTAAGTTACATGTTTGATATCTTACTTAGATCATGGCAACATAAAATTTATATATGCACTCAACATACCTTTTTGCTTGTTTATTTGAGAATGTTGCTAGGAATTAATAGGTGAATGATACATTGATCTACACATGAATCACTTGTACTTTCCTGATACTTTCATCCCTTGATCAAGGTCGCATACCCCCTAACACTTGAAGATTGTTTCCACCCTCTTGATTACTTGAATTCCATGCTCAAGTCACACTAAATCATAATAGTTAATAGAAAATAGTGACCACGGCCAAGGAAGCCCAAATTTACTCATACTCAACATAATAAGAAATAACTAAATCATCTAGACTATTATTCATAACATAACCTCTTTTCACATCATGAAAGGCCAAAATTACAAGGATCACGCTTCTTCAAAGGAGCCATTATTCAGAGCCACCAAACTATCACCAAGAGTATCTAATTTATTTTGGTATGTGATAAAGAAGGAACTTTTCTTTTCTAGAGCCCGGGTGATAAAGATGGGACTTTGGTCCCAAAACTATTGCTCCACATCCTAGAGTGAAATTCCACTCACAAGGTCAAGGTTGTCATCATGCAAGTGAAATTGGCTCATCAACAAAACATGGAGGGTTAAAGGTCAACTCTATAAGAGTGGGTTATACCCAAACCTAACTGCACTCTTGACCCCAAATATTGTCCCTAGTTGAAGGAAGACCGGTTGCATAAAACCCCTATATAGCTAATATAGCTGGGTGACACAACACACATAAAATATATCTACTAAATACTCACTTAAGAATAATTCCTTGGTCATATCAATAGTCATGGATGCAAAAGAAGGACCGACTTATTACTAAACTATTTATTTATGTTTTGAATAATGTGAGATTGGTATATGGTCTTAGATCATTGCTTATTCATTAGGCAACAGAGTCACAATGCATTGTGAAACAAACAAATTGGAATAAAAGGTGGAGCTATGTATTTTCAATTTTGCACAAAACTAAGATCATGAAATTTTGTAGCAAAACATACCTAGTAATCCATTCAATTGCATATGTTAATATATAAAATGAGAGGATCATTACAATACTTGCATTGTTCTTAGAATGTTGTTACATTCATTTGACCCAATATTACACTCATGCTAACAAATGTGACATGGGGAAATGATTGGTTATGGCCAATAAATCTTCTTGAATATACACCTAATGCCATGGAGATATTCTACAACAGAAGCTACTTACAATACTACTCATCTTTGATTCCATAGGTTTGTAATCTTTCAACAAATTGCATGTGGAGTCTATGGCTGCCCTACAATTTCTTTGGTGTTTAGAGACCATAGATGAACTAACCTCTTCCAAAATGGATTCCAAAACATTACTTAGTCAATGTTGGGCATGAAACCTAACCCATGGTATTGTAGTAGTGCCAAATCTAAGGGCAAGGGAGAATCTCAACCAAAAAGGGCATCTTTGATCAAATAACGAGTTGAGCATTGAATTCTGCTAGCTGGGAGACCTTCTACATGCATGGTGGTAGTTGGGAGCAAAACTAGATGTTTATTTAGGTTCCCAAACTCAATTTAAAAAATATGCTTTTGGTTCCAAGCAAGCTCCGAGGCTTGGGAAGGAACTATATGTTGGGGAGTTGGGAGTGGAAGTGGACCTAGAACCAAAACCTATAGGTTTTGGGTTCCAAGTCCCTTATGGGCTCTAGAAAAAGGGAAGTGATAAAGAAGGGAGGAAGAAAGTGAGGAAATAAAGAGGGAGATCTAATTTATTTTTATATGTAGCCTCTACTACTCTTTTTCTTGTTGAATGATTTTGAAATATTTTGAGAAGACTACAAGGCATGAAGTAATGCTCATAAGGCATGAAGGAGCTATGTAAAGCACAAATCATACATATGAATACATGCAAGGCATGAATCATACATGTAAACCATGAAGTAATACATAAATACACATAAGGTACAAGCATATATGAGAAAGGTTCTCATGGAGTGGACATGTTGAAGACACATTGATCATGAAGCATACAAGAGAGATGTATTCATGGAATAGACATGTGAAAACATCTCATTCATGAAGTAACAAAATGCTAAAGAAAATGTCAAGTAATAAAAAAATTCTCAAGGATGAGGCATATTAATAAATTTTGCAGTCTCGCCATGGATATCAACACTAGAAGCAACTCATACTATTAGTGTACATACAAGACAATATGGGAGTTCATTATACCCATCAACTTGTGGTGTTGTTGTTCATGTTGGCTCTGTTGGACCCTGCAATTAAGATTCAATATACATTATTCAATAAGATTAGCTATGCAACATAATGAAATATTGAAAAGTGTGTTATCTTATTGAGCTTCACTTGGTTTCAAGAATAGTTTAATATTTTCTAATTAATAGGACCAACCACGTGAAGGTAGAAGCTCATTTGGCCCTTGCCCCCCCCCCCCCCCCCCCTTAACATCAGTCTAAATTCCCTTTTAACATCTAACATTCATTCATTCTTTCTTTCTACAATTAATAAAATATAACACTCATTCATTAATATCACATAACATTCATTAACACATAACATTCATTAACACATAACATTCATTAACATTAATTAACAAGAAACATTCATCAATATTAATTAACACATATCATACATAACCATTCATTAGCACATAAATACATTCATTAACACATAAAAATCAGTCATTATCAAATAAGGTATATTACAATCATTTTTTTTTTTCTTTTTTCTTTGAAGCTATAAAAAGACTAAGTGGAACATCATTTTCTTCATCATTTCCCCCCTCTTTAGTTGTTCTCCCCTCTACTCGTGATCTTGGTGTATGCCTAGTCCTATACTAAGGACAGGGACACTGAAGCGAAGGGAGGTCCTCTGCAATAACAAAGAAATGGATTAAATTCAAAACATTTTTTATTATTGTTACAAGTATTTCATTAATTTAGAGAGCATAATTGTTGTGCTCTTTACCTAATGGAGCCACATCATTGTGTCTAGCCTTAACCTCGACATGTTGAAAACCCTCTAGATCATCTGGAGTCCAAATACTAAAGGTTACATTAATGTTGAACACCAATTGCAATTATATTTGTTTAAAGGAATAATAGTGGTCCTCTTTACTTGATTCGGGAACATCATGTTCCTGATGTTGTGTACCCAGATCATGCTCCACTTGGTCACCACCGACTACATGCTCTAAAATATTAACAAAAAAGGTTATATTAATTACTACTCTAATTACAAATTAAGATGTTTAATTGTATTAATAATTACATAAATAAATTTGAATAGCTAATGAATACCTCCAGTACTGGGATGCACATCTGAACCTTCATGTGTAGGTGGTGTTTCACGATTAGAAGGCTGCATTCCAATGTCATGCACATTGTTATCATTGCTTGTTTATTTAAAACAAATATAGTCACTTTATGTTGGAACTCAACATCAATTAGATTATTGGTAAAGTATTCAATTCAAAACAATTTTCATTTAGCTTATTTCCCTGTGTGACGGATGAACCAGAATCTTGTGTTTGCCCACTCAATTCTCATAGTTGATCAACCACAACAGTATAGCCTTGCTAGTAGGCAATTCTATTTTCATGTTCTGTGTGCGCTTTATTGAATTCAGAGTCTTGCATTTTTTCTTGGTATCGTGAATTTTGCTTGCATTGTTTGATAAAAAAAAATCTTTTGCAATTTATAAATATTTTGATGTGATATTTCATTTACAGATACTTACAATTTGTGCAGAAAGTTTCCTATAACCACCAGAGTCAAGTTTGTGTTGCCCATTCTTTTCTTGTCTTGCCTTGGTTGCCTTTGACGTGTCACTCAGTCTATGAAAATTTTGAAATATGTTAGATTATATAAATATAAAGAGTAATTAATTAGTATATAATTACATTCTTAATAGTATCCCGCACCTTCTTTTGGTGTCTAGTGGTGTATTTCCTTTTTTCCTTTCAATTCTCTCCTTGGCATCCAAAATTAGGTCCTTCCACTCCCTCTCTGGAATCATGGGGGGACACTCGTACTTTACATTCTTCTCTAAATGGGTCCTATATTGGTCCATCACATACTTTAGATATGTGCCATCTTTTTCAAGGAGCTTGGTTTTGTCAAAGGTGTCATTTACAAACCTCTTAACCATATAGTTTGTTAATTCATCTTTTAACCTTTTTTCTTGGTCAATCCACCTTTTAAAACAAAAAGAAACCTGTTAGATTCAGAAATGAACTTGTTGGTAAACAGATTTGTCCCTTTCAATAAATTTATTTATTCTCTGAACAAAGATGTAACTCTTGTAAGCTCGGTTATGAAAATAAACAAATTACTAACAGTTGGACGAATTTATTAAAATTCAACCTCTACATTAGAGGGCAGCTCCTCTTATGATTTGCAATGATTTTAATACACAAATGAAACATTGACACTTCTTACTAGAAAGCGTAGAAAGGCTTTAGCATTCATCCATCAACACAAAATAATGCTTTCAAACTGAAACAAAACAAAATATTCTGAAGAATCAATGAGTTCACAGACTCTAATTTACACACATGTTCACCTAATAAATTCAGAGCATAAAAAATGCATTGAAATATTGGTGTCTAATCGATCCTCTCTCATGCCTCATGGGACAAGGGGGATTAGTGCAACTTAATCCACAATGAATCTATTAACAAGTAATGGCAACCATGAATCCAGAAAAACACAGAGATAACTGATCATAAAATGATATCATGCCCATATAAATTTTCTCAAGAAAGATCACTAATCTTCAAACACATAGATTCAAAGACTACTTATCATAGCACTTTATTGATAATCAACCATTCTATTTTCAAACAATTCATAGGTAAACCAAAATATTATCTGTTGCTCGAAAAATCACAATTTTTTGGAACCCTTACAAAGACAAGCTTTCTATCTTAAGTAGCCTCCTGGCTCATAGTTTTTACATAAAAAAATTACATTTTACTTTAACCAAAGGTTAAAGAAACCATTTACTATAACAAGAAAGAAAACTAAAACAACAGCCACTGTGGGGCTGACTCCTCATTCTTGGATTAACTATGTTTGCACTCTGGCAAAGGAGGTTATGGATCTCTCCTACTTTGCCACAAAGCCACGCCATTTCAGGTGTGCCACTGAGAAGCTCAAGATGACCTAAAAATAAGGAAGACCAATGTGATGAATCCTTTTTTTCCACACCTCCTTATCCATGTTCACTTGTGCCACTTTTTCCTTGTGTACCTCCAAATGATCAGAACAGACTATGAGCATCGATTCGATCCTAGATACCTTTGAGAAGTCATCTGTGGTCAAAGATTTCTTGATCTGAATGAATTGTATTCTTCCCTAAAAGATCTTGGTCATATCTATGGCTACCTCAATTGCCTTGGCACCATCTTTCATGAGCTAGATGCCAATGCACTTGAGATCCTTCTGCATTGTATCGATCAAGTCTGTCAATCCTTTGAGCAATTTGGTGGACTCTTCGTGACCTTGTTTGATGATCGAGTTATGCCACTCCACATTTTTCCTTGATACATACAATACATTATCATCTAGATTTTCTACTGGTTTTTCAGCCAAGAACTAAATCACCCCATATTTCTGTATATCATTCATTTGCGCAAGGACTGCCACCCATTTGATCCTTTCTTTCTCCCAAGCCACTGTTTCTAGCTCTAATTCCTTGCTAACAGTTTCAGTATCTTTATAAACCTTCACCAGATTCATGATATAATCTGATCCCTATAGCATTATAAGATCCAACCATTTATTGAACATTTCTATAACTATTTTGTTCCTTTGAACCTGGTCCAAATTTTCTGATTTGTCAGAGATTTGGGATCAAATGATACCAGTACCTGTGACAAAGGTTGGGGGTTTGGATTATGGATGGCATTGATATACTCAGCCATATGAGTAACAACTTGGTTCAATTCCCTTTTGTCTTTTTCATCCTTCCATGTTCTTGAAATTATCCTTTTTGTGGATTATTTCAAATGCTTAACATCCACGACACGTGAAGCAACTCCCAAATCTATCTTTTCGATTGTATAATCCTCCTCAATAGCTTTGTCTTTGTTAGGAAACTCACAGATACTAAGAGGGGGGGGGTGAATCAGTATCTAACTGGTAATTAGAATTTCTCAACTTAAAACATGCAGAACATATTATAACAGTGTACTGGTATGCAAAAAATAATGCAATAAATAGAAATGAAAGAAACCACATGAAAATCACACCATAACACAATGATTTAATGAGGAAACCCAGTGTGGGAAAAACCTCAGTGCAATTTGTGACCCACAATATTCACTTACTGGCTGATAAGAGAATATTACTTACAATAGGGGCCTGCATATGTAGGAAGGCCAAGTGCCTAGAGCTCACTGCTCAAATGGGAAGTCTCACTGACTTACAATGTGGATTATACAAATCCAATAACTTGTACTACTTTACAATAGTATCTTCAATGCCAGATTCAGTACCGGTTTCTGCTCTATTCTTTACATATACCCCTTAACCTATATTTCACATAATAGGTCTGCCTAACCTTTTTCTTCGCTTACTTCACTTCCTTACAAAATGTCTACAATAATCTCCTTTATATATAACAGTCATTTTACAACTTGCCAAGTTAGCTTACAAGATTTTTACAATAATAAAACAAAATGTAATATATCAAAAATCCTATATGTGTCGGTATGCTTCCTTTCTCTATGCCGGTGCCGGTGTTTTGAGTGTCAGTGTAGAGTGTGTTCTGGTGATGCTAGTGTAATGCCTTCCTAGTGTAATGCCTTGTCGATGCCATAGGATTGTAAGGTTGCCATCAATGACAAAACCTTTAATCACATACAATGTCTCATTGGAGTGTGCATATGCCAACAATCTCCCCCTTTGGCATTGATGGCAACACTCATGAGAAATTTCAAAAGTGTATCCAAAAATGTGAAGTCCAAAAATGTTACCAAAAATGTGTGCTCCCCTTGAGCATATGATTCCTGTGATATTTGAATTTTCTCATACCACTACTCCCCCTTTGGCATCAATGACAAAGGTTGTCAAGATGTTAGTAGATTTTATAGTTTCAACCTTGTAACTGGGTAGTTACAATTTGAAATAGATCTGCCAAAATCAAGTTTATACTCTCCATAAAGTTTTTACTGTCTCTTATTGTTGTCTATGTTCTTTTAGTTGTATCGGTGAGATGTTGCAAATGCTCTGTCAGTGTTTTCTATCCCTGTATCAATGCCTCAGATATTTCCTTCCGCAATGATGCTAGATAGTCCAATCTTGGACTTAGTTTTAATCTCAAATGATTTGCCTTATTCACTATTCTCTCCTTTTCTCTTTCTAATTTAAGTAATTGTTCCTCAAAATTTGTTATCTTTTGCTCAAAAACTGATAATGTATCAAGTGAGTTAATAAAATTATCAGCAAGTTTATTGATTTCATCCTGTACCTTGCTTATTTTCTTATCTATGTCTACAGTTAAAAAGTTTGTCTTACAGGTGTCTTTGTATAGAGTTTTGTACTCTTTCAATAAGTTACATAGTTCTGGTAGAAGTGTGTCAAAATCCCTAGTACACTTCTTTATCTGCTCATCAAAAATTTCTACTTTGTCCTTCAATGTCTCTTCCTTTATTTTCTCAATGTTTTCTGTGATATATTTACACAAGGTATCAAGTTGTCCTAAAGAATCTTTATTTTCTATATTACAGTTAGGAGGAATTACCTTCAAAATTGGGATTGTGTCATCTATTGCCTTATAAGCTTGTGAGCTGAAATCTATTATCCTTTTAACTAAATCTAAGAGTACTTCGGTCACATTAGTTGATTTGTAGCCTGATGATGAGGAACCTATACTCTGAGTACCGCTGGTGGAAGTAACCAAGCTTGTAGTGACCTCAGGTAGGTCTATTTGTGTTTGGATTTCCTTAAGCAATGGTTTTTCTACTTCTCCAATTGTTGATTGCACTGTTTCCTCATGAACCTGTTCTTGTACCTATTGTTGTTTCTATTCCAGAGCCTTTTGCTCTGTTTGTTTCTCTATTTGTTGCATTGTCTCAGTCTGAGTCTGAGTTTCTACCTATTGCTCTTTGACATCTATCAGTTTCTCTTATGTGTTTTCAGTTTGCTCATCTTCCAGAGGCTCACTAGCCATGTCAGTCTTATCAGTTGTATCTTTTTATACCACAATGTTGATCTTTTCAGTATCAACATCCACTGTATATAAGACTTCAGGATTAGGATTGACATCCTCTACATCCATACTTTCAACTGCCGTTTGATCTTTTGTAGCTATGGTTGTTACCGATGGAGTAATGAAGGGAGGTGGGCGTAAGTTATCTATAACCTTGATACTAGTTGGTCCACCAACTTTACCTTTACCCTTGTCTCTTTCTTTCTGATATACCTTTATAGGTTTGTGCCTCATGTATTCATCTTGTTTTTATTTTTCCACTAGGAAAATGTCGCATGCATTTTCTACCTCCACAGTCACCTCATTAACTCTTCCAACCATTAAAGCAATGTGTCAGTGTGCAGTAGAAAATACTGACTGGTTGGCTTCAGCAATTAAGTCATCAATTTCTTTGGGCGAATTCACTGGGTATACATCAAGTAGCTTTCCTATCTTTATTTTCTTGTCAAGTTCTATTACTGCTTGTCTCCTTGCTTCCAGCCTTTTGAATAGTTCATCTGGTACTTCATCTACAACTTCCATCAAAAATTTCTTATACATATCCATATGTAATATAACACTATTTTCTACTTGTTCTTTTTTATCAACTGTTAGAGTGTCATATAATTTCTCTATATTCTTCAGTTTCCCTTCCTCTGTAATTTCATTCAACAGTATGTCAAGAGGAGCCAGGTTTTGTTTTGTTCTCTTCTTCTTCTTGGGTGTCAGTTTCTTCTTTGGTGTAGCCTTTCTTACCGGAGATCTCACTGCTTCTTGTTTTTGTCTTGTCCTCCTAGGTGAGGGTGTGGTTGTCGGTGAGGGATCTCTTTTCCTTACAACTCTCTTGAAAGTTGCAGGCATGTCATTCTATGAAGATGTGCCTACTGGTGATAGGTGAGTTTCAGGTTGTGGAGCTACTAACTAATCCTCTGTTATAACAGTTTGTTTCATTACTTTATCCTTGATTTCCTTTGCTTGCCTAGAACCTCTTCATACAACTGCCTCAACCTTTTTTACTCTTTTATAGGATTGTATTTGGCTTTCAATAGTTTCTACACTACCAAATACTTCTTCCTTAGGTTCTTTAGGGGCTTCCAGAAGTGCTTTAGCATATGTTTCAATGATAAGGTCATCTATTTCATAACCCATTTCTGTTACCTAGATTGTTCTTGGGATGACTGCTTCCATCCATATTTCATCCTTTTTTATTACAAAACATATTTCATCCTTATATTTGTCAACAATCTTTTGAGATAATCAGATTCTTTTCTTCATTTTGGCCTTAAGTGCTTGAAAATAGTCTTGGATATTCTGATCCTTATCTTCTCCCATATTATTGAATAGTTCTGTTAGCTATTTACCTATTGGTATATCATATCCAAGTTCTTTGTAGCCTATATCAAGAACTTGTTTGGTTATATGTAGCATCAAACATACTAGCAGATTTCCAAACCTAAAAGTTCCTTTCTTGTCCTTCTTAATCTTGCCTAAGTTGTCAATTAATTCATCCTTCAGCCACTCACATACATCAATCTTTGCATTATCTATGACCATGTCATAAGCACTCTTAATGCATAGACTTGACATTGAATTGAGTATGTTTGCATGAGTTGCCTTATATCCTAATATCATGCTGATAAATCTTTAATTAGTATCTTTTACATCATTGACTCTTAAGGACCTTTATCAGATGTGGCACCAGTTAGCTGAGTAACTAGGTCATTGGAGACCACATTAGTTTTGTCTAGCCTTTTACCGGTGGTCGGTAACCCTGTGACAGCTTTCACAGCTTCCTTCATGATTTTGTGAATTGCATCTAACCAAAAAAATTCACCATGTACCTTGCTTAAGACTATCCTAATCACATCCTTGGGGAATTCAGGAATGCTAAGGATCTCTGTAAATCCTAGGGTTTCAATGATCTTATGTTCATCTTTTATTTTACTAGATTCATCACATATGATAGATTTAAACATGGTTTTAATCTCTTCATCTCCTAGTTCCTCAATGTTGTAGTGAATGTAAATTCTGGGGTCTTCAACATAAACAACTCCTTTAGGAATTTTAGAAAAAGCACCGAAAGTATCATCTTTCTTTGCTACCTCGGGAACTAATTAAAATATGGGCCTAGGTCTTTTTACAACTTCTACAACAGTGGGGTTTGCTATATATTCAAGTGTAGAGGTGGATGCCATGATAAAATACCTTTTACTACCTTTAGGATCGATGATTTCTTGAAGTGTTCTTGCCTCTTGCTTGAAATGTCTTAGCTCGGAATCTTCACGGTCTTCGTAGGTTTGAAATCTCAGTGAAATGAAATGGAGCGAAAACCAGAAATTTATAGTGTTATTTTTCCATCTACCACATTAAATGCATGTCGGTTAAGTATTCACTTAACATTATCTATCGGTAATGAAGTAATTTCAAACTTCTCATCTCTAACCGAGGGAATAATAGTACATGTGTCATTAGATCACCAAACCCTCAAGGAAACTTTCTTCAATTCAATGAAGAATTTCCTGCTGGTGGAGCATCACTTTGTCCTGCCGGTGAAGCATCACTCTGTCCTGCCAGTGAAGCATTGACTGGTTCTACTGGTGGAGGAGTATTCCTAATATTTAGATCAGCTTTTCTAATCCATTGTTTTGAGAATTCTCGCTTAACCTCTTCAACTTTTTCTTTACCTTTCAAGCTAGAACTTTTGTTGTCTACTGGTGGTCCTTTACTTCTACAAAATTTTGCAATATGCCCAATCTTGTTACATGCATAACAAGTTACATTATTCTTCTGAATAGCTTTCCCATAACCTATGTCAGTTTATGTTCTGCATTGATTAGATAAATGTCCAAATCTTCCACAAACATAACATCTCACATTCATTCTGCAATTTTCAAAATTGTGACCAATTTTGTTGCATTTAGAACATTGACTAGTGGGTGTGTTGATAGTCTGATAATTTCTAGATCTACATTCATTTTCTCTATGACCATACTTATTACAGTTAAAGCATTTTCCATTGAATTTATAAGCATTAGGTTGCCTTACCGGTTTGCTGTGATCTTGTGTGTTTGCAGTACCAGAGTTTTCACCAACTTCAAAGCCAATTCCAGAAGTGTCACCTTTAGGTTTTTGATTCTTCAGTAAGTTACCAAGTTCCTCTAAGCTTTTCTTGAGTTTTTCTTTATGTTGATTTGCAGTTTCTAGTTCTCTTTCTAAGACTTCTTTCTATCTCATCAGTTCATTGGAGTCATTCTGAGTGTGCATCAGATCTATCTTTAATAGATCATTTTCATAGCTAAGTCTTGTGTTCTCATTTGCTACATCACTTAGTCTTCTAGTCAATTCTTCTTCATTCTTCTTCCTATCTTCAATCTCTTTAAAAAATCTCATAGTCATATCCTGCATCGCATTCTTTGTAGTTATGTTCTCCAGTTTCAGCTTACTTAACATATCATTAAGTGATTCCTTTTCATCATTCTCATTTTGCATCTTTTCACAAAGTTCTCTTCTCTTATTTCTTGCAATAGTAAGATTCTCTTGAAGTGCCTGAATTATATCCTAAGTTGCTTTTAGATCATCTTCTACTTTGATATTTTTCAATTTTTCTGCATCATAGTCAGAGAGAGCTACTTCAAGTTGCTTCATCAGATTTTCCATCTTTACTAGTGTCAAGATCTTTCTCAAGATGTTACGCTTCTAAAAATAGAGGACCAAGCTCTGATACCAATTGTTAGGAAACTCACAGATATTGAGAGGGGGGGGTGAATCAGTATCTAACCAGTAATTAGAATTTCTCAACTTAAAACATGCAGAACATATTGTAATAGTGTACCGGTATGCAAGAAATAATGCAATAAATAGAAATGAAAGAAACCACATGAAAATCACACCATAACACAATGATTTAATGAGGAAACCCGGTGTGGGAAAAACCTCGGTGGGATTTGCGACCCTCAATATTCACTTACTGGCTGATAAGAGAATATTTCTTACAATAGGGGCCTGCACATGCAGGAAGGCCAAGTGCCTAGAGCTCACTGCTCAAATGGGAAGTCTCACTGACTTACAAAGTGGATTATACAAATCCAATAACATGTACTTATTTACAATAGCATCTTCAATGCCAGATTCAGTATCAGTTTCTGCTCTGTTCTTTACATATACCCCTTAACCTATATTTCGCATAATAGGTCTGCCTAACCTTTTTCTTTGCTTACTTCACTTCCTTACAAAATGTCTACAATGATCTCTTTTATATATAAGAGTCATTTTACAACTTTCCAAGTTAGCTTACAAGGTTTTTACAATAATAAACAAAATGTAATATATCAAAATTCTTGTTCTCCTTTGTGCTGGTATGCTTCCTTTCTCTGTGTCGGTGTCGGTGTTCTGAGTGTCAGTGTAGAGTGTGTTCTTCTGATGTTGGTGTAATGCCTTGTCGGTGCCATAGGATTGTAAGGTTTCCATCAATGACAAAACCTTCAATCACATACAATGTCTCATTGGAGTGTGCATATGCCAACAGTCTTCATATTACCCTTGAATTGGTTTGGCTATCTTGGTCGTTTAGTGACCTGTTGCTTCATCTACTTAAAGCATTGTTTGTGTCTTGAGTTTCTTCAGCTTTGATGCCTTTCCCAAACATCTTTGACCATGTCTTCCATAGGGATTGTAATCGGCACTAGACTCTATTTCTTTCCAATAGTGTCTTCCAACCATCGTGGTGTGTTTGCAGGCTCTTTAGGTGGAGGAGTTGTCGGTATATCAGGTGAAGTGACAATGAACATGGTGTTAATGGGGTCTTGTTGGCTTTCTACTTCTTTGCTCGTGTCCATTTCCTTTGTCACGGGTTCGTCCAGATCCTATGGATCCATTTTTCCTCTATCTCTTCATTAGGGTATAGGTCTACAACAACCTATTTCAAAATGGGCTCCCTACTCTTCTTCTTACTCTTGGACCAAGTTACTCGAGCAACTGTGAAACTTGATGGTGACTTCTTTGATCTCCTAGGTTGGATTTTCTCAACAACTAGCCTTGAAACACCTGCAACATTAACAATTTCATTAGTGGAAGAAATAGGAGATTGAGTCACAATGTGTGAATCAATTCTTAGTTTATGTGAGGACATGTGAGATACCTCCTTTAACTTTTGGTTTCTCAACCATCTTTTTGTTCTTCTCACAACATTGAAGGTTCTAGCTTGAATACTATCATCCTCCTTTTTATTCCAATCAATTTATGGAATTGGCTTTCTTTGAACCTTTGTGTCGAACTCAGGATCTAGGAAATCTTCCCCTGTATCTTCTCATACTCTAGATATATAGATTGGAAGCTTCATGGTAATTATTTGTTGCAAAGTGAACCTTGACCACAATCTTTTCCTTACCTCATATTCATCATTGCAATTCTCCTAGTAATCCTCCAACTAAGGCTCATGACAAAAATGGTTATCTACATTTAGGTTTTCAATGGTATAACCTCTACTGTCAAACTTTCATCTTGGCACATATGGCTACAGGTTCATCCTCTTCAATTCTAATTCTAGGTTCAGAGTGTTTGATATAGATTTGGAGCTATAGTATCCAAGTTCAACAGGGAATACAACTCCAGACTTGCTCTTTGTTCCCAATCTCTTATCAATGTAAACTAGCTGCCTGCTCACCTCTATAAGTACATAGATTTTGAAGGCATACCTAGGTAGCTTGAATGGTTGACCCTCAAAACCACCTACGCGTAGGTAAGTAAACCTAGGAAATTGATTAAAGAAGCTACCATATATGCTTATGAACTCCATTGCTTCAACATACATTCTCCTATTTACATCTCCTTAGAACTCGAAAGCAAGTTTTCCCACGAAGACTCCATTCTATCTATCAATTTGCTCAACATGTCTTTATTATTGTAATAGGGGATAATAATTATACACCATCATCCCATCTACCCAAGGTTCATTAAGAAAACCAGGCCAATCCCTTGTACAAGCTAGTATGTAGAAAAGATAAGAAGACATATAAAAACCTGACATTCCCACAAAATTACTCAACCCTTCATGAAGTCTCTCTGTAATTACCTGAGACCAATCAAGATACATGTCACCAGATAACAACACCTTGATGGAAAACTACATCCAATCTTCCCAATAGAAAGAATGTGAGTTTCCCTTCACCCTGTTCAGAAGTATCACAATATCCCGCACTTTTGTGATGAAATTCTCTCTAGTCAGGGGCTTTGGCAGTCGTGACCCTCCTTTTTGAACTTTTAGGAGCCAATTCCTAGAAATCACACTCTTGTACTTACTCTTGTTTTCCGAGAATAGGCATACAAGTTCCCAATGGTCCAGTCCTCATATTCATCCTTTTGCAGAATTCCCATTACTGCCATTATTGTTTCTTTGTTAATACTGACTAGCAGCTCACCATTACTAGTTCTGATGCATCTGTCCTCTGTGTCATACCTATTCAAGCAAGCCATCACCAAATGAGGACATGGTGCGACAAGCGGAAATGCAACAGCTTCAAAAAGACCACTTTTCACTATTTTCTCCATCATTGAACTGACTTGAGGGTTCTTGGCTCTCTCTAAGAAATCTCCTAAATCAACATGAGCCAAGGAAGTGTCTTCTAGCTCTAGTAATATGCTCACTAGACACGAGGTCCGACCAAGCTTTGGCAATATTGGCCTCATACTGCCTATCTATACTTCTAACCAAGAAATTCTAAAACAAGGCAGAATTTTACTCTAGCAACTTAGAGATTTTCTTCCTATACTGATAAATCTTAAGAACTTAAAGAAACATAGCTTAGGAGGAGTCATCTAAACTTACCCATTACCACCATGAAAACTGGAAACTTCCTCAAGAAATCAGAGCTGGTTTTACCTTCGGCACCTCCAATTTTCTCAAGTATGATAGCTACAACCCTTAAAAACTATGGAAATAAATTCACACATTCCTTTTGATCAGACGAGAAAATATATATAAAGCCACACACACTTCATAATGATTTACTCAAGCGTGTGAAGTAACAGTGAAATGACTAGAATCTAACGCCTTCTTAATTATCCATCACTTCCGCACAAGTAGTTGATGCACTCATGATTACTTTCCATATTTAGAATTTTAAAACTATTGAATGCAAGGAATATTCCTTCTTGCCGTGCCACTTTCATTATCAACATGTTGGCATTATGTGAACCGGTATGAGGACATAATGACATTGTATGTTATCATTGATGTCAATATGTTGAAGAGGTGAGAATCGGCATATGTGAGAAATATGTGAACTGGTATGTGAATTGGTATGAGGACATAATGACATTGTATGTTGTCATTGATGTCAATGTTAGGTCCCGGAGACAACTAAGAGGGGGGGGGGGGTGAATCAGTTGTCAAATAAATTCAAACCAAAAACCAATTAACCAACTTGATGCTTAATATCGGTAAACCAGTTAAGTATGCCGGTAGACAATGTTAATAGTAAATTGCTATACCGGTAAAGATTAATGCACGAAACATAAACATAAAGTCATCCACAACACATAACACCAATATTTATATGTGGAAACCTTGTAAGGGGAAAAACCATGGTGGGAAAGCTTACCCACAATCAGATGATACTACTGCAAATAGTAAGTGTACATAAATGGGGTCTACACATGCAGAAAGGCCAACAGCCTAGAGCTCACTGCTCAATCACAAGATGGGAGTCACACTGACTATAGTTGGATGGTTAAATCCAATAAGAATGTACTGCACAAAATAACATCTTTATATGTTGGATTCAGTATCGGTGTAATGTTAATATGCTTCTACAAAAACCTAGCTTCACCTTCAAATGATGTCTTCATGTATACCACTGCTCAATCTCACATATACCTTCACTCAATTCTTTTTCGCATTCCACACTTGATCTTACAAATAAGATCTTACATTTATACCATAACCTAAGACCAATTTTAGTAGGTCGGATCTACAAGATATTACAATAAACATTTTAAATACAATATAATATCTGATGCAATAACCGATTAAACATGTTGGCTTAATGCATTTACATCAATAATAAATCATCTCCATAGCGTGCCATGCTGATCTGGAAAAGATAAACCTATCGGTGTAACCCTAGATAACCCTGGACCTATTTGTCGGTAAAAGCAAATATGCAAATATGAATATACCAATGATCAATTCCTCAAAACAAAGTGTCCACACAATGTCTTCAACATTACCAAGTGTCTTCCATATCATTCTAGGTACCGGTGAACATTATATCCTGCCAGTGAACCATATACCAGTAACTGTGCAATAGTTACTTGCTTGCCGGTGAATGTTGTTGGATCTCCAAAGTGTTTGTTTTTAGTAGGTGCTGACATCATTGACAAAACCATACCAAAATACCAACAATCTCCCCCTTTGGCATTGATGGCAACACAAGATGGAAAAACCATCAAAGTGCCAAAACAGAAATGCCAAATACCAAAAACCAACAATCTCCCTTAGACAACAATTTCTCCCCCTAGGAGCAACACGTGTTTACCCAAAGATTTATTTTCAATACCAATCTCTTCTCAAAAGATAATGTTTTTTTCCATAGATATCTCTCCCCCTTTGACATCAAATGCCAAAGTTATACAAAATACCAACTACTCCCCCTGAGAAGTAGCTTCCTCATCAAAGATCGAAATAAAAGATTTGTCTTTTAATTCTGTCAGTTGATGATAATCATCAACTGTCTAAGTCTCTACCGGTGGTGGTATGACTCCAAGCTGATCTTTGAGATATTCAAAAGTCTCCTTAGGCAAAGGTTTTGTGAAAATATCTACGAGTTGTTCTTTAGTATTAACCAGTTTTATCTCTTTTTCTTCAACTTTTTCCCTTATAAAATTCAGTTTGATAGAAACATGTTTTGTTTTAGAATGTAATACCAAATTTTTAGATATATCAATTGCTACAGTGTTATCACAATATATAGTAATGGGTTCCTTGCATTTTACCTTTATGTCTTTCAACATTTGTTTAAGCCATAGTACCTATGTACAGTTAGTTGTTGCTGCAACATATTTTGATTCTACTGTTGATAAAGATGTACAACTCTGTTTCTTACTCAGCCAAGAAACTAATCTCTTTCCATTAAAGAATGCTCCTCCAGTGGTGCTTTTTCTATCATCCACATCTCCTGCCCAATTTGCATCTATGTATGCACATAGATCAAAGTTTTCATCTCTAGGATACCATAATCCAAGATTTGTTGTGCCTTGTAAGTATCAAAAAATCCTTTTTACTACTAATTCATGATTTTCCCTTGGATTACTTTGAAATCTAGAAATAATACATACTGCATCCATAATATCAGGCCTGGATTGTGTCAAATACAGTAAACCTCCTATCATAGATTTGTATCTAGTTGGATTAATAGGTGTAGATTCATCCCTTTGAGATAATTTGTCATTTGTAGTCATAGGTGTGCTTACCGGTTTATAGTTCTCCATCCCAAATTTCTTTAGTAATTCTTTCAAGTACTTGGATTGACTCAAAAATATACCTTTATCAGTCTGTGAAATCTGCAATCCTAAAAAGAATTTTATTTCTCCAATCATAGACATTTCAAATTCTCGCTGCATTTTAATAGAAAATTCCTTACATAATCCATCTTCTCCTCCAAAGATTATATCATCAACAAATACTTCAATAATCAAGATGTCATTATTAGTTATTTTGTAATATAAATTGCTATCTGCATTTCCTTTAGTAAAACCAATCTTTAAAAGATACTTATCCAACCTTGCATACCAAGCTCTTGGGGCTTGTTTTAATCCATACAGAGCTTTTCTTAACCTGCAAACCATATCATTGTCATCTGTCAAGAAAAATCCATCAGGTTGTTCAATATATACTTCCTCTTCAAGATCTCCTTTCAAAAATGTACATTTAATATCCATTTGATAAACTTTGTAGTCCTTGTGAGCTGCAAAAGCCAAGAATAATCTAACTGCCTCAATTCTAGTTACTGGTGCAAAGGTTTCATTGTAATCAACTCCTTCTTTGTAAGAATATCCCTTACACACTAGTCTTGCTTTATTTCTAACAACCTTACCATCTTCATTAAGTTTGTTTCTAAATACCCATTTGGTTCCAATTACATTTTTATCTTTAGGCCGGGGAACTAATGTCCAAGTATTATTTTTCTCAATTTGTCCTAATTCTTCTTCCATAGCTTTAATCCAAAATAAGACATACCTCTTCATTTGCCAATCTTCCTCTTGTCATAACTCCTTTAACTTTTTTTCCAATTATCTGATCTTCAAAATGATTCAATCTTACATACAAGGGTGTCTTATTTTGCTATTGTTCTTCAATTACTGTGGAATCCTCTGATGATACCGGGGTAACTGGATCTTCATTCTGTACAGGTGGATTCAATGTAGGTTCATTTGTCATAATTTCTGTTGCCAGTTTAGAGTCTATATACCTTGATGTTCCTCTAAATTGTTCATCAATCTTTACATTTGTACTCTCAACAATTTTCTGCAATCTCTTATGAAAACATCTATATGCCTTTCTCTTAGATGAATAACCAAGAAATATTCCTTCATCACTCTAGGATCAAATTTTCCAATATACTCATCTCTTCTAATATAACATTTACTTCCAAAAATTCTGAAATACTTAAGAGTAGGAGTATTACCAAACCATAGTTCATGAGGGGTCTTACTAGTTTCATCTTTGATGTGAACTTTGTTGAATGTATAGACAGCAGTGCTAACTGCCTCTCTCCAATACACATGTGGTAGATTTGCTTTTGATAACATACTTCTTGCTGCATCCAAAATACTTCTATTTTTCCTTTCAACAACTTCGTTTTGTTGTGGCGTCTGAGGTGTTGATAACTGTCTTCTGATTCCATTCACTTCACAAAATGTATTAAAGTCCTTAGATTTGAATTCTCATCCTTGATCTGATCTTAAACATTTGATTTTCTTACCGGTTTCATTCTCAACCATTGCTTTGAACAGTTTGAACTTCCCATGTGCTTTTGATTTTTCTTTGAGAAAAGTAACCCAACACATTCTAGAATAATCATCAATAATTAGCATGAAATATCTATCACCTTGTAAGCTTTTAGTTCTAGCTAGACCACATAAATCAGTGTGAATTAAATCAAAAGAATTATTGGATTTTTCTGGAATACTTTTGAAACTAGCTCTAACTTGTTTTCCAAATTGACATTTCTTACAAATTATATTCTGAGGTTTCACAATTTTAGGTAGATCTCTAACTGCCTTAGAAGTACTGATTTTTACCATGCAATCAAAGTTTACATGACATAGTCTCTTATTCCATAACCAACTTTCATAGTCTCTTATTCCATAACCAACTTTCATCTATATGTGCAATTAAGCATGTCTTTTCACTATTATTCAAATGAAAGATATTACCTCTAGTCTGATTACCGGTTGCAATTTCCAAACTAGTTCTATTCATGATTTTGCATTTTCCATTTTTAAATTGTAACTGAAATCCTTTCTCAACTAATTGACCAACACTTAAAAGATTATGCTTTAATCCTTTAACATAGTAGACATTGTCAGTGTTATGCTTACAATCAAGAGATATTGAACCCTTACCTTTGATTGAACAGGCTTTGTCATCTCCAAATCTTACTAAACCTCCATTGTATTCTTGAAAGTTCAAGAATTTACCTTTGTCTCCTGTCTTGTGATGTGAGCATCTTGAGTCAATGATCCATTCATCCTTTGCTTCAACTTTAGCTACTAGGGCTTGTTCTACAGGTTGATCCTTTATTATAGCAACAAAAACCCATCCATTGTCTGTTGGATCCTCATCAGAATCATCAGTCACACCTTCATCAACAATGTAACAGGATTTGTCTTTGTTCTTCTTAAATTTGTATCTCTGATATTCAGGATTAGGCTTGTATGTTCTTCTAGCTTCTTCTCTTAGTCTAGCATGTCTATCAAGGCATCTTGAAGCCATATGACCAATCTCATTGCAGTTAAAACATTTAAAGGGTACTTTACCTTCATACTTACTTCCAATTGGACCTTTTGGCATTTTCCTTGCAAATAGTGCTTCAAGTTCTTCAAGCTCTTCATTCTCCTTCCTGGTTTCTTCAAGTTCTCTTGCATAAAAGGCTCTCTAGTCTGATTTATCAAATGATGGAGCAAATGATGTTGATGCTTTAAAGGCCAAATCAGTTTTTATAGTAGCAACAAGACCAAATTCCTCAATTTCAAAGGCTAAAAGTTTTCCAATCAATGTATCCCTAGTTACTGATGTATTAGGCATTGTTCTTAACTCATTTATAGCAATAACCTTCATTTTATATGCCAGTGGCAATCCTCTTAAGATTTTTGAAACAATTTCATCCTCACTCAGAATTCCTCCACAACATTTATTAACTAAAACAATTTCATTTACTCTTTCCATAAAACCAGAAATCCTTTCATCTTCTTCCATTTTCAGATGTTCATACATGACTCGGAAGCTTTCAAGTTTTGTAATCCTGACTATGGAATCTCCTTCATTTAGTGTTTCCAAATGATCCCAAATAGCTTTAGCAGTAGATCTATCTGATAATCCCATGATTTGTTGATCTGATAATGCGCTCAAAAGTGCTTCTCTTGCTTTGCAATCATTCTCTTCATCTTTAGCTAAGGTAGTTGGAGTAGTCTGACCAGCTACAACAGTAGTATAACCATTCTTTGTAACTTCCCAGATGTCTTTACCAATGCAATTCAGATGTGTCTCCATCCTGATCTTCCATATCCCATAGTTGGTTCCATCAAGTTTAGGACTGTCCTTCCTGAAATAAGTAGTAGACATTGGATCTCCTCAAGTTGTTAAACTTCTGCAAAAGAGGGCTAAGCTCTGATACCAATTGTTAGGTCCTGGAGACAACTGAGAGGGGGGGGGTGAATTAGTTGTCAAATAAATTCAAACCAAAAACCAATTAACCAAATTGATACTTAATACCAGTAAACTAGTTAAGTATGTCGGTAGACAGTGTTAACAACAAATTGTTATACTAGTAAAGATTAATGCATGAAACATAAACAGAAAGTCATCCACAACACATAACACCAATATTTGTACATGGAAACCCTGTAAGGGGAAAAACCACAGTGGGAAACCTTACCCACAATCAAATGATACTACTATAGATAGTAAGTGTACATAAATGGGGTTTGCACATGCAAAAAGGCCAACAATCTAGAGCTCACTGCTCAATCACAAGATGGGAGTCACACTGACTACAGTTGGATGGTTAAATCCAATAAGAATATACTGCACAAAATAGCATCTTAATATGCTAGATTTAGTACCGGTGTAATGCTGATATGCTTCTACAAAAACCTAGCTTCAGCTTCAAATGATGTCTTCATGTATACCACTGCTTAATCTCGCATATACCTTCACTCAATTCTTTTTTGCATTCCACACTTGATCTTACAAATAAGATCTTACATTTATACCATAACCTAAGACCAATTTTAGTAGGTCGGCTCTACAAGATATTACAATAAACATTTTACATACAATATAATATCCGATGCAATAACCAATTAAACATGTCGGCTTAATGCATTTACATCAATAATAAATCATCTCCATAGCGTGCCATGCTGATCTGGAAAAGATAAACCTGTCGGTGTAACCCTAGATAACCTTGGACCTATTTGTCGGTAAAAGCAAATATGCAAATATGAATATACCAATGATCAATTCCTCAAAACAAAGTGTCCACACAATGTCTTCGACATTACCAAGTGTCTTCCATATCATTCCATGTACCGATGAACATTATATCCTACCGGTGAACCATGTACTAGTAACTGTGCAATAGTTACTTGCTTACCGGTGAATGTTGTTGGATCTCCAAAGTGCTTGTTTTTAGTAGGTGTTGACATCAATGACAAAACCATACCAAAATACCAATAGTCAATATGCAGAAGTGGTGAGAACCAACATATGTGAGAACCGGTATAACACTATGAACCGACATTTGTGCCAAAGTGAAGCAGTGTGTTTGTTCAAGGTGAACCGACACATGGTTATGGGAACTGGCACATGGAAGCATTGTATGACTACCAGTTGCTAGTCTCAACTTCAAGATTTCTGGTTGAAGTGATTCAAGCCTGTGTGGCTCAACCGGTGACTTAGTGTGATGAGTTGGCATGGTAACGAAGAACAGATCATGTTGCCATGTAGGCCTTGTGCGCGTGAAGGATCTTGCATGAAGGAGATTGTTCCTATCTACCTCGAGAATGTGCGAAGTTTGTAAATGGTGATAATGTATGATGGGTTATCAGCCGCTATGAAATCGATGGAAAATAAATGATGGAGATTAGATCAAGACTTTTGCATTTAATGTAGTGTGCTCAACGGTCAGGATTGAACCATTTGAATTCCTTAACGTAATAGGTTTTAGGGTTTAGGGTTTATGCTACCGACCTATATATTTTCCTATAAGGTCGATGTTGTGATTCTTTCTAAGGTTGTTGGCAAAAGTTGTGTGTGTGTATCCAAGAGAAGGGATGCGCGTTTCTTGCTAGACCAAAAGGAGAGAAGTGATACCTGCAGAGTGTAAGTGCAGAAGATGAAGAGGAGCTTAAGTGGATCTGCATTAGCATTGAGTGTTGTTACCAGATCATTGTAATATCTATTGATCTCTAACCACCTCAATAGTTGGAAAATCCCTCAACAGGGTAGCTTTAACCAGCTTGCTATAAATCCTTTAACAGGGTGACTCAAAACAATTGAGTTCTTGAAATCCTCTAACAAGGTAACCTTTAACAGGGTTTAACCCTTGACCGGGAGTTCTTTCCATCCCTTAACCGAGTGATCCCTAACAGGATCAGTTCCTAACAGAACCTATTGTATCAGTCTTTAACCGAACAAGGCTCCTAACAGAGCGGACTTCTAAAGAGTTCAAAAACAAGCTTGTGGGTATTCATCCCCACCATGGTTTTTCCCTGTTGGGTTTCCATGTGAAAATAATGTGTGTCATGTGTGATGTCTTCTTCATGTGATGCTTTGTTATTTTCTATCAAGTGGTGAATCTTGTTGATCTAGTTGCTCATATGTATATCTTTGATGGTAGATTACTTGTTCATGTATTAGGGTGAAATGGAAATGAAGTGTTAGAGTATATGAGAAGATAGGTATTAATCGGTTTATGCTTGTCTCAGTTATTCTGGGTTTTTGCTGATTGTACTCTATTTTAGGATCCATGTTACTGTTTTTCTTTCAATGCACAGTGTCTACTGACAAACCAGTCTAAGAGTGTGTTTTTGTCTGTACTGATTCACCCCCCCTCTCAGTACCAATTTGGTACTATTCTCTCATCATTGAGTTATCAATTGGTATCAGAGCGTCCTCCAGGTCCTCTGTGCTATAAGCTTAACCGCTTGAGGTAAAGATCCCAGTCTAATTATGAAGAGGGAAGGTCCAAAGTTTAACAAAATTTCAATATATGAAAAGACAAAATGAAGATATACATCAGAAGCATAGGTGGTCAACACTGGAGCTATGTTCAAAATGCCTATGTTTCCCCTACTGGTACTCTCACCGATGACCAAAAGAGAGAGATGCAGGAGAATGGGAAAGTCATGGAAGCCCTAATTAGTAGTTTATTTGACATTGAGTTTATTGATGTCCAAGATAAGGTAAATCCCAAAGAGGTATGGGATACTCTTGAAAATATCTATGCCGGTAATGAGCATGTAAAACAAGCTAAGGAAGAAAGCCTTAGAGGGAAGTTTGAAGATATGCGGATGGTTGAAGGTGAGACCATTCACCAGTATGGAATAAGAATCAAAACCATTGTTGGAGATATCAAGAGTGCAGGTGGTAAAATAGAAGATTCCACTGTGGTAAGCAATTCCTGAGATCCCTATTGCCGGTCTATGCAATAAGGGTTGCTGCTATTCAGGAGTTGATATCAATAGACAAGACTAAGGTATCCCTAGACTCCATCATTGCAAAGTTGACAGCCTATGAGCTAAATAGTTTTGATGGCAGTGTTCAAAAGACTGAATCAACTTTTAAAGCTTTTGTTGTACCATCAAAAAATGGAAAAGAAGCTAACACTAGTGGTGAACCAAGACAGAGCAGAGAAATGGATGATGAGGAGATTCTGATAGCATTTGAAGCTCTCCTTGCCAAGAAACTTCCTAAAGGAACTGGCAAATACAGAGGTAAGCTACCTTTGAAATGCTTTTCTTGCAACCGGATAGGACATACTGTTGTAAACTGTCCTAACGGAAACAACAAGGACAAACCAGAAAGGTTCAAGAAATTGAAAGGAGAAAAATAGAGAAACTATTTTGTGGCAGTTGATGAAGGTGTCACAGATGAGGAATCAGAGGATGAAGAAAATTAAGATATTGTGTTTGTTGTTGTCAAGGATGATGTGTTAGACAAGAAGGCTTTTGTCTCCCAGTTTGATAATTCCAATGAGTGGATCATTGACAGTGGTTGTTCTCACCATATGCATGGTGACCAGAGCAAGTTTCTATCCTTGGAAGAGTATGATGGTGGTGTGGTTTTCTTTGGCAATGATGCACCATGCATGGTCAAAGGTAGAGGGTCCATCTCTTTGAATGGAAAGAGTAGTGCTGATGATGTGTATTGGGTTAATGGTCTTAGACACAACCTTCTGAGTGTTGTCTAGCTGAATGACAATGGCCTCACTCTAGAATTCAAGAATGAAGTTTGCAGAATCAAAGGAAAGAATGGTGAATTGGTGGCCACCGGCATGCAGACCAAAGGTAACCTATTTTAGCAGAATGCAAATATAAGTACATGTCTTATGGCTAAATTTGATGATAGCTGGATATGACATAGGAGACTCTGCCATGTAAAATTTGATAACATTGTGAAGGCTAGTAAGATCAAGGCAGTTAGAGGGTTTTCGATGCTAAGCAAACCAGATAATACCTTGTGCAGAGAGTGTCAACTGGGAAAAATGTCTTCCTCAACCTTTAAAGGTAAATCTTTCACTACTGACAACTTGCTTGATCTTGTGCATATTGATTTGTGTGGTCCTATGAAAACTAGAAGTGTGCAGGGTGATAGGTACTTCATGATTCTCACTAATGACTGCTCAAGAATGATGTGGGTCACATTCTTGAAAGACAAGTCTGAAGCCTTTGTAAAGTTTAAAGCTTTCAGAGCATTAGTGGAGAAGGAAAGCGGTAAAAGGATCAAGTGCCTGAGAACTGATCAAGGAGGGGAATTCACTTCTGATGAATTCAACAAGTACTGTGAAGAACATGGCATCAAGAGGCAACTGTCTACCCCCTGGACTCCATAGCAAAATGGCCTAGCAGAGAGGAATAACTGGACTATGGTTGAAGTAGCTAGAACCATGTTGATTCAAGGAAAGGTAGCTCACACTTTTTGGAGAGAAGCAGTGAGCACTGCAGTTTACACAATGAACCAGGTACTCATCAAGAAAGGTAAGGATAAAACTCTTTATGAGTATTGGATCGATAAGACACTCGTGGTTAGCTACTTTAGAGTGTTTGATAGCAAATTTTACATCAAGAGGAGTGAACACCAAAGTAAATTTGATGCGAAATGTGATGAGCGAATATTCCTAGGATATTCCACCAAGAGCAAAGCTCTCAAGTGTTTCAACAATAGGTCTCAGAGAATTATGGAAAGCATCAATGTAAGAGGTAATGAAACCTTTGAGAAAACTGAGGAAACCAGCAGTGAGAAAGTGGTAAATGAATCGGTTGTAACCCTCTGGGAACCGGTTGTCAATCAACCAAGTACCAGTAACAATGTTCCTACACCAATAGATGTAGATGTTGATACTGATGAAGATGAGGATGAAGAAGAAAAGCAAGAGGAATCCATTAAGACCATTCCTTGGTATGTCAAGCTGAATCATGATCCTAAGTAGATCATAGGAGATAAGGATGCAGGAATCCTTACAAGAAGAAAGGTAAGAGAAAACTCATGTATGATCTCTGAATTTGAGCCTAAATCATTCAAAGAGGCCCATAAAGATGAAGACTGGATCAAGGCATTGGAAGAGGAACTTGACCAGATAGAGAAAAATGGTACATGGTCTTTGGTACCCAGACCAGAGCATAAAAATGTCATTGGTACCAAATGGGTTTTCAGAAAGAAGCTGAATGAGGATGGCATAGTGATTAGGAACAAAGCTAGATTGGTGTGCAAAGGATATGCTCAAGAAGAAGGAGAAGACTATGGAGAAACCTTTGCTCCTGTAGCCAGTTTGGAAGGAGTCCATATGCTTCTTGCATATGCAACTTTTAAAGGTTTCAAAGTGTATCAAATGGATGTAAAATCTGCATTCCTAAATGATTTACTTGAAGAGGAGGTGTATATTGAGCAACCAGATGGGTTTGCCCTATCTGAAGATAGAGACATGGTATGTAGGCTACATAAAGCCTTATATGGTCTAAAGCAGGCACCTAGAGCATGGTATGAACATTTGCATTCCCATCTTGTGAAGATTGGATTTGAGAGAACAAGTGAAGATAGCAATATCTACTTGAAGTCTAAAGGAGATCAGATCATGATCTGTGAGGTATTTGTTGATGATATTATCTTTGGTGGAGATGACAAGATGAGTCATGAGTTTGTAGATGAGATGAAGAAAGAGTTTGAAATGTCACTCATAGGGGAGATTAAATTCTTCATTGGACTGCAGATCTAGTAGATGAAAGAAGGAATCTTTATCACTCAGTCCAAGTATGTCAAAGAGGTGTTGAAGACCTTTCGCATGGAAGATAGCAAACTAGTTGGTACTCCAATGGTGACCGGTTGTAAACTATCCAAAGAAGATAACTCAGCATTGGTTGACGAGAAGGAATACCGATCAATGACTGGTAAGTTGCATTATGTAGTGCATAGCAGACCGGATATTGTGCATGCAGTTGGCATTACTGCAAGATTCCAAAAAAGCCCAAGAGAATCCCACTTGGTTGTAGTTAAGCGGATTCTTAGGTATCTGAAGGGAACTGTTGACTATGGATTGTGGTATCCATATAGAAAGGATTTCAACTTGAAAGTTTACACAGATGTTGATTGGGCAGGCAATATAGATGATCGGAAAAGCACAACCGATGGTGCATTCTTTCTTGGTGGTAGACTGGTCTCATGGATGAGTAAGAAGCAGAGTTGTATCTCCTAGTCTACAGTGGAAGCAGAGTATGTTGCAGCTTTCATGAACTGCACTCAGACAATTTGGATGAAGCATGTATTAAATGGCTTCAAAGTTCCTGTATCTAAATCGGTAAGTATATTTTGTGATAATACCAGTGTAATTAATATCTCCAAGAATTTGGTTTTACATTCTAGAACCAAGCACTTTGAGCTTAAGTATCATTTCTTGAGGGAAAAGGTTCAAAACAAAAAGATTGCAATGGAACATGTTTCCAGTCAGGAGCAATTAGCAGACATATTCACCAAGCCTCTCCCAAAGGCTACATTTATGTACTTAAGAGGTGAATTAGGGGTGTTTCCCCTTCAGGAGGTAAACTAAAGGTATATGCTCCACATCAATCAGGTATTGCATAGTCAAATTTTTCTTTTGGATTGATATTTTGAAGGATGCTACTCCTTAGGGGGAGCAACATAATGGAGCAGGGAAGCGTGTGCCTCCACTTTGGCATTGTTGTCAAAGGGGAAGAAGATGAGAAGCAGAGAAGGTATCTGCAAAAATTGGGGGAGAAGATGTGAAGCGGAGAGATATCTTTGTATATTACCATCAATGCCAAAGGGGGAGATTGTTGGCATTATGTGAACTGGTATGAGGACATAATGACATTGTATGTTGTCATTAATGTCAATGTGTTGAAGAGGTGAAAATAGGCATATGTGAGAAATATGTGAACCGGTATGTGAATCGGTATGAGGACATAATCACATTGTATGTTGTCATTGATGTCAATATGTTGAAGAGGTGAAAATTGGCATATGTGAGAACAGGTACAACACTGTGAACCAACATTTATGCCAAAGTGAAGCGGTGTGTTTGTTCAAGGTGAACCGGTATATGGTTATGGGAACTGGCACATGGAAACATTATATGACTACCAGTTGGTAGTCTCAACTTTAGGGTTTCCGGTTGAAGTGCTTCAAGCCTATGTGCCTCAATTAGTGAATTTGTGTGATGAGTTGGCATGGTAATGAAGAACAGATCATGTTGCCACGTAAGCCTTGTGTGCGTGAAGGATCTTGCATGAAGGAGATTGTTCCTATCTACCTCGGGAATGTGCGAAGTCTATAAATGGTGATAATGTATGATGGGTTATCAAACGCTATGAAATCAGTGAAAAATGGACAATGGAGATTGGATCAAGACTGTTGCATTTAATGCAATGTGCTCAATGGTCAGGATTGAACCATTTGAATTCCTTAACGTAATAGGTTTTAGGGTTTAGGGTTTATGCTACCGACCTATATATTTTCCTATAAGGTCGATGTTGTGATTCTTTCTAAGGTTGTTGGCAAAAGTTGTGTGTGTGTATCCAAGAGAAGGGATGCGCGTTTCTTGCTAGACCAAAAGGAGAGAAGTGATACCTGCAGAGTGTAAGTGCAGAAGGTGAAGAGGAGCTTAAGTGGGTCTACATTGGCATTGAGTGTTGTTACCAAATCATTGTAATACCTGTTGATCTCTAACCACCTCAATAGTTGGAAAATCCCTTAACAAGGTAGCTTTAACTAGCTTGTTGTAAATCCTTTAATAGGGTGACTCAAAACAATTGAGTTCTTGAAATCCTCTAACAAGGTAACCTTTAACAGGGTTTAACCCTTAACCGGGTGTTCTTACCATCCCTTAACCAGTTGATCCCTAACAGGATCGGTTCCTAACAGAACCTATTGTATCAGTATTTAACCGGACAATCTAAAGAGCTCAAAAACAAGCTTGTGGGTATTCATCCCCACCGTGGTTTTTCCCTGTTGGGTTTCCACATGAAAAATATGTGTCATGTGTGACGTCTTCTTCATGTGATGCTTTGTTGTTTTCTGTCAAGCGATGAATCTTGTTGATCTAGTTGCTCATATGTATATCTTTGATGGTAGATTACGTGTTCATGTATTAGGGTGAAATGGAAATGAAGTGTTAGAGTATATGAGAAGATAGGTATTAACCGATTTATGCTTGTCTCGGTTATTCTGGGTTTTTGCTAGTTTTACTTTGTTTTAGGACCTATGTGATTGTTTGTCTGTCAATGCACAGTGTCTACTGACAAGCTGGTCTAAGAGTGTGTTTTTGTCTATACTGATTCACCCTCCCCCCTCTGAGTACCGATTTGGTACTATTCTTTCATAATTGAGTTATCACATCAAAAAGCCTTAGAGTTAGTTTTGAAGTGAACTTATGAACCTTGAACCATTTGACAAAAAGTTCAATGGTTCAAGTTTGAATTTATGAAGTACAACAATGAGTGAGAGGCACACAACAATACTAGGAATGAGCAACAACGATGATTATTAAGCAAAAGCCTTGAACTATTTGAACCCCTTGAGATTTGGTTCAAAGTTCAAGGTTAGAAACTAACTTAAAACATATTGACATGCGCTCATTATACAACAATACATTGTCGTAGCTCACAAAAGACATTTTGAACCTTGAACCAGTTAAGGTTCACAGGTTTAGAGCTCAAGACGTAAAACAAAAGTGCACTTGCTCTCATGAAGAAAAAGGCCACTAATAACTTTTTTCTAAAATTTGCTTTGAAATTTGAACCTATTGAACCTTTTAGAAAGATCTCAATGGTTCAAGTATGAAGGAGAACAAAAGACATGACAAAAATAAAGGCACAATAAGGCAACCCGCAAATATGAACATTCAAAAGGGAAAATTGCAAGGGGGACTAACATCGGCTCTAACTGGGGATTAGAACTATGAAAGAACTAGAAATGAACTCCAAAATCTCTGGTTTCACAAGAAGACTTTATTTAAAGACCCAAACAGAAATAAAAATAGAAAAGACACACAACTGCCAATCAACCAAAACACTATATACAAAACCACAAGGGACTCTCATTTACAATTGGTATAATATCAAATCTTGACCATTATAGGTCAAAGGAAGAGCAGTACCATCCTGATATGCAAGTTTGAATGAATTTGGTCCTTTTACCTCATGAATCGAGAATGGTCCTTTCTAGAGCGATTCAAAATTTGTGTGTGCCCCTTTGGGTTCCCTTCTCCTATCCCAGAGTAGTACCTGATCGCCTAGCATGAATTTCTGTGGCCTAGCCCATTTGTCAAATATTTTCTTCACCCTCATCTAGTGCTCTATTATCTGGTCCACTAATTTATCCCTTTCTTCATCAATTCTCATCAAATGCATAATCCATTTTTCCAGAGAATTTTGAAAATAAGCATCTTCAATGACAGTTTGTAACTTAGTAGCTGACAGTTCCGAAGGAAGTGCTACCTAAGTGCCTACACCATAGACCAATTCAAATGGTGACATCCCAAAAACCCTCTTTGGCAATGTACGATCAGTCCAAAGGGCTTCATATAGTTTTTTATGCCAATCCTTAATGTTTTCACTCACTAATTTTTTCATGATATTTATGAGGTTTTTATTACTGTATTCAACTTGACTATTTCCTTGAGGATAATAATCATATGAGTGAGCAAGGGAGATTCCATGATCATAGAAAAATAAATAAATCTTAGTAGAAGAAAAATTTGTAGAATTATCAGCCATAATTTTTAGCGAGACCCCAAATCGAACCAAGATGTTCTCTTTCAAAAAGTTACAAACAACTTCTGAGGATGTCTTCCATACCGGAATGGCCTCAACCCATTTAGTAAAATAGTTTGTAGATGTCAAGATATGTGTATGTCCTAGACTAGAAGTAGGTGTCAAAGGGCCTATAAAATCCAAACCCCATTGCTTGAAGGGTTCATCTACAACCACGGGTCAGAGTGGTAATGCTGCAAGTTGCGGCTTACCTGACAATAACTTACATTTTTCACACTTAGCCACCCATGCATAAGCACCCCTGAACATCCTTGGCCAATAATAATAATTCCTTAAAATCTTGTAGGCAGTCACCATTGAAGAGAAATGGCAGCCATAGGCTTCGTCATGAAATGTTTTCAACAAACTCTTGGAGTGATTTATTTACACAGTGCAAGAAGGTCCCATCTAATCCCCTCTTATATAATACATCATTAAAAATGACATACTTAGAAGCATTTAATCTCAAGTTCCTCTTCTCTTTTGAAGAAAGATGTTCTAGGAAATCTCCATATGTCAAGTAGTAAGCAACATCTACGAACCAGGAATCCTGAAGGCCAACAAACAAGACTAAGGGAATTTGCTCTGTCACTTCCTCTTTACTCTCAACAATTAGTTTGCACAAACCCTGCCCTCTTACCAATTTTGTGGGCCTAATATCCAAATTGAACTCCTAAATTTTTGACACCTAGGAGGCTTTGTTATTCATTCCTATGTCCTGTTGTGTCAATATGCTCTTGACTGCTGAATGGGGTACATAAACAGTTGCATGGGAATAGAGAATATAATACCTAAACTTCTTTATGGCCTTCACAACTACATATGCTTTCTTTTCCATTATTGAATACTTCAATTCATGCTTTTTCAGTTGTACACTCATGAATGATATCAGGACTTCATCATTATCCTCATTCTTCTATAATAAAATTCTTGACATAGTGCACTCTGAGGCATAATAGTAGATAACAAAATCCTTACTAAAATTAGGATTAACCAGAATAGGTGCATGACCAATAGCATTCTTTATTGATTCGAATTCTTTCTTCCCCTCCTCATTCCATTTAAAAGCTTGTTTTTAACTCATCAAATTCATGATATAGCTGGTAGTCTCCACAAAATCTGGGATGAACCTCCTTAGAAAATTTACCTATCCAAAGAAGGATCTAATGAAATTCCCACTTGATGGTAGATTTAGTTGTTGAATTGCTCTTACCCTTTTAGGATCTATTTTCACCCCTTCCTTAGAAACAATATGACCAAGAAACTTACCCTCTATAACTCCAAACACCGATTTCTTCGGGTTCAAGGATACCCCATGCTCATGGCACCTCTATAACACTCGTCTCAAGTCCTACAGGTGATGTTTTCTTCTTTTTGTGAATACTGTTAAGTCATCCAAATATACAACAATGATCTTATCCTTTAAATGTCCAGAAGACAATTCCATAGCATGCTGAAATGTCACTCTTGCATTAATCAAACCAAATGGCATTCGGTTATAAGAAAATGTACCCCAGGGAGTAATAAAGGAACACTGATCTGATTATATCCTAAAAATCCATCAAGCATGGACATCATCTCTGATCCTGAAACTATTTGTAAAATGTGGTCCATGGATGGTAATGGATAGTTGTCTTTTAGGCTAGCCTAATTTAGATTTCTAAAATCTACACAGATCCTTATTTCACTGTTTTTCTTTCTAACAGGTACAATATTAGCTATCCATGTAGAATGATGGATGGGGTATATAATCCTAGATTTTAACATCTTATCTACTTCTTGAAATATAGACTCAACTACTTTTGGATTGAAGCTTCTAAGCTTTTGCCAGAAAGGACTTACTCCAGGTTTTAGGGGAATCTAATGCTGGAATTTTCCCTCTGAAATTTTTAAGATCGTCATAGCACAGCACCAAGCAAACACATCCTTGAACTCCAATGGAAGACTAATGAACCTCTCCTTTTCTGCAGGCATACAACACTTTCCCAAATTGATATATATTTAGGTTCATTCTCAGTACCAATGTTGATCTTTTCATAACCCCCAATATCTTTAACCTTTGGGGATTTGTCACCTTTGTTCTTCTTGTAGGCATCATGATGATCAAACAGATGCTACAATGAAACCAACCCTTTAGGGATTTTGTTTCCTTTCAACTGCATGATTCCATCAAGCAACTCCTTGGCTCGTTCTGGTGAAAATTCTTTGCACTCTACATCTGAAACCTTCAAAATATATGGCAGAAAACATGTCTACACTTTGTATAAAATTATTGATTTGTTTATCACTTTCAAACACCTGCCAAAATTGGGAGTTGTTTGGGACACTAAGCCGATATATCAACTCTACCCTATAAATATCATCAACAAATTTAGGATGTGGGACAAGTAAAGAAGCTGAGACTGCTACTGAATTTGCCTTTGAATTCAGTTCCCTAAGTATTGCTTCAATGGAAAATGCATCGAAACCTTCGATTTCGTACCAAACTCTATTCCAATGGTGTTTCAATCTTGCATTTTTAACATTAAACAACCCTCTAACCTATTTTACAATTAGTTCAGCATCTCCTTTAGCCCACAGGAGTTTCACTCCCAATCTCTTAGCTTCGGCTAAACCTAACAACAAAGCCTCATACTCAGTCATATTGTTGGTATTTTTGAATTCTAATTTAAAAGAGAATGGAATATGGTTGATAGAAGGTGGGATTAACACTACCCCTGCACCTAAACCTGATGTTGCACAACTACCATCAAAATCCATTAACCACAAGCTTTCTTCTCCCTGGGGTTGTGATGGATCTCCCACTAGCTCATTATCAGACAAAATCATGTAGTTTCCAAATTGACAATCATGATACAGATTTTGAGCTCTTGGATCATCAGAAGGGAAAATAGTGAATTTAGACTTTGGTTCAGGTTGCAAAATGACTCACTATTTTCTAACGGGGATTGTGTCTTGAGACCAATCCATTTTAATTTCACCACCTAAATCCCTACAGAAAGTACGACTTAGCAGTATGCCATAGCTAGCCGGGATGTCAGCTATCAGAATAGTCAACTTGATTCTTTTATTTGGGTGGGAAGAAAGAACTACTTGAGAACCCTTAATTTGACCTAGCAGAGGAATTTATTTTGAATCCATAGAATAACATCTACCAAAGGTTTTTGTCAAGGACAACCCTAATGCTTTAGCTACTGTAGAAGGCATTATATTGTCTAATGCACCTGAATCTATAATACAATTATTCAACTTGTGCCCATTTATGAATAATGATATGTAAAAGGGTTTTGGTTTTGACTCAAGGGTGGGTATAGAATCATCTATTTGTAGAACAGTTATTTCAAGCATCTTTTCATAAGCCATAGGGTGAACCAATTCATCACTATGTGAGGGCAATATGACATTTACTGATTGTTGTGTTCCATTGGCCCATTGTACATTATTCCCTTTTACAAACTATACAAGTGTGTCTAGTTCTTTAGGATTTAGCTTAAGGTACTCGACAGGTGTAATTTGAATTTGAGAAGATTTGCAAAATTCTACAATATCAAATGAACTTTCTTTTTCAACAGACCTTAAAAATAGGGGCTCTTACAATTTTTTATCATTGTTATGAAATTTTGGGTCAATTCCCTTACCTTTGAAAGCCGCAACTGAAGATGAAGGGACACCCTGGGGCTTTGTGTTTCGTTGATTTCTTTTGAGCACCGTGCATGAAGGATCTTCTAAATTAACCAAAATATCACCCCTCTTTCCGAATCTGACTCGTACTCAAGGAAGTGGATTTCAGAGTCGTCAGGTTGCTTTAAAGATTCTTCTTCACCCAACTCATTTGAGGTATCTCTAGAATTTATCAATTGAGAGTAATGCACCATCTCAGGACAGGAACTACCATCATGTTCATCGGTGAGATGAAAAACACACATGCTCCCTTTAGGTGGTGTTGCCTCAATTGCTAATCTTTGCTGAGCATGGGGTAATTGCAAAGTCTTGTTCCCATAGCCCAAAGACTGGTTTGTATTCCTCCTAGGTACATCTTGATAGTGAGATGGTTACGAGGTACTAGCTTTAGACAATTGTCTTTTAAAAGTAATCACATCATTCATTAGTTGTTGGATTACAGGGTCAGAAGAAGTAGAAGGTTGGGCAATGGGTGTTTGTACTTCTCTTTTCCATTTACCTGTCATGATTAGATCATCCTCCAACTCAACTGCAAGTGTTTTGGCAGGACTTAAATCTACAAATCTTTGCCTGCAAATCAAGAAACCTATTTATGAAGGCATAGAATTAATAAAGAAACACTTAAGATTATCATCTGACGGATTTTGATTAACTGGAATCTTATGCATAATCTTATCAAATTTTGCCACATAGACTTCATAATTTCTTTCTTTAACTGGGCCAATTGAGCTAGGAGAGAGTGTTCATCTTCAGTCACTTTGAATCTTGCCTCAAACCTTGTTTTTAGATCTTGCCATGTTGTTATCACACTATTTGGTAAGTGATAGAACCAATCAACTGCTACTCCAATTAGTGTCTAGACAAACAATCTTACAACAACATCTTCGTGTTGAACCGCTATTATCCCACAAGCCACATTGAAAGCATTCAGGTGCTCATCAATGGTGATTTTTCCATCCCCACTAAATTTTGGAAAGTGATCTCTAGAACCTTTGGGTAAGGGATTGAGATTTAAATATAAGTTCAATGGACCTACAACAACCTCGCAAGGATTATTTTCTCTCATTGGAAGTATGATATTGAGTGGAGTCGGGTTGATTATATTTGGAAAAGAAATACCATGCAAGGTCAGAGCATGACAAACTGAGGACATAAGAGATGGTGAAGATGGGGAAGGAGGCCTACTTCTTTCTCTTCTTTAGGTGAAAAAGTGGGTTAAAAATTAAGGTGCTATAACTCCTGAAAGATAGAATCAACTACCCCCTCCCTTCTTTGGGACCTAGTATATCTCTTTGAATCCATTCTTGCAACTAGGCGACTAGTCTTATGATTCGACTCCCCAGCAGAGTCGCCAAAAAATCTTTTGGTAAATAGATTTATCCCTTTCAATAAATATATTTATTCTCTGAATAGAGATGCAACTCCTGTAAGCCCGGTTATGAAAGTAAACAAATTACCAATAGTTGGATGAATTTATTAAAATTTAAACTCTACATTAGAGGACAGCTCCTTGTATGATTTGTAATGAATGTAATACACAAATGAAACGTTGACACTTTTTACCAGAAAGTGTAGAAAGGATTTAGCATTCATCCATCAACACAAAAGAATGCTTTCAAACTGAAATAAAAGAAAATATTTTGAAGAGTCAATGAGTTCACAAACTCTAATTTACACACATGTTCACCTAATAAATTCAGAGCATAACAAATGCATTGCAGTATTGGTGTCTAATCGATCCTCTCTCATGCCTCATAGGACAAGGGGGATTAGCGCACCTTAATCCATAATGAAACCATTAACAAGTAATTGCAACCATGAGTCCAGAAAAACATAGAGATAACTAATCATAAAATGATATCATGCCCATAGCAATTTTCTCAAGAAAGATCACTAATCTTCAAACACACGGATTCAAAGACTGCATATCATAGCACTTTATTGATAATCAGCCATTCTATTTTCAAACAATTCATAGGTAAACCAAAATATTATCTGCTGCTAAAAAAATCACAGTTTTTCAGAACCCTTACAAAGACAAGCTTTCCAACTTAAGTAGCCTCCAAGATCATAGTTTTTACATAACAAAATTACACTTTACTTTAACCAAAGGTTAAAGAAACCATTTACTATAATAGGAAAGAAAACTAAAACAACAACCACTATGGGGCTGACTCCTCATTCTTGGATTAACTATGTTTCCACTGGGGTAGAGGAGGTTATGGATCTGTCCTGCTTTGCCACAGAGTCGCACCATTCCAGGTGTGCCACCAAGAAGCTCAAGATGACCTAAAAATAACGAAGACCAATGTGTTGAATCCTTTGCTTCCACACCTCCTTATCCATGTTCAGTTGTGCCACTTTTGGCTTGTGTACCTCCAAATGATCAGAACAGACTATGAGCATAGATTCGACCCTAGCTACCTTTGAGAAGTCTTTGTCATCAAGTATTTCATCATCTGAATGAATTGTATTCTTTCCTAAAAGATCTTGGTCATATCTATGGCTACCTCAATTGTCTTGGGACCGTCTTTCATGAGCTAGATGTCAATGCACTTGAGATCATTTTGTATTGTATCAATCAAGTCTGTCAATCCTTTGAGCAATTTGGTGGACTTTTCATGACCTTGTTTGATGATCAAGTTATGCCACTCCACATTCTTCCTTGATACATACAATACATTATCATCCAAATTTTCTACTAGTTTTTCAGCCAAGAACTTCATCACCCCATATTTCTGTATATCATTCATTTGCACAAGGACTACCATCCATTTGATCCTTTCTTTCTCCCAAGCCACCATTTCCAACTCTTATTCCATGCTCATAGTTTCAACATCTTTATAAACCTTCACTAGATTGACGATATAATCTGATCCCTATTGCATTATAAGATCCAACCATTTATTGAACATTTCTGTAACTATTATGTTCCTTTGAACCTAGTCCAACATCTTTTGATTGGCCAGAGATTTGGGATCAAATGATACCAGTATCTGTGACAAAGGTTGGGGGTTTGGATTATAGATGGCATTGAGATACTCAGTCATCTGAGTAACAACTTGCTTCAATTCCCTTCTATCTTTTTCATCCATCCATGTTCTTGAAATTATCCTTTTTGTGGATGATTCCAAATGCTTAACATCCATGGCATGTGAAGAAACTCCCAAATCTATCTTTTTGACTGTAAAATCCTCCTCAATAGCTTTGTCTA
The DNA here is from genome assembly GCF_030272615.1 of Cryptomeria japonica. Lineage (NCBI taxonomy): Eukaryota > Viridiplantae > Streptophyta > Pinopsida > Cupressales > Cupressaceae > Cryptomeria > Cryptomeria japonica. The sequence goes on along the minus strand of NC_081408.1, from coordinate 595,980,046 downwards.
CATCTTTCCCTAGAATTGGTTTGGCTATCTCGGCCAGCCAGTGACCTGTTGCTTCATCTACTTCAAGCATTGTCTGCATCTTGAGTTTCTTCGGCTTTGATGCCTTTCCCAAATATTTCCTGACCATGTCTTCCATAGGGATTGTAAATGGCACTACACTCTGTTTCTTTCCAACAACAACTTCCAACCATATTGGTGTGTTTGCAGGATCTTTAGGCGGAGGATTTGTCTATATATCGGGTGAAGTGATAATGACTAGGGTGTTCATGGGGTCTTGTTGGCTTTCCACTTCTTTGCTCATGTCCATTTCCTACGTCAAAGGTTCGTCTGATCCTGTGGATCCATTATTTCCTCTATCTCTTCACTAGGGTCTAGGTCTGCAACAACCTGTTTCAAAATGGGCTCCCTACTCTTCTTCTTACTCCTGGACTGAGTTACTTGAGCAACTGTGAAACCTGATGGTGACTTCTTTGATCTCCTAGGTTGGATTTTCTCTATAATTATCCTTGAAACACCTACAACATTAACAATTTCATTAGTGGAAGAAATAGGAGATTGAGTCACAATGTCTGAATCAATTCTTAGTTCATGTGAGGACATGTGAGATCCCTCCTTAAACTTTTGGTTTCTCAACCATCTTTCTATTTTTCTCACAACATTGAAGGTTCTAGCTTGAATATTGTCATCCTCCTTTTTACTCCAATCAATTTCTGGAATTGGATTTCTTTTAACCTCTATTACAAACTTAGGATCTAGGACATCTTCCCCTATATCTTCTCATACTCCAGATATATTGATTGGAAGCTTCATGGTAATTATTTGTTGCAAAGTGAACCTTGACCACAATCTTTTCCTTACCTCATATTCATCACTACAATTCTCCTAGTAATCCTCCAACTGAGGCTCATGACAAAAATGGTTATCCACATTTAGGTTTTCAATGGCATAACCTCTACTGTCAAACTTTCATCTTGCCACATATAGCTGTCGATTCATCCTCTTGAATTCTAATTCCAGGCTCATAGCATCTGATACATATTTGTAGCTATAGTATCCGAGTTCAATAGGGAATACAACTCCAGACTCACCCTTTGTTCCCAATCTCTTATCAATGTAAGCTAGTTGCATGCTCACCTCTATAAGTACATAGCTGTCGAAGGCATACCTAGGCAGCTTGAATGGTTGACCCTCAAAACTACCTACCCGTAGGTAAGTAAACCTGGGAAATTGAATAGAGAAGCTACCATATATGCTTATGAACTCCATTTCTTCAACAGACATTCTCCTATTCACATCTCCCTAGAGCTCAAAAGCAAGTTTTCCCACGAAGACTCCATTCCATCTATTAATTTTCTCAACATGTCTCTGCTGCTATAACATGGGATAATAATTATACACCCTCATCCCATCTACCCAAGGTTCGTTAAGTAAACCAGGCCAATTCCTTATACAAGCTAGTATGTAGAAAAGATAAGAAGACATATAAAAACCTGGCATTCCCACAAAATTACTCAACCCTTCATGAAGTCTCTTTGCAATTACTTGAGACTAATCAAGATACCTGTCACCAGATAACAACAATTGGATGAAAAATTACATCCAATCTTTCTGGTAGAAAGAGTGTGAGTTTCTCTTTACCTTGTTTAGAAGTTTCACAATATCCCACACTTTTGTGATGAAATGCTCTCTAGTTAGGGGCTTTGGTAGCTACGACCCTCCTTTCTGAACTTTTAGGAGCCAATTCCTAGAAATCACACTCCTGTACTTACTCTTGGTTTTTGAGAAATAGGCATACGAGTTCCCAATGGTCCAGTCCTCATATTCTTCCTTGTGTGGAATTCACATTGCCACCATTACTGTTTCTCTATTAATACTAACTAGCAGCTCACCATTACTAGTTCTAATGCATCTATCCTCTGTGTCATACCTATTCATGCAAGCCATCACCAAATCTGGACATGGTGCGACAAGCGGAAATGCAACAGCTTCAACAAGACTGCTTTTCACTATTTTATCCATCATTGAAATAACTTGAGGGTTCTTAGCTCTCTAAGAAATCTCCTAAATCAGCATGAGCCAAGGAAGTGTCTTCTAGCTCTGGTAATACACTCACTAGATATGAGGTCTGACCAAGCTTTGACAATATTGGCATCATAGTGCCTATCTATACTTTTAACCAAGAAATTCTAAAACAAGGCATAATTTTACTCCAACAACTTAGAGATTTTATTCCTATACTGATAAATCTTTAGAACTTAAAGAGAAACACAGCTTAGGAGGAGTCATCTAAACTTACCCATTACCATCATGAAAATTGGAAACTTCCTCAAGAAATCAAAGTTGGTTTTACCTTCGATGCCTCCAATTTGCTCAAGTATGACAACTGCAACCCCTACAAACTATGGAAATAAATTCATACTTTCATTTTGATCAGACAAGAAATATCTATAAAGCCACACACGCTTCATAATGATTTACTCAAGCATGTGAAGTAACAATGAAATGACTAAAATTTGACGCCTTCTTAAATATCCATCACTTCTGCACAAGTAGTTGATGCACTCATGATTACTTTCCATATTTAGAATTTTAAAACTGTTGAATGTTGGGAATATTCCTTCTTGTTGTGCCACTTTCATTATCATCAAAAATCTTTAGAGTTAGTTTTGAAGTGAACTTATGAACCTTGAACCATTCGACAAAAATTTCAACGGTTCAAGTTCATTTGGGAAGTACAACAATGAGTGAGTGGCACACAATAATACTGGGAATGAGCAACAAAGATGATTATTAAGCAAAAGCCTTGAACCATTTGAACTGCTTGAGATTTGGTTCAAAGTTCAAGGTCGAAAACTAACTTAAAATATATTGACATGTGCTCATTATACAACAACACATTGTCATGACTCGCAAAAGACATTTTGAACCTTGAACCAATTAAGGTTCACAGGTTCAGAGCTCAAGACATAAAACAAAAGTGTGCTTGCTCTCATGAAGACAAAGACCACTAATGACTTTTTTCTAAAACACGCTTTGAAGTTTGAACCTATTGAACCTTTTAGAAAGAGTTCAATAGTTCAAGTATGAAGGAGAACAAAAGACCCAACGGAAATAAAGGTACAATAAGGCAACCCGCAAGTATGAACATTCAAAAGGGAAAATTGTAGAGGGGACTAATAGAACTGAAGCTACATTTATTATAGTTCAAGAAATGCATCAGAGAAAAACTATTCTAGCAATGATATGAAATGAAAATAGTGGATTAGGGTTAGTTCACATGTGATGTTCCACCTTTTACATATGGTGGGCCCAAATATCTACAATGCAATGTCATTAATATTTTTATAAAAATATCATTTCCTAAAAAAAAATCATGGGATCATTAGTCCAAAATGAGTGATTAGAAAGTAAATTACAATTAGACTATATATAATAATGATTTTAAAGTAATTAGAACCTTTTGTATCTTTAAGGGAATCATTTCTTCATCACTCACCACTAATATGGCCTGCAACGTTCTCATACTAGAAATATGAGAAGATCCAGGAAATGATGGTATGTTATAACCAGTAGTTGCCTTTGGTGCATCCTCATATGCATCTCCTACTATAGAAAATGAATCTACTATGAAATACCCCCAAGAAAGAACACTTGAAGGGTAATAAACACATAACAGAAGATAGAAAAAAAGATACCATATCTACCAACTGTGGGTGGGCCAATATGACATGCAGTAGAGGATGTATGCATGCTACGTGTTGCCAAAATTGCAGTCAGCAATACAGGTGTGTCTAACCTCTAATGAGGCATCGATGATATTTGCATAGGAACATTGGCAGCACCTAAAGAATAATACATTAAATATATAAAACATTAAATATATGAAAAGTGCAAGAATTGTAAACAAGGATGAACCTTTATTATGAACATTGACAGTATCAAGTATGATGTATTTTGGGTACTCAAAGTGATAAGCCAAGAAAATCATCATCACCTGAACTACCTGCAACACCCCGATCATGCCCATGAGTCTTGTCTACCCCAACTATAATGACAATAATAATGCCTCTAATTGAAATCTCAATCCAAAGTTTGGACATTCATATGGTAGAGTTTACTATTTTCATGGCTGGTGTTCATTTAGTTGTCAATCCAGGAACGTAAAACTTGAAATGGGTCTGCAATATATATGCACTAAGCTCCTTAAATGATTATTCTAGATTACTGCAGTGACTAACATTATGCAGAAAGGAAAGGTAGGAATGGAAATCATAAAAGGCTAAATAAAAGCTTCACAAAACACTGCTGAAATGATCTAATGAAAATAACAGAAATCACACTATTCTGTCTTGCCTGTAGGAATAGTCAATGGATCTATTTCCAGTGGCTACAGGAACAATCTAGTCATGAACTTCTACTGCAACTAAGTAAAACTAACTTCAATGATCTTAAACACAGGATCACTCACCAAGTGGGCCCCCTTGGATGAGTGATATCAAACTCTCAACAAAGAACTATTGATAGATCAGAACAACATATTCTTATTCATTTCTTCTTGAAAAATGATTACATATTCTAAAAGAGAAAATTCAGAATGCTTGACAAAACTCTGCTCAATTCCTTTCCATTCTGTCTAACTCTCAGAAAAGAAGGAAGAGCTTATTATAAAGAAAAGATCAACTACAATTGACAACTCAAGTTATGCCCAAAAGAAGAGATGGATAATTGTTAGATGAAGGAGATAATTGAGAGCTTGGCTGTAGAAATCATGGATCTGAAACCGAACCACAGTCTTTGCATGCCAAAGTGATATTTTGTGAATTCAATATGCACTAGAGTTAAACTCCCATCGTGAAGTACAACTGCTCTGATTATGCCATACATTACGCTCGCTTGAATCTCCTTCAGTTTGACCTCCAGCTATCTGATCATGATTCTCCAGTCCTTAGACGCGAAAGAAAATCATCCACCACAGCATCAATTATTATCTGCACTAAAATAGAAACAACATACAAGGACATGCATATGTATCTTACTTAATTAATACATTCATTAACTCACATATGAAATTATCCTAAATAATCCGCATATCATAGGGACAAATCATTTGGCTGCAGGAATAAATTGGCATGGCTGCAGGAATTAACCGACAAAGTTCAAACATGATTTCTTAAGTTCAGTTTTAAAACATGGATTACATATAGTCAATTCATAATACCTTACTATCACAATGCAACCCAAAAGATACCAAAAACCTAAGAGTCCTGATAAAAAAATATGTCAATACATCGACTTATCATGTCCCCCAACTTTAAGGGTTTGCTGCTCCTACAACAAAAGGAAAATTTTTGATTTTTGCTGAAACTCTGAAATCACCAACAGTGTCCTGTCCAGTTCCCTTGGAAGGAAAATTCCAATAAAATCCTTTCATTTTCTCCAACCTAGACCATCTAGCTATTTCTTCCATAATTGCATCATAATTCTGTTCTATTGGTTGGCATGCCAAAAGTGGCCACATAAGGATCGGAGGCTGAAAGATTAATAGCAACTAGTTATTGGATTTCTCCCTGCCTAGCTGTATGTATCTGGAGGCTCTATGTATAGCTGCATGAAAATTTTGTAATGAGTAAGGTTCTCCCAGTTTTAAATGATTTGGTAGATGATTCCAACATTGAGTTATCCCTTCTAGTGTGGTTGTCCTATGGGTCTAAACCAATTGCTCGTACACTTGATAGACTTCCTCTCTCATTGGAAGTACTATCTTACTAACATCATCTCTTATTAGCAACTTTTGCCAATCATAATACAAAACCCTGGGTGCTTTTGATTCCCTCATCAATGGCAATGGACAATCAAGTTCCAATTTTTCAAACTCCCTGGCTTGTGGTCCTATAATCATCTCATTTTGAATCCACGACATTAGAGCTCTAAGATGGATATCCCCAATGTACAACAAAGGATTCCATTCTCTTTCTTGGGGTACAACATAGTTATGTAAATATAATTCAGATAACAAATTCCTTACAGCATGTGGGGAGGTTTGATAAGTATGATAGAATTCCTTAGGTGTTTCCAAGGATGGATTAAGGTCCCTAACAATGCGGTTTAGTATGAAATTCAGATACCGCTCTTTCAAGTGTACTGAATAAATTCTTGAGGGTGGCCTACACTACATTATCTCAGGAACCATACCATAAATCTCTTCTACCTTAGCTTCCAATTCTTTAATTCTATTATCTTTCTTTTCAATCTCTTTTTGCTGCTTATTAATTATCCCTTGCAACCTATCCTTCTCTATTTCCCATTGCCTAAAAAATGTTAAAGCAATTGATAAACTAGTTAGGGACAAAGGAGGTCTAATAGGTCCTACCTTAGACCATGGGATTTCTTCAACCAACTCCTCATTCTGAGTTGACATATCTCCCACAATTTCTTCAGGTTGTTGTAGAACATCATCAACAAACTCTTCACATTGCAATGCCACTGAAGCAAGATTTGCTAGCTTATCCATTACAACCTCTTCCTGAATTTCTTCTTGGATTTCTTCCTCTGTAGGGTTTTCTTGCATTTCCTCTTCCACAAGGTTTTCTTGCATTTCCTTCTCTGTAGCATCTTCTTCTTCTGAAGTTTCTACTGCAATAACCTCTGCTAGATTACACATAGATTGAGCCTTCTGTGTCCTCCTTCTTGTTCTCCTTACATACACTTTTGAAATAGATGTAGGAGTTTTTGTTTTTGTTCGACGCATCTTGGCTGTAGGAGGAATATGTGCTTCCTGCAGCTAAATAACAAATTCTTCATCAGATTCATCCTTTTCCAATTCTTTTCCTTCCCTTTGCAAAACAGGTGAATCTCTTTGAAGAGAGGTAGAGGGTTGTCCTTCGATTGACTTTGCTTCAATATTTTCTTCCATAATAATTGCGGCTCCTTCAGCAACCAGCAAACCCTCATCTTCACCAGAAAGATCTTCTACAACAATCTCTTCTTGAGCCGGCGGATTATATTCAGTAGGGGCTTCATCAACCCTAAATTGCAGAATATCCTCAAACACACCCCATTTCATTTGTGAAACATCTCTCAGGGACCATTGTACAAGCAACTTCACCAGTCCATGATGGCTAACAAAGTGATTTCCATATTTTTTAGTCTCCTTAGCACTTATAGAAATGAGATGATATAAGAAATTTGGGACATTAACTCACCGGTCATGACGCAGATGACTAAGTAACTTGAAATGAGGTAAATATAGATTTGAATATCATCCTTCACATGTAATATATTTCATAATATACAGAGCTACCTGAGGCTAATGTACTGGCAAAGAAACCCTTCTAGTTCCTTGCCTATCCATCATTAAGGGTCTGTCAGTAGAAATTGTGAACTCTGCCATGGCACTCCTTACATCCTTTGATTTTGGAAAGAGTTCTCCTTCCTGCAGCAACCCTGTGACCTCTACAATTCATTGCTCCATAGAAATTACCCTTAACCCTTTAACTATAGCTTCTCCTTCATCAAAGGAATGCATAAATTCTGTAGCTATTTCATCATTGAAATCCCTGATTTTCAAGAAATAATCCAGCCAACCGTGGTTTTGGAAATAATGCACACAGACAACATCCTGCAACAACCCTTCATGGACCGTTGGTTCATGCTGAATTAGATCACCACCCATATTTTACTCTAATACTTCTGCAGCTTCACCAAAATGTTTGACAGTTTCACAAAAACTAAAATCTACATATCTTAATTTTGGCGGTAGAACTTATTATTCACTCACATGAAATAATAATCATCATAAGTAATGTCAGTTAGGAAATCAATTTGGGATATCAAAAAAAAACTGATAATAAATCTTATTGGGAAAAAGGACCATCAAGTACCCCCCCAACTTAACCTAGCATGTGTCCACACAGGCTGACGAGATTTTGGGTTTGGAGCAGATTTAAACAGGATAAAAAATCATAATGAACTAATAAATGCATAATTAAAATAAAGTACAATATACACATACCTGCAATTGGGAGAAAATGATGGCGAAATGAAATGAAGTGATAGGTAAGAAAGTGGGATGAAATGTAGTGGATGGAATTTTATGTATGGAGAACAATATTCCCATGGAAATATTTTATTATGATATGGTAAATAAGTTCACTACAGAGGCTGCAGGAACATCACCTTTATCAACATGCTCAAGTGCAACAGGAAGCTCATGAATTGATACCGAATCATTGGCAGTTGCTACAGGAACTTGTATTTCATTTTGGGGAGCAAACTGTTGCAGGAACTCTTCTCTAGTAGCTGGCTTGTGATAAAGTCGTAGTCAGTGTCCATTTACTAAGAGTTTAAATTGAACAGGATCTATTATGGACAACCGGACTGCTCCATTCTGAAAAACTTCTTCTACCTCATAAGGACCCAACCACCTTGTTTGGATTTTTCCCATAGCATCCTTATATCTGGAATCATACAAGAGTGCCTAGTCACCAACTTTGAATATCTTTTCTCTGATATATTTATCATGCCATCTGGCTCTTTGGTTTTGAATCAATTATGCCTGTTAAACAACTATCTTTCTCCATTCATCAATAGCATTTAACTATTGAATGCATTCCTTTTGTGCTTCAGACAATGTCATATTCAGTTGTAGAGTTGTTCTCAAGGTTTTATGCTCAAATTCAATAGGTACCATTGTTGTTTTGTCATAAACCATCTCAAAAGGTGTGAATCCAATTGGTGTTTTCCATGTTGTTCAATATGCCCAAATTGCCTTTGAAAGATGATGAGACCAATCTTTCTTGTGGATAGACATTGTTTTGGTAAGAATAGCCTCAAGCTCTCTATTGGTAACTTCTACTTGGCCATTAAACTGTGGATGATATGGAGTAGATTTCTTGTGTCTTATATTGTATTCATTGACCAAAGCTTTTATCAATGTTGATGTAAATTGAGGTCCCTAATCTGAGACAATTTCCCTTGGTACTCAATACCTTGTAAATATTTCTTCATAGAGAAACTCAGCCACCTTATTATCTTTTGCATGTTGCATAGCTCTAGCTTCTACCCATTTTGTCACATAGTCTATACATACTAAGATATAAGATTTGCCATTAGAAGGTGGATCAATGGGGCCAACAAAATATAATCACCACTTGTCAAATGGTGTAACAGATATTTAAGGATATAGTGGCATCTCATCAGATTTTGTAGGTCTGCCCATTCGCTGACATCTGTCACACTTCCTTGTGTACTGAGCTGCATCCTTGTGTAGTGTAGGACAATAGTAATCGGTATTGAGTATTTTCAGTGTTGTCCTTTTGGCAGCAAAATGACCTCCACATGGCTTATCATGACATGCATGCAAGATGTCATATGTTTCATCCTCTTTGACACATCTTTGCATGACTTGATCAGGTCTAGTATAAAATAGACAATCATCAATCCATGAAAAGTTAAAACTTTTTTCGACTAGCAACCTTCTTTCCTTAGGAGAAAAAGAGATTGGCATCTTAGCTGCAACTAAATAGTTGGCAATATCAACATACCAAGGAGTATGAGCCTGTATGAGAAACAAATGCTCATCTAGAAAAGTGTCATCTATCATTGTAGAATCTTTCTCTAATTGAAGATGTGAAAGATAATCTACAACATTAGACTTCCTTGGCTTATCAACAACTATGATATCAAATTCCTACATCAACAATAACCAGCGAGCCAGTCTACCGGTGATTGATGGCTTATTCATGAGATATCTAATTGTAGTATGATCTGTATGCACAAATATGGGATACCCTCTAATATAGTGTCTAAACTTGTTAAGGGCATATATGACAGCTAGCATTTCCTTTTCAATAACTGTATAATTCAATTTAGGTCCTTGCAAATTCTTGCTGATCTAATATATTGCATTTTCCAGCTTGTCAACTTTTTGTCCCAGTACTGCTCCTATGGCATAATCAGATGCATCAGTATGGATTTGGAATGGTAGAGACCAATTAGGTCCTTTTAGAACTTGTGCTTGAGTTAAAGAATGCTTAAACTTTAAAAAATCTTCATTGCATGCTGAGGTCTATTTAAATTATCCATATTTAGTAAACAATGTATATAAGGGACTTGCAATTTTGTTGAAATCTTTGATAAACCTTTTGTAGTATCCAGCAAGGCCAAGAAAACTTCTCACATCTTTTTGCTTCATAGGGTCATTAATATGTTGAATAACCTCAATCTTTGCTGGATCCACTTGTATACCTTGTACAGATATATGATAACCAAGGACTATTCCTTCTTCCATCATAATAAAACATTTCTCATTGTTTAGAGACAAGTTGTAGTCTTCACACCGCTGCAAAACTTTCTTTAAATTTTCTAATGCTTGATCAAATTCAGAACCATAAGTTGTAAAATCATCCATGTAAATTTTCATAATGTCTTGAGAAATATCAAAAAAAATACTGATCACTACCCTTTGAAAAGTGGTTGGAGCATTACACAACCCAAAAGGAAGAACATAATATGCATAAGTGCCCCATGGTCAAGTAAATGTTGTTTTCTCCTTATCCTCGGGAGCTGTTTGTATCTGATTATAGCCACTAAATCCATCCAGGAATGAAAAATATCTCTTACCAGCAAGAGAATCCAATACCTGATCCACAAATGGTAGTGGAAAATGATCCTTCCTTATGGCTAAGTTCAAAGCTCTATAATCAATACATACTCTCCATTTGTCTCCCTTTTTAGGAACTATCACCAAAGGTGATACCCATTGACTGTCAGAGATAGGATAGATAAACCTAGCTTTCAACAATTTCTGCAATTCTTATTTAACTATCTCCTTCAAGGCAAGATTGACTCTTCTTTGAGGTTGTCTGAGGGGGCAACACTCATCCTTTATGTAAATGTGATGAGTACAAACTACTGGATCAATTCCATTCATATCCTTGTAATCCCATGCAAAAGCATTTCTATGGAGTTTCAGCAAGTCCACTAGGCTATCCTTTTGAGTATTTTCTATATTCTTATTGATATTCAAATATTTATTCAATTCAACCTCTATCTTGTTAGTAAGATCAATCTGATTTATATCAAAAATATGAGAATAAGACAATTCCTGCAGCAACAAGGTATGCAAGATATCAGTGGCTGCAAGAAAGTCCAACCCTACAATATTTGGAACCAATTCCTGTAATTCTTGGTCTTCTATTAATTCATTTATCCAGACTTTATAAAGGATTGATTCTTCATCATATAACTACATGAGTGGCACTAGATTAATCATCATAAGGTGATTAATAGAGTCAATTTCTTCAGATTCCTCTCCCAAAATAGGCCAAACAGCCTGTTGCTGCTCAAGCTGAGGTTGTGCAGGGGAATACACGGCTAATATTTTTATGGAGCTGCCATCTGAAATAGTCATGTCTCCCAATCTACACCCAATATATGCATCAGTTGTTGCAAGCCATGGTCTTCCCAAAATGACTAGATATCCCCCCAATGTTGCTTTTGGAGATAAAATCATAAAGTCTGCAGGATATTCCCAGGAATTTAGAATAACTACTATATCCTCTATGATACCATTAGGTCTTATTACAGAGCCATCAGCAAGTTGGAGAACTATGGGTGTGGCCCTTAAACTATCTATCTCTAGATGTTTCATTAGTTCCCTTGTCATTACATTAATGGCTGCCCCTAGATCAACTAGAACATTTTTTATTTGACTGCAATTAATGACTATACTCACAACAGGACTATCTGGATCAGAATACTTTGGAATAGCAATTTTTCCTAACATAATATCAGCCAATTGACCCATAACATGAACTGTTTGTGGATCCTTTTTCTTTCTACCAGGTTTCTTTAGGCATGCTTCTCTCAATGCCTTACCATATATTGGGACATCCTTTATCACTTGCGACAATGGAATTTTAACACAAATATGCTTCAGTTGATCAAGAATATCAAAGCTTTTCTATTGTTCAGTGGAAACTTCTTTGTCTTTCAGTCTATGGGGAAATGGTGGTAATATTTGATTCTGAGGTATTACATCTTTAGGATCAAAGATTGGTTGCTCTTCTTGTACCTCAGTAATAACTAGTTGAGAGGGATTAGGTAGAGTTGTGCCAAATCGAAGGTGAATATCATCTAGGGATAAAGAATAAGCTAGGTATTGATTAGCATTAGCTGAATAAGCTTGTTGTTGTTGCTGAGATTTGATATTTGGATTAGGCAACGATTAAGTAGGAAACTGTGTTGGCTTGGGAGGTGGTGTTGTAGCTGTAGGAGGTGGCATTAAAGTAGGAGGTTGTGGCTACTGAGCAAGGGGCTGATATCTAGAAGATTGGGATGACCATGATGGGTTTCCCCTCCATTGAGAGGTAGGTGGCCAATTCCCTTGAAACTGGTTCCCTACACCCTGAGGTGGAAACCAATTTCCCTGTGGCTGCTACCACTGGGGAATTTGATTAGCAAATTGTTGTCCTTGGCCTTGTGATCCATACCAATGAGGATAATTACCAAAATTTTAAGAATACTATGGTTGCTATTGGTTATTTGTTGCATAAGAATTACCACTATAACCAGAAAAGGAAAGCGGATCAGGTAGCATACCTTGTCTTTGAAAATTTGGTCTTCTTTGAGCAACATAGAAGACTTGTTCATCCTCACCTTGAATTGGTTTGAAATCAGGTACTTCAACATTTGCAACCATCTTACATTTGCAATCTTTCTTCTGCTGCTTACAATGAGGAAAAAATTCTACAAGAAATGCATCAGCTTCCTCATGCTTCTTCTAAGCTGCCAATGTATCCAACTGAGTAGCCATATTGTTTATAATGTCCTCCTTGAAATCTTTTAACAAATGGCTAAGTTCCAATCTAGAAACTCTAGTTCCAGATGATGATGATGGTGCCCCTAGCTTAAATCTCCCATTCTTCTTAGAAGTAGATCTGGAATACTTCTTGCAAATTTGTCATATTTCAACCCAAGTAGATTGTGTAATGTCACCTCCCCCCATGAGATCTAAGGAATCGGTGCCTTCATCACTGATACCCCTTTAGAATATCAATTTGAGGGAATCTTCATTAAGAGTACTATGCTTGGACTTCTTGACACTAAACAAAAACCTTTCCAGATAATCCTCAAGGCTCTCATCTTCAGTTTGTGTCATTCTAAAGATATCATCCCCATGTCAATCAGTGCCTCTACAATAATCTTTGTATTTTGCAAGAAACAACCGTTTCATCTCATCCCATGTATTGATTGTGCTACTACCCAAGCTCATAAACCATCTCAAGGATGACTCCTTCAAAGTGGCTGGAAAATTTTTGAGTCTATGGGCATCTATGGTATAATCAAAACTCCTACAAAGAACATCAAACTCAAACAGAAATGTATCTGGATCCTCTGTCACCAACCCATAGAATTTAGGAAGTGAAGATGCTGGAATGTTCTCGAGGTTAGCATTATCATGCTGGTCTGAGATGGGAAACTCAAATGTTGGACTAGGTGGTGGTTGTGGATTATTTCCAACAAGAGGTGGGTTCTCTTGCATTGGACTTGTGGGGGTTATTACAATAGGCAATTCTTCTTCTTGTGGACCAAAAAGGAACTGAAGACTACCTTCTAGAAATTCAGACTTAGGGTGATTCGAATTTTGTGGGACTTGATATAGTTCAGAACAAGGATTTATATATGGAAAATTATCTTTTGCATGAGTAGTATGAGTGGGCAAAAATCTACCTCTGGCATCTCTTCTATTATGCATGCAGATCCATAAAATTTCAAAAAATTAACTAGAAACTAAAATAATCATAAAAGGTTCTTAGCTTGACACCATCCCCAGTAGCGGCACCAAAAATGTTTACCCCAACTATAATGACAATAATAATACCTCTAATTGAAATCTTAATCTGAAGTTTGGACATTCATATGGTAGAGTTTACTATTTTCATGGCTGGTGTTCACTTAGTTGTCAATCCAGGAACGTAAAACTTGAAATGGGTCTGCAATATATATGCACTAAGCTCCTTAAATGATTATTCTGGATTACTGCAGTGACTAACATTATGCAGAAAGGAAAGGTAGGAATGGAAATCGTAAAAGGCTAAATGAAAGCTTCACAAAACACTGCTGAAATGATCTAATGAAAATAACAGAAATCACACCATTCTGTCTTGGCTGCAGGAACAATCAATGGATCTATTTCCAGTGGCTGCAGGAACAATCTAGTCATGAACTTCTACTGCAACTAAGTAAAACTAACTTCAATGATCTTAAACACTGGATCACTCACCAAGTGGACCCCCTTGGATGAGTGATATGAAACTCTCAGCAAAGAACTATTAATAGATCAGAACAACATATTCTTATTCATTTCTTCTTGAAAAATGATTACATATTCTAAAAGAGAAAATTCAGAATGCTTGACAAAACTCTGCTCAATTCCTTTCCATTTTTTCTAACTCTCAGAAAAGAAGGAAGAGCTTATTATAAAGAAAAGATCAACTACAATGGACAACTCAAGTTACGCCCAGAAGAAGAGACACATAATTGTCAGATGAAGGAGATAACTGAGAGCTTGGCTGCAGGAACCATGGATCTGAAACCGAACCACAGTCTTTACACACCAAAGTGATATTTTGCAAATTGAATATGCACCAGATTTAAACTCCCATGGTGAAGTACAATTGCTCCGATTATACCATACATTGCACTTGCTTGAATCTCCTTCAGTTTGACCTCCAGCTATCTGATCATGATTCTCTAGTCCTTAGATGCGAAAGAAAATCATCTACCGTAGCACCAATTATTATCTGCACTACAATAGAAACAACATACAAGGACATGCATATGTATCTTAATTAATACATTCATTAACTCACATATGAAATTATCCTAAATAATCCACATATCACAAGGACAAATCATTTGGCTGCAGGAATAAATTGGCATGGCTACAAGAATTAACTAACAAAGTTCAAACATGGTTTCTTAAGTTTAGTTTTAAAACATGGATTACATATAGTCAATTCACAATACCTTACTATCACAATGCAACCCAAAAGATACCAAAAAATTAAGAGTCCTGATAAAAAAACATGTCAATACATTGACTTATCAAGTCTCATAACGCAAAAATTGTTATAAAAACAACACGTATATATTTTAGTTAATGACATAAAAGAGTATAAAATATAAACCATTATTGAACTTTTGTTATAATTAAATCTTTTATTACTACTTACTTGCAAGTTGTCTACAGTCTAAATCGATGTTTGTACCCTCTCTCGTATCTCAACAGTTTGAGGCTCCACAGATGCCAAAGCAATAATCTCTCTACTAATTTTTCTAATAGACTTTCTTAACAATTCCATAGGATTTGTGGAATTTCCAGGGTCATCATCGCTCAATCCTATTGAGTCCACATCCTTAGAGAGGTTCCAGGTATTGCAACCCCCTTTCCCTTTCCCCAAACATCCGTCTATGACAAGAATATCATTAAAAATTACAAAATTAGTCTTAAAAATTTTTAAAAAGAACATAATAATGTAAAATTTTGCTTCTATCTAATTTGTACAATTACAATGAGGTTTACCTGCTCGGTAGAAGTGTTGCGACCTGCATCCTTTTTTGTGCTATGTGATGGATCCATGTCACCCTGTGACAAAAAAAATATATAAAAACGTTAGCGAAATTAAACCAATAGACTTAGCAAAAAAACTTCATAATAAAATGGTATATTAGAGTTATTAATTGGAGGCTGGTTAATTTAAATGGTATATAGTACGTACCACCCCCATGATAGTAACTTTGTTTGTATCTATACGATTCAAATTGTAATTGATTAGCAGCTCTTCCCCTTTACTTACTGATTTGATCGCACATACGAACACATGATTTCCCTGGCACACCTCAAATATGCAATTAGGTTGTTTATTAGTTTACCTAGGTAATTTACTATTTATAAAACCTACAATATTCCCTATTGCTTTTGGCCTTCCATCAATGTATACAACCATTTGTTTACTTTGATCGTTATCTTTCTGTTGTATATAATTTGCTGACAGTGCATACCTACACATACTTTTTTTATATCAAAAAATTTGCATCCAATTAATGTAATTGTAACAAGGTCCGACAAACTCCATCAATTCAACAACTTTGTTGTAACATACCTTTATGTTGTCCATGGAAAATAGGCCCAAACCATGTAATGATGAAGGTGTTATGCGATATATCCTATCATTAACACAAAAATCGGTGTTTATTGGAGGAAGTTCCTTGGGTACCCATTTTTTCTTTAGATGTTTGTACCTCAAGGGCACCTCAATGTCACCTTTGGTCTCATCATCATAAGAACATGACCCCCCTTGAGAAAGGAAAAATTTCATGCATTTATTGAATTTTCTTCTAATCTTTTGATCTCTAGTTGATCTCCCTATTGTAGACCTACTACATGTCTCACTTTCATTTTCTGTTCCCGCATTTCCCTCACTCGAGGAAGACACATCTGACAAATACCTATTTGGTGGTACCTGCACTCCATCAAATGAGAGAGTTAGTTGGTAATGAGAGAGATATTTTGCAAATGAGGGTAATGTTGATGAAGAAGTTGACCCTAAAGTTGATGAGATTAAAATTTGAATAAGTCCAATTGGGGCCTCAAGTGTTGATAACTGTATTAGATTTGTTGTGCATGTCAAGGTTTGAAAAACTAAGGAAGTTTGTTTTCCAAGTAATTTTAAAAAAATAAATTGTTTCTATAGGGTGTATTGACTTATACCTGTCGATCCATGAGACTGTGTAGGATCCTTGTCAAAGGGGTTCAAGTTCCTGCACATGTAATTCAATTATTTTATGTTATCTAAAAATTACATAGTACACAACATGAACAACATGAACTTTGTAGATAAAAAGAGTATTAAATAAAAAAAAGATGTTATCATCATAATCATTGTAATTTTTTTAATTCCTTACCTTTACTTTATGTAGACTATGTAGGATCCTCAACTAAAGGGTTGACAATGTCTCTAGTCAATTACCTGTTCCCACCAAGGGTGACAACATCACACAAGGACTATACATGAAATCAACACCATCAATTGAGCATCATAAGCATTAAATTTTTTAGTTGATAAATAATAAATACATATGTATCATAAGCATCATAAGCATCACATGATGTATCATCATATATGTAATTGAGCATCATAATTAGCATCACATATGTGTCATAATAAACATGTAATCCATCGTATATGTATCATAAATCACCATCCATCACATAGATAATAAACAATCCACATTCTATAAATAAACACAAAGTTCAAAAAATGTCACATGTATCATCATAAACATGTAACCCATCACATATGTATTTTAAATCAACATCCATCACATAGATAATAGACAATCCAAATTCCATAAATAAACACAAAGTTTAAAAAATGTCACCTAAATAGCTACTCTTCCTATCTCCATCTCCTCGGGGTGGCATAGTTCTACTATAAGGACCTGCTAGAGGTCATGGAACATGAATTAAAAACATTAAAAGGTGCATCCTGAATTAATTATGTAATGGCATTAGAATTCAAAACATAATGAATTAATTATATAACCATATAAGTTAAAATAAATTCTATCAAGAAATTAATATTAAATAGAAAATATTAAATTTCTACCATACGTTTCATTCATCATCATGACCATCATGATCATGATCATCATCATCATCATCATCATCATCATCATCATCATCATCATCATCACCACCACCACCACCACCACCAGCACCATCCTTGTCTTCATCATCGTCATCACAATCACCATCACCATCACCATCACCACCATCATCATCAACTTCTTCTTCATCATCATCAAGTAACTGTTGATCATGATCATCATCTACATCATATTCAACTTCTTCGGTATCTTCTTCTTCAATCAAATTATACTTTATCGGCCTTCCTCTTGGATCATGTCAAACAACAAATTACCAACTCGATTTATGTGGAACCCCTGAGTAAAATACCTGCTCACATTGGCTTGGAAGAACATAGGGCTCATCCCCAACTAGTTCAAATGACCTTGTATTAACCATTGTAAAACCATTATCATGTTCAATAATAGTCCTATCAGGATCATTTTTATTCAATCATAGTCTGTACCATTTGACAAAAAACAAAACTAATTTGAAGGAATTAAAGTCGCACTCAAGTATATCATCTAAAATTCCATAGTATCAATTTTGAGACTCTTGAGGATTATGTCATTTCTCAATGAAATATTTGTCACCTCAAAGGCTATAGTTATCCCAGAATCACAAGTTTTCTTCATGTCATCCAACTTTTTGATGCAAAATTTATGACCATTGTAGCACATAGCATTGTGGTGTTCGACGTGCGATATGTCAAACATGTAAAAATTATTGTATCATGAGTTGATAAACATATGGGTGATTAATAAATTTATACGTACCTATTTATCTCTTAAACCATATGCTAATTCAATTTCCCTTTGCGTAACTTTGGAATCTCCATTACGATGAGCTTCTTTAACCAATGAAGCCACACCTTCCCATGTTAATGTGTGAGCAGAATGTTGACAATGTTCAATCCATGCTGTCATCCAATCAAGATTGTTTACAATATACAAATGTAGTGCATCCCACTCTTGAACAACTGTACAAAAAATAAATAGACGTCTTAAAACCGATTTATTTTGAAGATTAAGAATTAATTAACTACAATAGCATCTTATAATTACCTCTCACTTTCCTCAATCTACCTTTCCCCATGAAGTACTCCTCTTTTAATTTGTTAATGGGGTTGGGATCCCAAATGCGATCCACGTGGATCTTTTCTGCAAACTGAGGAAGATATGAAAAAATGTACACCATAGTCTGGTATACCATATATCCCTCCACCATAGAACCCTCAGGATGTACTCTTTTTTGAACCAAAGCCTTCAAAAATGTCAAGTGCCTCTCAACTATCCACATTGACCTAGTGTGTACAAGTCCACACAATTCAATCTCCTCAACTTGGTGTATGAGGTAGTGTTCTTGTGCATTGAAAAAAACTGAAGTTAGACACTTTTGTATTTCACATATTAGATGAGGAATTTTTCTCTGCCAATATTTAATATCTTCTTTATGGATTTCTTTACATGACAACCACCTACAATATATTCAAGATGCAAAACAATATATTACATAACAAGTAAAACAAATCACAAATATGATATCTATACAACGAACTGAACAAATATCACTACTTACCTCATGTATTTTCCAAGATCATATATGACTTGGTAGAATGTACTACAACAATAATAAAATTATCTTTTCATTTTTTTATAACATAATACAATGAAAAGTACATGCACAGTAGACAAATATATAGTAAAAACACATAAACATGAATTACCCTAATGAAGGTATGCCAATCATGCATTTTCATCCCTAGCCCAATTTCACTTTTCTTTGATATGAGATTGTTTATGTTCGCAACAAATCCTGTGGGAAATCAAATTTTTCGTATGACTTCTTTTATAGCATTGCTTTGTTGATCTATTAATAACCAAGGAAGGTCACTTATATTAATCTGTTCTCCATGGCTATTTTATTGAATGACATTTTTCATTGCATGATTGGAATCCTGAATGTCACTAAAAATTTTGACAATTTTTTCTTTGTCACTCCTTCCATCCAATATTTTTCATAATGTCTCTATTATATTCTTTTCAATATGCATAGTAACAAACAAATGCACAATTTTTAATTTCTCATAGTAGGGCAACCTACTAAATTGTCAAGGATAAGTTTTTAGTCCCTTAGGAAGGTGGTCATTTATGCCTTGATGACCTTCACGATCATCAATCACATCATCAGTAAACAAAACCCAATAGAAAAGATGTTTTACGACATAAACCATTAGATGGAATGACATTACCTTGATGATTAATTCTATTATATTCCAACTTCCATAGGTGATGTGTCATTCTTCGTGGCTTTGATGTGTTCTCTTCTTTCCCATTGAAAATATGTTTTTCAGTATTTTGATACTTATGATTTTTGTGGAGAAAGTGCCTATACTCATCAAACACCTGCTTTCCTAATTTTTTTGAATGACGAGATTTCATCAGTGGACCACAAAATGGACATGCAAATTTTCCCTTTGTTTGAAGACCTACAAGATAATGTATAATTGGATTAAATATGTTAATTTTTATTTTTATAATTAACATGCGCAACTTGAACACTATAACATACCACAAAAATGTGTTAGCCCTGGGGCATTGTGTATTGTCCATACAAGCATCGCATGGAATTCAAATTGTCTTTGTCCTATTGGTCTAGATACATCATACATAGTGACATCATTCCATAACTCCAGGAACTCATTGATAAGAGGCTCTATATATAGATTCATATCTTTAACTTGGTACTTACCTAATCGAATGAACAAAAACATTACATAATTATTATGACCATTTTACTACAATATTTATAATTAAATGTAAACAACTATTAAATGATAAAATACTTGGAACAATCATTGCCAACATTATGTGCTCCCTCTTTATTGACATCCATGGAGGAATGTTATTGTTGATAACAAAAATAGGCCACATTGAGTAAACAGATCTCAGCTTTACAAATGGATTGATACCGTTCACTACCAATGAAAGCTTGAGATTACAAGGTTATTCTTTAAAGTGTGGCCACTTTTCCTCTATGTCCATAAATGATGAACCATCCGTAGCCATTTAAATAATGTCATCTCGACTTCTATTGCGTGTATGGTAATCCATAAATTGTGCCAAGCTAGGGCACTTGAATAATCATTGCATACGTGGAATAATGAGAATATAGTGAAGAAACTTGAGAGGAACTATTTTTGTTATTTGATCTATTTGATATCTACTGATATGGCATTTAGGGCATTCAGTTTGAAATTCATGTTGTTTGTGATATATAATATGATCATCGGGACAAGAATCTATTGCTTGATACTCCAATCCAATATCTTTCATAATGGAAGATAATTCTCGATATGAGCGAGGTAGAATATTTGATGGTGGTAACAAAAACTCACCTATCAATCTACAACGAAAAAATATAATTTGTTAATATAAATAATATTAATGGTACAACATGATTCACCATTTATGATGACATATATGACATACCTTAACATACGTGAGTTTGTTATGTTGGATAAACCATTCATAACTTTCAAGTTCACCAACAACAATACAATGGAGAGAAGAGTTGTCTGGGAGCCTTCATAAAGGGCCTTAGATGCCTTCTCAAGTAGAGGGACATCATGAACAACATCAAGGTTATCTTCATCATCATGATTAGTTGCACCAGTACTAAATGTGTCATGGATCAATGTATTTGTACCATCATCTTCAATTGTGTTTTGTGGCTCATGATCATCATCTTCCATGAGATCATTATCTTCAGCTTCGATATTCACACCTCCATGTTCCTCCACTTCAAAAATCATATTCTCTGAGTTGTGTTGATCCATATCATGTGCTCTAGGGTGATCCATATAAAATTGATAAACATAAATAAACCATGATCATGATCTCATCATCAAGTGATTTCTTATGTATATAAATTGTTAAAATGATATATTGAAAAACTTACCAATGGATGATAATCATGTCCACCTTCAATGTGACCATGTAGCCTACAATGTTTCTTAGTTGTTTTGATTAGAAGTCTTCTATTCTTTAACCCCTTACAAATTTTGCAGGGATGATAAAATTTTCCATCACCTTTTCTTTTCAAGTTAGACCACAATCTAGCAATTGTCTCCTAATTTTGTTGTTCACTTATATTGTCTGACATGGTCTTTCTTCATAGGCAAAAAAATTAGGTTATAGAACTAGTTATATAGAAGTTGAAATGTTAGTTATGAAATCACATTTCAGTATAATATACCAAATTAAATTACTTGAACATATAAATTATGCAAATTGAATCAAAACCATTTAACACTCATTGATGGCCACAAGGCCAAATCAATGTATCTACGCTTCAAACTCCTTACTCTAGGCTTGGAGGACCATAAAATAGGTCTATTAGTTTTACCATTATAATTATTTTTTAATGGATGAGGATCTATATTATCATTTCCAAAATAGTGTTATGCATATTCACAAAAAGAAAGGTAAGTGGAAAGAGTGACATCTTGTTCTAATGTATTCACACATTGCCCTATTGCAAATGGGGACCCCCACTTTTTCGCTTTCTAGGTAAGTTGTCTTAGCTTAGTTGGTTGTTGTCAAGTCTTTTATATTAACCTTTTGTTAGTGGTTCCTTAGGAGTTGGCCAGGTCTTTCTCTTTGAAATGAAGTGCGCTTTAACATTCCCTTTTCCTAGACAAGGCATAATCCCTTCCACTTTTGTCGATCCTATCAGTGAGTGCCCAAACCCAATCACTCCCATTTCCATTTCATCCCATTTCCACCTCCCCTAACACTCTTCAATTCCATTTACCATACCTTCTAACTCACTTACCTTCCTATCCTCTATCCTTTATCCACCTTTCATACCCCATGCCTTAACCTCCTTCACATCTTAACTTAAACCTACCCTTCCATCTTACACCCTCATCTCCCTCCACTAACTTCCTTTCCACCTTACCCCTACCCCTATTATATCCTAGAATCTCCCTTCCCCTCATACATTATATCTCACACTCCCATAATACCTACCCCTTTACCCCTTTATTCCCCTAAAATCACCTATTCTAACCCACATCCCATAAGTCTTACTTCCTTTATTTCCCTAAGCTTACCTCTACCACACACCTATTAACCTACCCTTTCCATCTTATCACCTACCCCCATCCTAGCCTACCCATATCCTATCCCTATCATAATCTACCACCCTACCCCCTTAACCTTTTTCCTTGCCCCTTATAACTCCCATCATAACCTACATCCCCTTTACCCTTTCATTACCCCCTTATACCTCCCACTCTACTTTATTCCCCAACATATTCTAACTCCAACCCCTTCTACCTCCCACATCCTAAACCTCTTTCCCCCCCATGTATCTCCTCCTTCTTCCATCATTTATATCCCTTATGTACCCCTTTCCCCACACATCCCATTCCCTCCTCTTTCTCCATGTAGTAGCTACCCTTAACATTTCCTACCACTCCCCCCTCATATTTCTCTTCACTATATCATATCATCCTTTTGGGCAAGAGCACCTAACACAAGATGGCCACCATGAAGACAATTTAGTAATAGGTTAATTTTTTTGAGTTTGGTTATGAATAATATCTTAGAAGACCATATTTCATGTAATAAATGTCATTAAGACCATTACATGGTGTATTGAGTCCTAGTGGGGGTCATGATGATCAATATTGTCAAAATTGTCACTATGTTGCAAATATGTCTCAATGGGTCAAATGTGATGTTTAATGATATGTAAAGGTCTTATAGACCTATTTGAACCTATTTATATCATTTTTTGGCCATAGTGGTCTTGGGTTGAGTCTAGGAACAATTTTTGACAAAGTTGCTAATATTTTCAACATTGTTTAAGAAACATTTTGTGCATTTTATGAGCAATTAGGCGTTAGCTTGTTGAGACAAGTTTAAAATATGGTTATAAAAATTGAGGGAGGATTTGGAGTTATTTAATAAGGCACTCTCCATGACCAAGGGTCGGTTGAGTATTGTAACTAAGCACAATTAATGAATATCTTAGTTTTACCCTGCAATTTTTGAGTTCTTTAACGTTGCAAACTGCTATATTGGAGTTTGGCATTCCTTATCATGTTATTTTTATTTAAAAATATCTTTAATGTGTTATAGGGGTCAATCCTCTTCAATCTCCTTTTGGTTTCATCTTGTTTCATTCTGTATTGCAAAAGTTATAGCCAAATTGGTGAAAAGTGTCAAAAACCTAGTCTAGGGTAACCCAAGGCAAACTAAAATGCATTAGGAGTCATTTCCATGTTGATAAATAAATTTCAAGGCATGCGATGACCCATAAAATCATTTTTTTTTTTTCTTAATCATTGCAGGGTCTCATGAGCACTTTGGCATGTACAAATATGTGGAAGGTGTTGATTTTTGTGTCTTAATCTGAGAATACAGTGTATGCACAAATTTTGGATGGTGTAATTGACTCAAGGGTCCTTGAATGGTCTTGTTAAGGGATTGGGAAATTTTTGAGGGAGTTATAAACATAATCCAAGTGTTTGGTGACCAAACAATCCCATCAATCTGTGAGGGTGTATGACTATCCTAATCCTTGCATTGACTGTCACAATTTTATAGTGAGCTAAGTTAGTCCATTAGTGAGATTGGGAAGGAGTTTGGTATTGAGTTTTGTGTTGGTGAAAGGTTTAAGGAGGTACACTATCATCATAATTAATGTTAGAGAGTTTTGTGAAGAAGAATGGCCATGAAAGGAGTGACTATCCTAAGTGCTTGAGACTGTCACAAAAAGTGAGTGTTGTAGCAGTGAATCTTCTTTTGACCTTTGGGTGGTTGGGAGGGTAAAGATCCATAGTGGTATATATTGAGTGGTCCTTGTAAGAGTGTTCAAAAGTAAATTGGTTTTTGGATATCTAATATATTTTGTGAGTTGAGTACCAGGGGGATTAGAAGACCCAGTTGAAGGAGGATTTGTGTGAATAAGGGTTGGGGGTGTTGGTGGTGATTGAATGTTGGAGAGTTGGATTGTGACTTAGACATTTTTATTTGTCCTATTTGAGTGTGATTCAATGGTTGGGTGATTGTTGGTGAGTATGGGTGTATTTTGGGGTATTGAATCCTTTTGAGTAACTTGTGGCCTTGCGAGGGGTCTTGTGAGTCAGTGAAGGGTCGACACCTAATTGAATAGGTGATTTGGGATAAATATCTCCCTAGTTGGTTGAGTTTATTGGATTCTTTGCATCACCATGCCTTTTTTCTATCGATCAATTCAAACTTCAACCCAAAGATTCAATCTTGTCAAAGTTCAAAATAAATTTCCTTGATGTCCTTACTATCTTGCACCAACTTTCATATCACTAGGTAGTCTTTTGCTTAGAGCTATCATCTTTCATGGTAGGATACCATCTCAGTCCCTTGAGTTAAGTTAGCTTAACTTTAGAATTTATCATTTCCTAGGAAGCCATACCTATCAAGGTAACAATGATACAAGATAACAAAGTGTTCATGTGGCCAGTTTTTTCAAGTGGAAAATATCACTAATCAAGTTGAAATGTCGATTTCTCATTCCATCTAAGCTAAAAGGTTAAAATAAATTGCAAAAGATAGAACAAGGCTATGAGAAAATGAATCATCAGTATTACCTAAACCCACATTACCAACAAAATCTAGAAATAACCCTGTATGTAAATAATTTATCATGCCAAAATTGCCAATTCTAACATGAAAATGAGACCAAGGAAAGCTCTAGAACAACTACTACTATTCATTCAAATGTTCCTTATTAACCTCAATCACCACAAAAGATGGACAAAATTATTATAACAAAGAATATGTTTCACAAATGTAAATATTAATTCAGGACTAAGGAAAATGAAAGAAATAGAAGCATACCAAGCAATCAAAAAACACTACCAATATCATTGCAAACTATGAACTTCATTTCCATTAATTCTTCAAAATATACCAGCAAAGCACAAGTATTCAATCTATAGCCTATTGCTAAATGTATTTTGAAAGAAAACAAACTAAGTAGTGTTACTAAACTTGGACCTTAACAATCAATTCTTAGACCCTCAAAAATGAATTTTGAAATTACATTTATAGGGAAACTTTTTCCTCAAAATTAGAGATTAAAATCCACCCAAAACCTTATCAAACTAAGAGGTAGAATCAACACACAAGATACTAGCCTATAACTGAATTAAGAACTATAAGTTGACTCATGAAAATGAAATATGTTAGAAGGAACTTAGAATATGGAGTCAAAGAAGCATGGAGAGTAAGAAAAAAAGGATCTATCTAGGCCCCTACCCCCAAGATGACTCCTCCAAAATTTTAAACTGAGGTGCACAAGCAACAAGATGAAGAACAAAGGCCAAAGTAGGTTGTAACTACCATGAGCCCATCCATCCAAAGTGATGAGAATCTAGATGTTCCTAAGTCACTACAATTCAACTTTGAAAGGATAAAGAAGAGAGTATTGAAGAAAGTAAGTTTGCAAAAGATTATCGTTGAGGTTCAAGCCGCAAGTAAGCCAAAGAAGGCATTGGATTTGTATGCCACCTAAAACTATGCAAAAGGAGAGATAGTTGCCAATACCCTAAACTAGAGAAGATTTAGTAAAAACTGCCAATACCCTAAACTAGGGTAACCCAAGACAGTAAGAAAATGGTTTAAGGTCATATAGACTAGCTTTATGATGTATGTTAATTACAAATCGTGACCCCAAAACCAAGATTTATAAGATATTGGAAATTATTAAAGGCCAAACATACCCATTGACCTAGAGCAAATATGAATCCATCCGCTTAGCTATTGCCCACCTAGAAATTGCAACCGCCCTCAACAATTAATCATTAATGTGGTGCAGGAGCACCTCATCAAAACCTTCAAGTTGACAAGTCAGAGTTTGATAAGGGAGGATAAGGAATTAAAAATGTCTTTAGGATGTTTTGTATAGGTTTTCAATCATACATTATATGTTTGTAATAATGAACCCCATCTTGTGAGCCAAACACCTATTTTGGCATTTCTATGAGCCAATTAGGAATTTTGGACTATAGGGGATCAAATGTGTTGTTTTTAAGCATTTTAATATGTTTTAGGAGGGGTTGAACTTGACCCAAGGCATTAGGAGGCAAAAGATGACATTTTGACAACTTTTGCAAAAGTTGTCAAAAGTTGTCATGAGCAATTTTTATGCACTTTTTGCACTTTGTAATTTGAAACTCCTCTAATGGCTCTAACCTCTTGATTTTTGGTTCAGAGAAGTTGAGGAATGGTTTATACACCTCATGGATCCAATTTCCAAGAGGTGATTGTATGGAGAAGAGTTTTGATGCAAACAAACTAATAGAATTTTGAGTTTTCCTGTAATTCTGGAGTTTTTGGTCCATGGTACGGTTCTGTATGGATTGGGATCCATTCCAAATGATGTGAATTGATTTGAGAGGAGATTTGAATTTGTTTTGGTTTTTATTTGGATTCTTGATTGTGTGTGTTTCTCCTGATATTCAAGTTTTGTTGTAGGTACCCAGAAAACCAAGGTTTACCTTGGGTTTTTCCTCCTTCATGGCCATATCTTGCACTTTATCAATATGAGGCTCATGGGATTTGGTGAAAGGAAAGTATGGTTAATTTATTTTAGATTTCTAAGATTTTTTTTCAGGAGGAGAAAGGGAGAGAAGTATTTGAAGCAATCCTAGGTAGACATCTCTATGTGGCTACCTAGACCTTGAACAAACAAAAGTACCTTGTGTGCAAATGGCAATGCTTCCAAGCATTTAACCTAGAATCCCTATTGATTTATGTTTACTAACATGCCCATGGTATTGTAATCCATCGGTTCATTCATCTCAGCATAGTTATTTCACAAAAGAGGCCTAATTAGCCCTTCTAGGATAGTCAAATTCCTACCGGCAAAGACCTTTATTTTCCAGACCTTGACCCTTCCTTTTGAGGACTTGTATAACTTCCAAAAGGATGTTTAAATCCATAATTTGTTTGCCAAGGTGTTTGGGAAAATCTGAAATTAAGGTCCCTTTACCCGCTAATTAGGGGTACAAGCAACTAGGCCTAATTGAGTGAGTTTCTTAAGGAATGAGCATGTATTCTTGCCACTGGTGCTTTGTCTGAACTTAGGGAGTTTTGTATGACCCAAAACCAGTGTGCAAATGATTTGTAACCCTTGGAGGTATCATGGAGTGTATTGTAACAAGATACCCCTAATTGAGTAAGAAAGGGTCTTGGAGATGGCGAGAAGATTGTACTAAAGTTGTAGAGCCTTGCCTTTATAGGATCCCATTCATGTGCTAGGGGGTTAATGTCATACATTTGGAGGTGTTTGGAAGGTAACAAGGAGGGCTCTACATCAAGTGGTATCAAAGCTAGTAATGAATTTGGTAAGGAGATAGAAAATTGAGAGATGTCAGAGGGACAAGAAGAAGAGGTCCCTAGAGGACCAATCACCAACATGGAATTGGCAAAGATTGTAAGAGAGAAGGCCACTACTTGCAAGGCAATGCAGAGGGAGCTAGAGAGATTGAGAGGCAGAGTAGATGGGAAGGAAGATGGAGTCACTGGTAGTGGTGATGAAGGGGATGAGGATGAGATCCCTATGCTAGAGGAAGAGGCAATTCCTCCTAACAAGAGGAACTTCCTTAATGCCCTCAAATCCATGGAGAGGAGAACCATCAAGCAGAAGATTGAATTGCCAAATTTCATGGGGAAGATGGAACTAGATGTTATGATGGATTGGATATACTCGTTGTCTAGTTTCTTTGAGTATGAAGACATTCCAGGACACCAGAAGGTGAATATTGCTAAGTCCAAGTTGAAGGGGAACTTTGTCCAAGAGGAAAGAGAGAAGGACAATAAGCCCAAGATTATTTCTTGGAAGAGGATGGTTGCCTTAATTAAAGAGGCCTATGTACCCAAATACTATGAAATACAACTCCATAAGAGGAGACAAAATCTCAAGCAGAAAGAGATGGATGTGAACTCATATATAGAGGAGTTCCAAAGGCTATGCATGAAGTCTAAAACAAAAGAGGAAGAGAGTGAGAAAGTTGCCTGGTACCTAAATGGATTAAGGTATAACATTCAAGAATAATTGAACCTTCTTAGCCCGAATATCATTGGTAGATGCCATCAACTTGCTATCAAGGTGGAAGAGAAGATCAAAAGGAGACAAGAGTAGAATAATAAAGGAAGAGGAAGACAACTGAGGCGTGGAATAATTTTTTTTAGAAGCAAAGGAAATGGCTTTGGAAATCAAAGTGAAACTAGTCAAGAAGGCACTAAAGGAGAGAGCAGTTCCAATAACAATGGAGGATACAATTAGAGAGGTAACTTCAGAGGAAGAAGACCACAATTTAGAGGGATATCTCAAGGTAGAGGTCCAATCAGATTTTATAATTGCAATCAAGAAGAACACATGGCTAATAGATGCCCAGAGAAACCTACTAGTTCCATAGGAGAAAGAAAAAGTAACTTGATTTTAGAGGCTGACTGCCAAAGTGTGGCAAGTGCAAACACATACCAAAGTGTCAATACCCCTGACAGTTATGGATACCTTGAAAGAGGTGAAGCCTTGATGATCAGAAGAGAAGTAACCACTATGAAGATGTCTGATAGAGAACCCCCACAGAGGAAGTCTCTATTCAAGACCACTTGCAAAGCAGGTGGAAAAGTCTACAAGGTCCTAATAGATTCTGGTTCAACTGAGAACTTTGTGTCTCTAGAGATGGTGGAGAAACTAAAGTTGAGGAGACTACCTCACCCTTGCCCCTACAAGGTCTCATGGCTCACACAAGGACAACAAGCTATTGTGGAAGAGCAGACTTGGGTGGAATTTCAAATTGGAACCTATAGAGATAGGTTGATGTCTGACTTGCAAAGATGGATGCTTGTCATCTCCTATTTGGGAGGCCATGGCAGTTTGATTTGAAGACACAACATGATGGTGCTAGGAATATATATTCCATTACCAAGGATGGTAAGGTGATTGAGTTGCTACCTTTAATGGAGGGTGAGGAGGAGACCAACAAAAGGAAGCCAATGTGTTGATATTAGGAGGGAAGCAGTTCATGAAGAACATGGAAAATGAAGGCATGGTCTATTATTCCCTTATCCCTATTCCAACAATAAAAAAGGTGGAGAGGTTTGAGGATAAGAAAGAGGACAGATTGAGGTTAATTGACCCTACAGTGCAGCAACTACTAGACAAGTACAAGGGTGTCATCTTTGATGGCATGCCAAGGTCACTACCTCCCATGAGGGACATAAACCATTGTATAGACCTTATACCTGGATCCACCTTTCCTAATAAAGTAGCATACAAGCTCACACCGGATCAAAATGTTGAGATGGCAAAACAGGTTGAAGAATTGTTGGAATCTAGATTGATTGGAAAAAGTTTGAGCCCATGTGCAGTCCCGCAATCTTGGTACCCAAAAGGAAGGCACTTGGAGGCTTTGCACTGATTCAAGAGCTATCAACAAGATTACTATTAGGTATAGGTTTCCCATGCCTAGGATTGAGGATTTGTTAGATTGTTTGGGGGGTGCTAGATAATTTACAAAAAATAATTTAAAGAGTGGCTATCATCAGAATAGGATTAGGTCAGGAGATGAATGGAAGACCGCCTTTAAAACAAATGAGGGGTTATATGAGTGGAAATTCATGCCCTTTGTCTTATCCAATGCACCTAATACCTTTATGAGGTTAATGAATGAAGTCTTGAGGGATTTCATAGGGAAATTTGTTATAGTCTACTTAGATGACATTCTATTTTTTCAGTCAAACCAAAGGAGAACATATAAAGCATCTAGACCTAGTCCTAAGGAGATTGTATGAAGAACAATTAATGATCAACTTGGAAAAGTGTTTCTTTATGTAGGAAGAGATCATTTACTTGGGATTTGTGATCTCATATGGTGAATTGAAAATGGACCAAGAAAAGGTGAGTGCCATATTGTCATGGCCTACACCTAGGACAAAGAATGATGTTAGGAGTTTCCATGGCTTAGATACCTTCTATAGGAATTTTATAAGAGGATTTGGTCATATTAGTGCCCCTATGCTTGATACAATAAAGGGAGGAAAAAAGTGAAGGTTTAGTTGGACATAAGAAGCAGATAACTCTTTTGAAACATTGAAAAGAAAAGTTGCAAAACAACCGGTCCTTGCCCTACCTGACTTCAACAAGATCTTTCAAGTAGAATGTGATGCTATTCATATGGCCATTGGAGCAGTGCTCAGTCAAGAAGGAAGACCTATTTCTTTCTTCAGTGAGAATTTGAATGAGGCAAAGTGGAGATATTCATCTTATGACCTAGAGATGTATTCTCTAGTCTAATCATTGAAAAAATGGAGACACTACTTGCTACCAAAAGAATTCATATTTTTCACAGACAATCAGGCCCTTAGCTTCATAAACAATCAACAAAAGTTGAATCATCGGTACATGAAATGGGTAGAGACCCTACAAGCTTTCACTTTCATTCTTAAGAATAAGAAAGGAGTCAAGAATAAGGTGGCAGATGCTTTGAGCCGAAGAGTCCTAACTGCAAATCAAATTCAATTGGAGAGTGTTGGAATAGAATCTTTGAAAATCATGTATCAAGATGATGAAGATTTTGGAGAGGCCTACAAGGTATGTACTTCATTTGATGAATAGTTTCATGTTGAGTATTTTGAATTTTTGTTTCAAAATGGATTGTTGTTTAAGGGTGCACAACTATGCATACCCAAATGCTCTATGAGACTGAATATCATTAAGGAAAAACATTGTGGAGCAATGGCGGGACATTTTGGTCTTGACAAGACATTAAATTTGGTAAAAAGACACTATTTTTTGGCCCAAACTATAGGCAGATGTTAGGATATTTGTGGAGACATGTGTGATCTACCAAAAGGGAAAAGGAAAGTCCACCAATGCAAGCTTATACCAGCCTTTACCCATACCTTCAAGACCATGGGAAAGCATAAGTATGGATTTTGTTTTAGGATTTCCTAGGATAAAGAAAGGATATGATAGTGTTTTTGTAGTGGTGGATAGGTTCAGTAAGATGGCACATTTCTTGTCATGCAAAACAACTTGTTCTGCTTCTTATGTAGCATATTTGTTCTTTAAAGAGATTGTCTAGATACATGGCTTGCCTTTAACCATAGTCTCTGATAGGGATGTAAAATTTGTTGGTCACTTTTGGAGGACCCTTTGGAAGAAACTTGGTACAAATTTATCCTTCTCCTCATCCTACCATCTCCAAAGAGATGGTCAAACTGAAGTTGTAAACAGATCACTAGGGAATCTCTTAAGGTGTTTGACTAGATAGCATGGAGAAAGGTGGGATAGTATATTGTCTCAAGTAGAATTCTCCTATAATGATACAATGAATAGGAGTACCATTAAGTCACCTTTCCAGATTGTATATGGCATCCACCCAAGGGGTGTGCTAGAGTTGAGAGAGATACCTCAAGGAGAACCCATTAGTGAAGATGGAGAAACCTTTGCTACTGCCATACAAGAGATCCATGACCAAGTGAAGACTCATCTTCAACAATCTACAGAGAGATATAAAGCTCATGCTAACAAAAAGAAGAGAGATGTTCAGTTTGATGTGGGAGACTTGGTGTGGGTTCACTTGATAAAGGAAAGACATCCAAAAGGAAGATGCACAAAGCTGATGCAAACAAAGATTGGACCTTGCCAAATCTTGAAGAAATGTGGTTCAAATGCCTATGAACTTCAACTACCATCTGATCTTAGTTTGTCACCACTTGATAAAGGAAAAACTTCCAAAAGGAAGATACACAAAGCTGATGCAAAGAAAGATTGGACCCTACCAAATCTTGAAGAAATGTGGTTCAAATGCCTATGAACTTCAACTACCATTTGATCTTAGTTTGTCACCTACTTTTAATGTTTGTGACTTACCTCTTTATAAGTGTAGTGTTGATGTAGGTAAAGACACAGTGCATGATATTGCTGATGATGGCATTCCCAAATATGAACCACCAAAGTTGCATAAGGTTCTAGATACTAAGGTTGCTAAGAAAACTAGGAGTAAGTTTACATGGAGTATTTGGTGGCTTGGAAAGGACAACCTGATACTAAAGCAGTCTAGATGATAGAGCAACAAATCAAAGATCATGGTGCAGACCTGCAAACTTCATCTCAAGTGGACTTGAGATTTCTTCTTCCAAGGAGTATGGTGCAAGAGCACCTCATCAAACCCTTCAAGATGATAATTCAGACTCTAATAAGGAAGGATAAGGTATTAACAATGTATTTAGGATGTTTTATATAGGTTTTCAATCATACGTTATATGTTTGTAATAATGAACCCCATCATGTGAGCCAAACTCCTATTTTGGCATTTCTATGAGCCAATTAGGAGTTTTGGACAATAGGGGATAAAATGTGTTGGTTTTAAGTGTTTTAATATGTTTTAGGAGGGTTTGAACTTGACCCAAGGCATTAGGAGGTGAAAGATGACATTTTCACAACTTTTGCAAAATTTGTCAAAAGTTGTCATGAGCAACTTTTATGCACTTTTTGCACTTTGTAATTTGAAACTCCTCCAACGGCTCTACCCTCTTGATTTTCAGTTGAGATAAGTTGAGGAATGGTTTATACACCTTGTGGATCCAATTTCCAAGAGGTAATTGTACGGAGAAGAGTTTTGATGCAAACAAACTAATAGAATTTTGAGTTTTCCTGCAATTCTGGAGTTTTTGGTTCGTGGTATGGTTTTGTATGGATTGGGATCCATTCCCAATGATTTTAATTGATTTGAGAGGATATTTGACTCTATTTTGGTTTTTATTTGGAGTCTTTATTTTGTGTGTTGCTCCCAATATTCAAGTTTTGTTGTAGGTACCCAAAAAACCAGGGTTTACCTTGGGTTTTTCCTCCTTCATGGCCATATCTTGCACTTTACCAATCTGAGGCTCATGGGATTTGGTGAAAGGAAATTATGGTCAATTTATTTTATATTTCCAAGAGTTTTTTTTAGGAGGATCAAGGGAGAGAAGTGTTTGAAGCGACCCTAGGTAGACATCTCTATGTGGCTACCTAGACCTTGAACAAACAAAAGTACCTTGTGTAGAAACGACGATGCTTCCAAGAGTATAAACTTGGAATCCCTATTGATTTATGTTTCCTAAAATTCCCATGGGATTTTAATCCACCAGTTCATTCATCTAAGAATAGTTTCTTCACAAAAGAGGCCTAATTAGCCCTTTTAGGATAGTCAAATTCCTACCGGAAAAGACCTTTATTTTCTAGACCTTGACCCTTCCTTTTGGGGACTTGTATAACTTCCAAAAGGGTTTTTGAATTCATAGTTTTTTTTCCAAGGTGTTTGGTAAAATATTAACTTAAGGTCTCTTTACCCGCTAAATAGGGATACAAGCAACTAGGCCTAATTGAGTGAGTTTCTTAAGGAATGAGCATGTATTCTTGCCACCGGTGCTTTGTCTGAACTTAGGGAGTTTTGTATGACCCAAAAATGGTGTGAAAATGATTTTTAACCCTTGGAGGTATCATGGAGTGTGTTGTAACAAGATACCCCTAATTGAGTAAGCAAGGGTCTTGGAGATGGCGAGAAGATTGTACTAAAGTTGTAGAGCCTTGCCTTGATAGGATCCCATTCATGTGCTAGGGGGTCAGTGTCATACATTTGGAGGTGTTTGCTAGGTAAAAAGGAGGGTTATGCATCATAATTTTATGTGTGTTATTTTACTCTAATGATATATTTCATGATGAAAATATGGTTAATAATTTTTGGCATGCGATGTGCTATTAATCTACCTCCCAATCTAAGAATTTAAACAGTCATTTCTTTAGTTTGTGGATTAGGATTGGACTCCTATGTTGTACCACACACTTCTCTACATTTCCAAACATTGGTTGAGAGCATGGGCTAGAATAGAGACAAACAAAAAGTGATAATTTATGTGGTTGGAGATTTTCAGTCCACCCCTTCTAGGCTGGGATTGTGGTGAACCGAACACAATTGTATCTCCCTAGGGCTTCCGGGTTAGGTGTGTTAGGCTAGCTGGAAATAGAAAGAAAGGCTTGCCTGAACAACACTGAATGAAGGTTACAAATCACTTGAATAATATTCATTCCCATTGTTTTCTTGTGCATTGGTTTGATCTCCATTGATTCAACAACTAGAGGCAGACATCGCCCTATATATTAGCTTGTACAATATGAGATTGGTTAATCAATATGAATACAAGATTGACCAATTTGCATCTAAAACTTGGGCAATTAACCACCACATGTCTCATTTCCTAACATCTTTTGCATAAAGAAGAAATCTCTCATACTCCAAGAGTTGCTTCCACAATCGGTCAATATCCCACAAGAATGCAAACATAGTTAGCATGTATAAAAGAAAAAGTTGTAGAATCTCTTGAAAGGAATCTCTTGAATGGTGTAATTTTTTGCATGATGAAATTAAGGTGAAGAATCTACGTCCTATGCGGGATTGCAATGCACAAATGCCTTCGACATGGGTTTGATCTTGTGGGGGGTTGAAGTCATCACGGACGCCTGCATGGGATTGCAATGCACAAATGACTTGGCCTCTTTTTTTTGTTAAAGTAATGCTTGTTGTCGTTGGAATTTCGACGAATGCAAGCACTTTTTTAAAAAAAAAAAAAAATTCATTGCTAATTCCTTCTTTGTCGAAACCAAATGTCAAATTACCATCGGAATTCTGACGAATATCTGACATTTTTTCAAAAAAAAATCAAATTTGGTCACAATATACCTTCTCCGTTGGAAATATAGACCAAATGTATTAGTGATATATTCATGTGAAAAATATAAATTAGAGCTTAATAGAGATATTAGTCACAGGGGGACTTTGGTCTTTGGTTCAAAACTTCATTGTCATATCATTTGTTGGATGTCTTCCATTGGGGGAGACATGTTTGGCATTTTCTTAAGAATTGGATGTTTTTGACATCAATGCCAAAGGGGGAGATTGTTGGCAATTTCGAGGAATTGATTATGTGTTGCATTGATGTTTTTCATTGATGTCAACAGTAGCTTATTTGGTTGTCTACCGGATTCCGGTAAAGTGGTTGGACTTTGATGATGATCAATAAATTTATCTCTGGTATATTTCGATTGGTGGAATTGGTTTGGTTTGGTTATTCATGTGGTTTAGATCCTTGTCACATTAAGTTGGTTTGGGGTTGGTGATTCAGAAGCTATCAAATGTTCTAGTAAGCCTTTTCATTACCGGTAAGGGTTTTACCAGAAGAGCTTTGTTGAAGATATTTTGATGGATTCGATAAGTGGTATTGGTGCAACTTCTAAAAGGTTGTCAGGATGTTTATGGTTATCGTGTTCGTATTCTAGTTGATCGATGGTGTTTGCATTTATTACCAAACCTATCCTATGTTATTGTGCTAGGTTATGGACCAATTTATGTAACGTGTTGGTGGATGCTCTTGATGCGTCACCAGTTGGATTTATTATTTGGTTAATGTTGTTTCGGTCTTAGGCCAACTTGTTTTATCATTGGTTTGTAGGTTTATGTAATGGATTTATTGTATCATCTTTTAGGTGGCCGACCTAATTATTTAGGTCCCGGGTTGGTATAAATATGATGTAAGATCTCTTTGTAGATCGTGGTATGAGATTTAAGATTATCTATGTGCGGATAAAGTTATAATCATATGCAGAAGATTTTATTGATCATAGGTGATCAAATTGGGTTTGTGTAAGAGGTTTAAGACCTCTGTCATTGAGATTAATTAGAACTATACTCAGGCATAAGAGATGCTATTCTTAGTTTATTCTTATTTTTGGATTGTAGTCTGGATTTATTTTGTAGTCAGTAAGGCTCGTTTGTGATGAGCTATGTGCTCTAGGCTGTTGGCCTTCTTGCATGTGCTAGCCCCTTATTGTAATCACATACTTATTGTAGAAGTATTATCTGACCGTGGGTAGGCTTCCCATTGTGGTTTTTCCCTTTATCAGGTTTTCCACGTACAAATCTTAGTGTTATGTGTTGTGGATGCATGGTGTTTGGTTTATGGTTTATGTATGTACTTAATTGATATATCTTCTATTCTGGTATTTGGTTTATGCATTCTGACAAAAGGTTTTGTGTGCTTAAAGTTTCATAATCGATTAACAAATGATTCACCCCCTCCCTCTCGGTTGTTCACCGGTTATCCTAACAAAATTGGAGTTGTTCAAGAAGTTGCAAAACCTGAAACAGAGAAACATGACTGTGAAGGAATATACTGAGGAATTATACAAGGTGGTGATTAGATCTATACATAGAGAGATGGATAGAGAAAAGGTGGTGAGGTACATAAATGGACTTTCTTTTAATATTCAAGATGAGATGAATATGTTGAGGGTTTCCACAATTGAAGAAGCTTACCAATATGCTTTGAAGGCTAAGGAGAATATGATAAGAAGACAACCAAATAGAGGGAAGGAGAAATTCAAGGGACATATGAGTGACAGTATGAAGAAACCAGTTGAGGAAGATGAATAAAAACCTAAGTGGAGTAAAGAACCAAAACAAAAGATACAGAGGAAAGGTAGTGGCAATGTCGGTATAGAATTTCCTAGCAAATGTTTCAAGTGTGGAGAAACGGGACATATATTCTATGAATGTAAGAAGGGAATGGCAAGAAGTTGTGTGAAAAATGAGGAACCAAAAGGTGAAAGTACCAAATTTGACTTTGCACCAGAGCAAGGATAATCCCTTATGTTCAGAAGAAAGGATACCAGATCTACTCAAAGGAAGAGTCTTTTCTAGACTTTGTGTAAATCAG
Organism: Cryptomeria japonica; assembly: GCF_030272615.1. Classification (NCBI taxonomy): domain Eukaryota; kingdom Viridiplantae; phylum Streptophyta; class Pinopsida; order Cupressales; family Cupressaceae; genus Cryptomeria; species Cryptomeria japonica. The sequence goes on along the minus strand of NC_081408.1, from coordinate 595,942,537 downwards.
GTGGTAAGTGTTGCAAGGTTATTGTAGATAGTGGAAGTACCAACAATTTGGTATATGAGGAGATGGTTGTGAATCTTGGATTTAATAGGCTTGAGCATCCTTGTCCTTATGAGGTAAGTTGGTTGCAACATGATAAAAAGATAGAGATAAAGGAGCAGTGTTTGGTGAATTTTAATATTGGGCCTTTTAAGGATGAGGTTTTGTGTGATGTTGTATCTATAAGTGCTTGTCATGTCTTGTTGGGAAAACCTTGGCAGTTTGATAGAGGAACTATTTATGACTATAGAAGAAACCTAGTCACTATTGAGAAGGTTGGGTAGAAGTTCACATTGATTTCTTTGAAGGAGAAAGAGAAGGAGGTGAAGAATCTAAGTCCTAAGAAAAGTTGCAATACTGAGAAACTAGTGGCATAGGTTATACCAGAAGTTTTAAAGAAATATCTAATAGAACTAGTTACAGAGGTTATACCAGAGGGTGACATGAGTTTGTAGAAGGATCTGACAAATGAGCCTGATGGAGAGATGGAACTGGATGACAAAGAGCTTATGGTGACAAACCTGATGAAGTCTTGTGGTAGAAACAAATCAAATTTGTAGAAGAAAGAAGGCAATAAATAGAGATAATGTACAGATCTGAAGAAAAGGAAGAGAAAGAAAGATTTAGGAGTTAGAGAAGCCGATTGAGGCACTGAAGGAGCTAAGTAGAGGTTGGTAGATAAAGAAGATGTTTGGATCATAAATGAGCATGGGGTCTTTATTTTGAATCCTTTTAGATGTGCATGTGTTGCATCTCATGGAACACATTTTTATACCTAGGTTGTCTGATGTAGGAGAATCCTCAGTCGATGAGTAATCTTGCATCAACCAAAAATATTTCCTTTCAGTTTTGTTCTTGTCTAGTTCTTTATGCAGTTTTCTATATTCTTACTGGTTGGTACCGATAGTTGCTTGTTTTTTGTGGTAGATCTTATTTTCCATTTCTTAGCTGGTTCATTTGCTTAATTCTATATTTTGCATTCAATTGGGTTCTTTTTCGGTCAGTTATCACTTCTGGTTGACTGTTTGTGGGTTCTGGGATAGGTCTTGTGCTTATTGCTTAACTTTCCTTCATTACTAATATGATTCTTGGTGTGTGGATCCATTTTGGGTCTTGTCCAATGTTTTTTGGCATGTGGTTGACCTTCCTACAAAACTTCACCTCTTGGTTGTTATTTTCCAGAAAGATTTCTTTAATACTTAGGGTCGACCTAGTTACACGTTTCATTTTCCTGCTTTGGTAAATGTAATCTTATGAGGCTGATCCAGTGGGTATAAATATGATGTTATGTAATCATTTGTAGGGGGCGGAGGAAGTAGGATTGAGATTAAGGATTGAGATTCACATTTTATGATCCAGGTGATACTTAGAGTCTCAGTTAGATTGTTTCTATTTGATAGACTGCATGTAACCGGTTAACTACCAGATGTTCCAAATGATTATATGATGATAATTCGATGGTTGTTAGAAGTTCTAAAGAAATAATATGATCTGTTTGAGTAATCTTGTGTAGCGTCGTAAAATTGTGACACTTGCAATTTTGACTACATTTGGGTCTTCACGATGGTGGCGCAATGTTGAACCTGAATGGAGACCCCGAAACCTATTTACGACATCAAAAATTGCATCTTTCTGCACCTTGGCCTGATCCTCCTTGCACCCTGCTGTCCTGGGAGGTGGGACCATGGCGCCCAGCGCCCTGGTCCCTGGCCCTATTTTGGGCCCGGTCTCTTGTTGGGCATCGGGTCTTCAAGTTTGCAATTTGGAAAATAATGTTCCTAGGTCAGCCTAAGGTCAGAAAAATCAGTCTCCTAACCCTAATTGACAAGTATATAAACTACATTTCCCCTCCTAGAAAAAAGGGTGAAAAACATATGTATGCAAGAGGCGGAAGCGATAGGAAAACATTCAAACATTAAAGCATTCAAGCATTCAAGCATTCCTTCAAGCAATTGAGCATTCTAGGTCTCCATTCAAGGCTAGGTGTTGCATTCAAGACAAGGATTCAACCATTGAAGAGGAGATTACCTACAACATACAACATCATTACACCTTTGCATGTAAGAATACAAACATTCTTACAACAAGGTATCAATACTTGATTACATTACAAACATTTACATTTACAACATTCTCATTTCTTGGTTAATTCCAAAACTGGAGTTTGACCTGAAGGAAAACCCCTAATCCCTAACCCCCCAATCGTCCTCTCTTTTCTATGTGTAGCTTGTAGATACGCGGCTGTAATTGAAGATCTGGAATTCTTGTGCAGAGACGAACAGATCCCCTTTCGTTTCGCAGATTTTTTAGAGGACCGTGTGTACTCCGGGCGCCATCATCCCGTCAACTTTCGCTCAAACTTGCAGGATAGCATTGCCTCAACATTTTACTACTAATTTTAGGTCCGTAGCTTCATCTCATGTCCCTATCTCCGTCTACAAGTGAATCTTTCTTACTTTTACATACACTCCTAGTTCAATCCTTCTATCTACATTCTTTACAAAAGAGGGTATCCTTGTTGTCTCAACCCTTGAAACTCATTTAGAATTCAATCTTGCATTGTGTGGGATTGGATCTTGTGAGTTTCAACCCCTCTTTTGAATGTAAAGTCTCTCCTAAGTGAAAACCGTCAATCCTAGTGACCTCCTTTCTCTCTCCTTGGAGTGGGGGAACACCTAGGGTTCGATTTTTCACTTTACATTTTGGTGAACCCGACGTGAACATCCTAATTCTGATTATTCATGGTTAGATCTGAAAAAAAATTTCTTCCTTAATTACATTTCCATGTTTGATCTTTTGCAAATTTTAGAGGTTAATTGCATAAAAACCCTAAATTTTCTTTTTAGTAATTGAGCTTGTGAAATGTTTAATTGTTAATGCTTGTTTCAGGTCTACCCTTCTATTGCAAATTGTCAATTCATATTTCTGCTTTAATTCTGAAAATTAAGTGGTTAAGTGTCAAAACCCTAATTTTTAAAAACCCTCTTGATTCAACCTTTGATAGATTATTTCAGTGATCAAAACACCTCCAAATCGGCTGTAACTTTGGATTCCGCAACAAAATCATAATATCTCTCATCCCTGAAAATTTTGAAAAAAGTTGCGAGGACCATGTGCACCCTGAGTGCCATTGTCCCCGACATTTTTTCTAAAATTTCGGGAGCTAGATCTTACTGTATTTTTCTGCTAGAATCCAGAATCTTGGCTGATTTCATCAATTCTAACACTTTCAAAATTAAAGTCAAAGTTGGTCTAGTGATTGCTTGGATTAAGGCTTATAATCATTCAAAAATTGTTGAAATTAAAATTTTGTGTTAAAATTGTGTTTCTTACAGTCCTAAATCTGAAAAGTGTGTTGGCATTCATTCGAAATTTAAGTGCTTTATTCAAATTCTTGCAGTTTGTGACTTTTGAAATTAAGTGTTTAATTGCAACAACCTTGATTTCCACTTTCAAATTTGAATTTTGCATGAAATTGAGTCAACTTTTAAATTTCAAAGCTTGCATTGCTTTTAGTATTCCCTCTAAAATCTTAAAATTCAAAATTTCAGTTTCCCTCTCTTTTTCAAGATTCAAATTTTGCATTTTTCAACAATCTTGGTAGGGTTCAATTTTGAGATTGCAACTTTAATTTGGCCTATCTACAAATTGTAAAATCACTCAATTTTTTCAGATTAGCTTTAAAATCATCATAACTTTCATCCCTAAAAATTTCGGAAAAAGTTGCGAGGACCGTGTGCACTCCGTTCACCACGGTCCCTGACATTTTTTCCAAAATTTCAGGAGATTGTCATGATTGCATTTAACAGCTTAAATCTAGGAGATTGGCTGATTTTATTGAAATTTGCTACCTCTAAATTCGAAAATAAATTCAAAATTCAAGATTTCAATTTTCAAGATAACAATTAAAATTAAGTGCTACCCCCTTGGCCCTAATTTTCAATTGTGCCTACCTTTCTTGGAAGGTGTGTTTCCCTCTTCTTTCACAAAATTCAAATTGGATTATCATTATCTCATTGTTCAATTTTGCCAACTTTATTTTCAAAATTCAAAATCTTCTCTCTCTCTCTAGTGCATGAGTTTTACAACAATAAGCCCTACTTACACTATTCCCGTTAGATGAAGCCTTAGAATTAAGTCTTTCCAAGGTTTAATTACCGAGGAGATGGAACCTAATTTGAATGGCCTTTTTAACGAGGACATGGGTAATTCCTCTAATCCTCTTAATGAAGAAGAAGCTCTCCATGAGGTTTCTATAGAACAACTTTTGAAATTGGATAACCAATTTGATGATTTTCAGCAATGGATGTCTCAAGAATACCCCAATAGTCAAGATCTTTCATTAATTGAGGGTCTAAAACGTATGGTTGAAAGTGATAAGAATGGAATTGATATTTTGCGTAGTATTGCACACATTGTGGATTCAAATGTGATGCCTATGAAGAGTTGTGCCGAAACTTTAGGTTATACACAACCTCCTACTCAAGTCAATCATTCTACCCCTTTGACAACTTCTATTGCTAGTATACCTACTTTTACATCAAACATAATGACTACTTCAATACAAAACATTCCACCTATGATCACCAGTCATGGGGGCAATCCTTCTTCTTCAATCAACCCTCTCCCTTCATTCAATCTGATTTCCTCATTCATTCCTTCAATGAGTGTCCCTATTACATCTCCACAAATGAACATGACGCAAGGGGGCAATTCATTTAACCATTCCATTCCTCCTTGTAGTGTTCCTTCTTTCCAATAATCTCCTATGACTAACTATCATAGTGTCCCACCACCTTACTCTCAATCAATACCTTCTTTCAATAACATAATGCCTCCATCACAATCTAACATGTCTAATATGAACTCTTCGACTGAAGCGACCATTAACAATCTTGCACAAACTATCTCTTCTTTACAGCAACAAATTGCCTCTATGAATCAGTCTAAGTTTAGTGTGCCCACATTTGATGTTGCGAGCCCACTTTCTCTTGACATTGTTCGAGCTATCCCCCCTAAGCATGTTGAAATCCCGCAGTTGGAGCTTTATAATGGTAAAGGTGATCCTCTAACACATGTTAAGACCTTTCAAACAATATGTACCGATTTTGCTCATGACCAAAGGTTGCTTGCAAAACTGTTTACTAGAACATTAAGAGATAAGGTTCTACAATGGTATTGCTTGTTGCCTTCCTATTCTATTACTTCTTTCCAACAACTTGCAAATGCTTTTATTCAACAATTTCAAAACAATATAGGTCCTAAAGTTACTTTGATTGATTTAATGCATTGTAAACAAGGTGTTAAAGAAAAAGTGACTAATTTCATTGGTAGATATAAGCATTTATGTGCTCAACTTTCTTTTCTAGTACCTGACAATGATATTCAAAGAATCTTTATTTCTAATTTACAAAAAGATATTAGAGAAAAACATCTGTTTTCTGAGTTTACTTCTTTCCAATAGTTGTGTGCAACTCTTCACAATTATCAACTGACTATGAGTCAAATGGAGCAAGCAAATCCTATGGCTCCGAGTGATAAGGGTGATAGTAGTCAACAACCATTTGGGAAGTTTAAACTGAACAGAGGGTTCATTAAGTTTAATGAAAACATCACCAACAACAATGTGAATGCAGCATCAGGTGTGCCTCCTATTTCTAAATTTTTCAAGAAAGAAAGAGAGTTTACTCCTTTGAATGAATCATTGCATAGTATTATGAATAAGTTATTGGAACGAAATGTGCTTACCCTCCCTCCTATAAAGCAAATAGATCCTACAAAGATTAATTCACCCTATTTTGATAACAAATCTTTTTGTCAATTTCACGTCAACCTGGGCATCATACTAAAAAATGTTTTTCTTTAAAGGGTAAAATTCAAGATTTGATTGATAATAATACTATCTCTATTTCAGGTGTGAATGATAAAGGCAACACATCTGTAGCTCTTCCTAACCAAAATCTTAAGATTTTTACTGATCCATTACCTTCTCATACCTCTAATGTGATTGAGACTAATGATTCCTCTTTCTCACCTGATGGTCTTGTGTCTATGACTCCGAATGTGATTAACTTTGTAGAGCAGCAGAAAATCCCTAAAGAACCTTCCATCACATTTGAATCTAGTGAAACTATCAAGGCACCTGATGGTCCTTTATATATAGTTGCAAAACTCAAGAATACACCTTACCGTGGAGTGCTTATTGATCCTTCTTGTATGGTTAATGTCATTACTGAAGAATTTCTTTTTACTTTGTAATTGAATCAAGTGATCTATGACAAAACAAATGTGGTTATGAAATTATTTGATGCATTTTCTTCTCCTGCAATTGGTTCTATTACATTACCTATTGAGGTCCATAACAAATCCCTTGATGTGAGCTTTGCTATTATTCCATCATCCGAACAATTTCATGTGAAGCTAGGCTATCCTTGGCTATCTTCCATGAAAGCTATTGCTTCTCCTACTCACAAGTGTTTGAAATTTCCCCATAATGGTGAAGTTGTTACTATCAATCATAGTCTCTTTAAACCAGCTGAAAGAACTTCTAGCGTTCCTATTGATTATTTTTGGCCTAAACAATTTCAATCTCTTCCACCGCGAACTGATCATCTTTTCAAATCTTATCAAAAGTGGGAAAAAGATATGATCCTATCTCTAAGTGAACCTAGAACACCCAAACTTGATATTCCTATCGTTCTTGAGAAGGAAGTTCTTCCTTTGAAAGATAAAACTAATGTCTTTCCTCAAGAAGATTCCCAACCCATCCCTATGGATGTGACTATGTCTATGTCTAATAAACTTTCTAAAGGTAGACCTATACCTCCTCGTCATGATGGACTTGGTCTCCTTCCTAAACCAGATATTCCTCCTTTATATGGAGCAGTTCCTCCTCCTTCCTCTTATAGAGAGAAGAGACCGTCCTTTTCTCCTATTGTCCAACCTGAGAGACCACAACCTAAACACCCAAGTGATAAGGATGAGAACATTCCTCCTCCTCAATCTTCTCAACTTCCTACTAAGACTAGACAAAATCGTTCTACACGTGAACACCAACGAAAGCGTCATCTTAGAGCTCGTGTAGCTGCTTCTCAAACTTTGCAATCCCCAAAAACACCTTCAACTAGTATTATTCCATTTTCTCCTTAGCCAAAAATTGAGCCAAAATCTCCTAAACATAAGATGCATGATGGTTTTGATCCTATGCGAGTTAAAGATCCTATTTTTATAAATCTTGATGATGATATAGATGAAAATGTTATTCATGATGAAAATGTTACTCCTGTTTCTTCTAATAGTGAATATGAATATGTTGATATTGATAACCATTTATCTAACAAATTTTCTAAAGCACTTATCCTAGCTCCTAGACAAGAACAACGTGGCTTGGAACATGAACATAGCTCTTGTTTGGATCTTGTGATAGCTCCATCTGCTATGTTGGATGTTCCTCCTCTAGCGTGTTTCCTACCTTCCCGAAATATTGATCAGCAAGATCGGGGGGTGGATGACGTGCTAGACTAGTTCATTAGCATAGCAGACTCTCTCCTCCTCTCTTGATCTCTTTTGCTACTTCTTCTATGTGTTATTCTCATTCTTCTATTTGTTGTCCTTAGTGTTGTCTACTTGAGGATGATGCAAAGTATTGAGATCTCTTTTGATCTCTCTCATGTTGACTCAAAAGACACATGTGTTCCCTCCTTCTAGGTGACCTTCCTTGATTAGGGAATGAAGAACAATTATGCATACATACATATGATATACATGAATTATCATACAGCATACTAACCCCAAGGAAAGTGAAGTCACCTCGTGCTTTGTGTTTTGTGTCTATTATCCTTGGGTTTATCTCACACTTGGGGGCTAAATCTTTGTGATAACATGCTCCTTTTCCTTCTCATTTCTTATGTGTATCACTACCTTAAAGTAATCACCCCCCATGAGGCATGTGCGATCGCTTTAACATAGGGGGCATACACTCCATTCATATCTCTTCAAGATTCTTAAAATTTTTGGCGAACTTAGCTTTGCCTTGAAAATTTTTTGGTATTATTCCTGCATGACTCATAGTGAAGGAACCTTACTACTGATAGTCATGGTTCTCCCTCGTGATCTTCCCTTTTACTTTGTCAATCGAAGTCATAAGATCCTTAGTCCACTGGGGGCTTGGTGTATCTTGCCTCCTTGACGTGGTGAAAGTCTTTCAATGTTGTTTCCTTGTACTTTACCAGAAGTATGGGCGTACGCTTATACTCCCACTAAAGTGGGGGCTAAATGTAGCATCATAAAATTGTGACACTTGCAATTTCAACTGCATTTGGGTCTTCACGATGGTGACATAATGTTGAACCTGAATGGAGACTCCAAAACCTATTTACGACATCAAAAACTGCATCTTTCTGCACCTTGGCCTGATCCTCCTTGCACCCTGCTGTCCCGGGAGGTGGGACGATGGCGCCCAGCGCCTTGGTCCTTTGGGACCATGGCGCCTAGTGCCCTGGTCCCTCAGGACCATGGCACCCAGTGCCTTGGTCCTTCGGGACCATGGCGCCTAGTGCCCTGGTCCCTCAGGACCATGGTGCCTAGCGCCCTAGTCCCTGGCCCTATTTTGGGCCGGGTCTCTTGTTGCGCATCGGGTCTTCAAGTTTGCAATTTGGAAAATAATGTTCCTAGGTTGGCCTAAGGTCAAAAAAATTAGTCTCCTAACCCTAATTGACAAGTATATAAACTACATTTCCCCTCCCAGAAAAAAAGGCGAAAAACATATGTATGCAAGAGGCGGAAGCGATAGGCAAGCATTCAAACATTCAAGCATTCAAGCATTCCTTCAAGCAATTGAGCATTCTAGGTCTCCATTCAAGGCTAGGTGTTGCATTCAAGAAAAGGATTCAACCATTGAAGAGGAGATCACCTACAACATACAACAGCATTACACCTTCGCATGTAAGAATACAAACATTCTTACAACAAGGTATCAATACTTGATTACATTACAAACATTTACATTTACAACATTCTCATTTCTTGGTTAATTCCAAAACCAGGGTTTGACCTGAAGGCAAACCCCTAATCCCTAACCCCCCAATTGTCCTCTCTTTTTTGTGTGTAGGTTGTAGATACGCGGCTGTAATTGAAGATCTGGAATCCTTGTGCAGAGATGAACAGATCCCCCTTTGTTTCGCGAATTTTTCGGAGGACTGTGTGTACTTCGGGCGCCATCGTCCCATCAACTTTCACTCAAACTTGCAGGACAGCATTGTCTCAACATTTTACTACTAATTTCAGGTCCGTAGCTTCATCCCGTGTCCTTATCTCCGTCTACAAGCGAATCTTTCTTACTTTTACATACACTCCTAGTTCAATCCTTCTATCTACATTCTTTACAAAAGAGGGTATCCTTGCTATCTCAAACCTTGAAACTCATTTAGAATTCAATCTTGCATTGTGTGGGATTGGATCTTATGAGTTTCAACCCCTCTTTTGAATGTAAAGTCTCTCCTAAGTGAAAACCATCAATCCTAGTGACCTCCTTTCTCTCTCCTTGGAGTGGGGGAACACCTAGGGTTCGATTTTCCGCTTTACATCTTGTTATGTTTTCTTGCTTCTTTTGTTGTGTTACTCTTGTTGCATAAGCCAGTTGATTCTCTTTGAGGGTTTTACCAATTATGGCTGCATCATTTTACCTAACATAGAATCTTACATATTGTCTCCATTATGCCCTAATGATATGTGAAAAATTCTTGATAAATTCAAGAAATATTAGTAAGATCACCTCACTAAGAAAACATTTCATGTCTATATCGAAATAGCTATTCCGATTTGAGAAATCAATGTTACATAGTCTTATCAGAATAGCTAACCCAATCCAATAAATTAGAGTTGAACATAGACATTGGGATAGCAATGTTGATCATGAAGTCTCTATTGCCTATTAGAATAACTACTAAAGGCGGAATAACAATTTTGTGTGATTCCAATAGAACAAATTATCCCGATATCGCAATTTTGATATAGCTATACCAAACCAAGCATGTGGATGTCTATCAGAATAGTTATCAAAGGTGGACAAATGGTATTTGCAATACCAATAGAGAAAGCTATCCTGACACACACACATTTCGGCATATGTCATCCCAACGAAGGAAAATACAAAAAGAGCATTATGCAAGCATATCAAAATAACTGATGAAGTTGGGATAGCATGTCAACAAGATTCTCATCACTAAAACTATTCTACTGATGGGTAAACAAAATGATATCGGGAGGAATATCTCAATTATGCACTTATGACTAAGGAGCTAATATCGGTAAGACCTATGGCAATGAAGGAAAATGATACCCCTATCGGTAAAACTAATAAAATCAGAATAATGGATCATCTGTGATCTGATAGAGCAACTTATCTGAAAAATGAAGTAATGACATTGGAATAGCTACTACAATAGTGTACTCTCGATCGAATACCTATATTGGAATAACTTATAATGATGGGTAGAATCAAAGGGGAAGATCTTCATCGGGATGACTTGTGAAGTTGAGAAGACAATTTTTAGGTATGTCGATAGTGTTGTCATTGTGTTGTCATTGATGTCAATAGAAAAATAGTGTCATTTATGTCAACTAGTATAGCATGTTACTGGCATAGCCTATCACTGGTAAGTATGGGATGTCAACCGTTCATCAGATTCACCAGTATACAAGTTAGTGTTGGAGACATAAGTTAGGATGTTGATCGGTGGATAGGAATTGGAGACGATTGACATTATGGCAATGCCAACAGGTGAGTGATGTGTTGGCAGTGTATGGTTGCCAACTAACAAGCATGTGACCGGTAAGAAAGCAAGGTTGAGATAATGGAGAAAGTACAAGCAATCGGTATGCAGTTGGATGTCATACAATAGGACTCCCACCAGATGAAGAGAAGATTGACAGATAGTAAGGTAGACAAAAGGGATGTTTATCGGGTTATTAGTTTTGATTTAAGATGTATCTGCTCAAATAGGGAAGTCACATTGGTGCAACACCAGAAGTAAAGTACATAATGTAATGACAACTAGTTCCCACCAGTTATTTGTTAGCAAGTGATGCGAATCCACTCTCACTGGGTGATTGGCATGTTGAGTGCAATAGTTCATCTACTCAAACCATTAAGTGATATTGATCTGGGATAAGATAGAGAAGTTAAAGGCAAGTGATTGAAGGCTTATGCTGGATGACCATAGTGGAACATGAGGAAGCCTCCAGCATGTGAAACCAAAGATGTGCACTAGGTCAGCAAGAGTAAGCATGATGAGCTACCGAGATAGAAGAGGAAGAGTGAGTTGTGATGTGTTTGCCACTTTGGTGCACCGATTGAGAGGAGAACCAATCAAATGAAGATGAAGGTTAGGTTTAGCAGCTGCATACATGGAGTTACCATAATGTTGATATCAACAGAGATCCATGTTGATGATTGATGTCTGTGTTGTCATGCCACCGGTGTGATAGAATGTGTGCATTGGAGACTATTGACATGTTAGTGTCAATCAATAAGTATGTCAATCGGTAAGCAAGAAAATAGGAAAAGTGGAAAGCTCTCATCAGATAAAGATATGTATGGTGACCCACTCTAGATATATGTGGTTTATTGGCAAAGTTTGGTGACTAGGTTGATGTGATCCCACTGGCAGAATAGGAAACTGCATGGTTCAAAGGTTAACTAGTTAGTGCATCACTAGTATGGCAAGAAGACCAGTAGTATGAAGTATATATCGGTTATGTGTTGTGGTCCGTGACTAATCCTAAATCAACACAGTGAAGTGAGTCGGATGCCAACAAAGATGACATTTGGATACCAGGTGGCAAGCATGCAAAGGTTGGTAAAGAGTGTTTCAACGCAGTAGTTACAGAGTCGGTTGACAATAAATGAAGACCCCAAATATCATAGGTCGATTACAAAGGTTTGCACCTCAAGGAAATTCAAAGGAAAGAGATCGGATTCCTTAACATCATGATCATGTAGGACATAAGGTTGTAGATCTAAGTTGGCATAGGAAACTGTGAGATCATTTCTGGTGATTGACAAAAGTGAGGCTGAAATATAGGTTGCAAACTGCTATGTATAGGAAATGTGCACAAGAAGGATTGGAAGATAGCGTGTTATCTGATTTCTTCCAATTTGTCAATCCCCAAGAAGATTAGATATGATTTGATATGGTGCATAGTTGGTGAGAGAAAACCCTAGCACATCAATTTTGAAGTTATGTTTTGATGGGAAAGCACAACGATATATGTACAGAGAAAAGATATAAGATGATTGATGCTCCCAGATGATTTGATTTTGCATGTCGGATATTGGAGAAGAGAGAGAGTTAATCAGTCAGGGAGTTCATTGAAGAAAATTGAAGTGATTGTATTTTGGAGAGACATAACTAATAACGGGGTTTAATAGAGGCTTAACTGGTAAGGGCAGAGTAACTGGTAAGATTGTAAAGATTATAGCAGTCAAGTGAACCGGTACTGTTAGAACCGATAAGAATGTAACAAGGAGGGAAGTAGTGCAGTGTGAGTGTCAGAGAAGATCTAGCAAGGTAAAAGCATATCAAAAGGGGAATCAGATGAGGAGGACTAATAATCGATAAATAGGTACATCGTCTAACAACCCATCCAACTGGTACAATATGAACTGGTAAGGCAGCAATAGTGAGCAAAGGAAGAGATAGAGAGGGTGAGCAGAGAATGGATAGAGAATAGAGCAGGGTTGAATAGGAAGAGAAGAGGTGAACAGGAAGAGAGATTATTTGCAGAGATTACAAAACTCATTTGTAACTAGGTTATTACTATTGGTTTGGTAACTTTCATTGTAATCACTGAGTTGGTGCTTGGTGCAGGGGTTGGTGCTACCAGGGTTGGTGCCCTAAACATTGTAACACTTGTTTATTGTGAGGCTAGATTTGAGCAGTAGAATCGAGTAGCTTTTTTGACCGAGATTTTTCCCACATTGGGTTCTTCTTGTATATCCAGTGTTAAGTGATGTATCCTTGTGTGTGCTTGCATCTTAATCTATTCATTGTCTCACCGGTATAGTCACCTAGTGTTTGGTCTACTAAATAGTACACATAGTCAGGTTTAAAAAGGTTAAGGATATTGATAACCACTGATTCACCCCCCTTTCAATGACATCTTGTATTCTACAATTGGTATCAGAGCCTAGGTTCCCGATTAGATAAGCTTTCTCCAGCTTGGGTAGATTCTTGTTTGAGAACACAATGGTCCGTTTTGAGTCAACCCCTACTCTAGTTTTTGATGGGTCTAACTATTCCATTTAGAGTTGTAGAATGGATGTCTACCTATCCTCATTAGGCTATGATACATGGATGTCAGTTGTAAATGGTCTCTCTAATCTTGTCAGTCCTCCCATTGGTCTTGAAGTAGAGAGAAAATCTAAGTGCAATGTTGAAGCTATGAAAGCTATCTTGAGTGGGCTTCTTGATGATGTTTCTTCAAAGGTGGACAAATCCAAATCCTCAAAAAGCTTGTGGGAGATACTAAAGAAACTTTATGGAAATGGAACTAGCACTGCTAAACTAGTTTGTGGAAGCAGGAAGAACAATAGAACAAACAAATGTGTAGATGATGAAGATAGATCATTCAGCTTTTGTAGAAATGATGAAGAGGAAACTCATCTCTTCATGGCCCAAGAGACACAAAGTGAGATGCACACATCTCAAAGTGATCATGTAGATCAATCCTACTGGCAAGATGTGTTTGGTAGTGATGAAGAAGATGAAGCTGGAGTAGATCTTGAAGGAGAACTTGTTAGTGCACTTGAGGAACTTAGCAGAGTAAGAAAATAATACAATATGTTCAAGAATGTTGTTATTGTAGAGCAATACCAGTTGATCAAAGGTCTTCAAGAGTCAGAGTCAACCATTACTAATATGAAAGCACAAGTGGATGTTGCTCAAAAGATGAATGTAAAATCAAAATCAAATTTGGATACCAACAAATGCAAGTGAAAAGATTTAGAGTCAGAGCTTGAGGCCAAGGACAAAGAATGTTAGAACCTAATACGTGAAATGGATAATTTGAGGAAAGACCTTGAGAAGTGCTAGAATGAGCTCAAGGTGAGGATCCAGTATGATGTCAACACTGATGCCTTGGATAAAATGTTGAATAAACAAAAACACTCCAAGGATATTAGAGGACTAGGATATGATACCAGTAAGTGCTCCATAAGCAAAGATGTCTCCAACAAATAAATTTACTTTGTCTCCTCAAGTGGAAAGGACAATGGTCAGACCTTCACAGTCAAGAATGATCCAAGGAAGAAGGTTGACCTAACTATAAACCAGTGAGGACATGAAGCTAAAGATGACTATTGCAGGGAGGAATAATGTTGATTCAAAAGGAAAAGGAAAGCTGAGAGAAGATGACTTTATCAGCAATAAGAACAAGAGAAGACGGTCTAGAAGATCTTCTACCAGCAGAGGACAAAGAGATTCTTCTTCCCACAAGACAAGACAAGTGTGGATTAAGAAGGGATCAAATGAAGGGATTGTAGACAATAGGCAACACAAGATCCATCCTCAGAGAAGTAGAAATGAAGAAAACAAGCCTGCAAAGTCACCAATTGTTTGGCAGAATAAATTTGTAAGTAATAAGCCCTCCTTCTTCGGTTACTACTTTTCATGTAAAGATTATGGCCATAAAGAAGATGAATGTAAAAAGGGGTCAAGGAAAAGACAAAGTGTTTCTCCCAGGAATGGAAATTTATGTTATCATAGATATTGTGCATATGAGCACAAGATTTCAAAGGGTAGAAATATGCATATGTCATCTCCCGATTATGCAAACATGAATTCTTTAGCCATTCCAAGAAATGCAATTGTTACAAGTTATCAATGTAATGGATTTTTCCATAAAAGTCATGAATGTAGAAAGAAGATAATTCAGTCATATGGCAGTCAGTGGAACAATCTTGCTCATTATGGAAGAAGTTACAAGGCATATGAGCATCAAAGACCTGCATGGAACAAAAGGAGAAATGTTCTTGCAAAAGCAAGAAGTCTATTCAAACCGGTGGTTGGCTACAACAACATGATCAGGAGAAGAAGAACAAGATAGATAAACAGAAGATTCCATGATCATCATGTTGGCATAAACACATTCTGCTACTACAACCATGTTTCTGGAGCTAGGACCAACCAACATAAGAAAATTAATACTGCTCCAAAAATTGCAAATGAGAAAAGGAAGGATATCAAGCAAGTGTGGAGGAAGAAGAAAGAAGATATGACCATGGGCAGGCACTGTGCATTCAATGCACAAGTGATATCTCCTAAGGCTTAAAGGAGATGCACGAGCTTAGGGGGAGCTACATATTGATCACATTATTCACCCCCAAATTTGAACAAGAAAATTGAAAGGACATGCTGCCACTAGTATAAGGGAGAAGATGAGATGACACAGTGTGTGTAGTTACTGCCTTGGCTACACATCCACATAGGTGTGATGAATTAATGGTGCATGTGTAATTGGATGGTCCAAAATACTGAATGGTAGCAGTGGCATGTGACACAGGAAGGAGTCAGTGGATAGAGTACTCCGGTAGGGATATTGGATTGGTATAGTAAACCAATATGTATAGTATGTTATCAGTATGGATATCAACCAGAACTACAAATTATGTGAGTCAATGTATTCTGGTAACATTGCAGTGGCTCTTGTGGGTTGGATAGATGAATTTATGTCTTAAGTGATATTGGAGAAGTCCTGAATGACAATGAGTTGGTCCAGTAGCTCATCCTATATGAATTCATTAGTAAGAGTTAACCGGTTTGACAGTTGACATGGTGTTGTGGTCATGAAAGATCATGTCACAAGATATGATGGATATCATAGAAGTGGAAAACCATCTGTAGATCATGTATGCTCAGCTCTATCGGTACAAGGTGTAGATTGGAACTCCAGTTTAGGACCAAATAGGCAATGAAGACCTGAGATATGTGGTTTAGGGGGAGTTCACAACCATACCTTTTGATAGGTATCAAACATGTTGGACACAGGGGCGAATTAGATAGTTGTTTAATAGTACAGATTTGTTAGTAACTTTGGGAAAGTGTCAATTCAATTTTTTATCTATCAAAGTCACAAATTAGTCTACCCAAGATAATGATGGAACAGGACCAGAATAGGCTTATCAGATATTGCCAGTGACTTCTAGTAGGGTTAGTCCAATTTTTACTAATAAAAATCACAATTGCACCACCAGGTGAAAGGAATATCAGTGTGCTCTATTGAGAGAACAACCGTCAAAGGAAAAAAAAGGGGGGGGGGGGACTGACTAAACCAGTTGTGATGAGAAAAAGGGAAATAAGTTTTCAACCTATATGTCAAAAAAGGAGATTTGAAAAAGAGGGATAGTTACTTGCAAAGGGGGAGAATATACCATTGATGTTAGATTTGCATCAACAATTAGTATCAGTGTTAGTGTTAGCAAATTGGTGTCAAAATAACTTGTTTCATACCAAAGGGGCAGAAGCGATTGATAGAAAGCTCTGTCAGTCTCCTTTATCATTGTTGTAAAAGGGGGAGAGAAAACTAGTAGTATACCAAATACTAAATGTGTTGACATCAATGCCAAAGGGGGAGATTGTAGGCATTATGTTGTTATTGATGTCAGCCATAAATGGTGTCATTTATGTCAACTGGTATAGCACGTTACTAGTATAGCCTGTCACTAGTAAGTATGGGATGTCAATCGATCATTAGAGTCACCAGTATACAAGTTAGTGTTGGAGACATAAGTTGGGATGTTGACCAGTGAATAGGCATTGGAGACAATTGGTGAGTGATGTGTTGGTAGTGTATGGTTGCCAACTAGAAAGAATGTGACCGGTAAGCAAGCACGGTTGAGCTAATACAAAAAGTGTAGGCAACTGATATGCAGTTGGATGTTATACAATAGGGCTCCCACTGGATGAAGATGTTGTCACCAAATGAAGAGAAGATTGGCAGATATTAAGGTAGACCAAATGGATGTCTACCGGGTTATGAGTTTTGATTGAAGATGTATCTGCTCAAACAGGGAAGTCACATTGGTACAACACCAGAAGCAAAGTGTACAATGTAATGATAACCAGTTCCCACTAGTTATTTGTCAATGGGTGACAAGGATCCACTCTCCCTAGGTGATTGGCAAGTTTAGTGCAATGATTCATCTACTCCAATCGGTAAGTGATAATGCTTTGGGATAAGATAGAGAAGTTAAAGGCAGGTGATTGAAGGCCTATACTGGATGACCATAGTGGAACATGAAGAAGCCTCCAACATGTGAAACCAGAGATGTGCACTGGATCAGCAAGAGTAAGCATGATGAGCTACCAGGATAGAAGAGGAAGAGTGAGTTCTGATGTGTTTGCCACTTTGGTGAACCAGTTGAGAGGAGAACTGTTCAAATGAAGATGAAGGTCAGGTTTAGCAGCTTTAGACATAGAGTTACCAGAATGTCGATATCAACAAAGATCCATGTTGATGATTGATGTATGTGTTGTCATGCCACTGGTGTGATAGAATGTGTGCATTGGAGACTGTTTAACATGTTAGTGTCAACCAATAAGTATGTCAACTGGTAAGCGAGCAAAGAGGAAAATTGGAAAGCTCTCATCAGATGAAGATATGTATGGTGACCCACTCTGGATACATGCGGTGGATTGGCAGAGTTTGGTGACTGGGCTGATGTGATCCCATCGGTAGAACAAGAAATTGAATGGTTCAAAGGTTAACTGGTTAGTGCATCACCGGTATGGCAAGAAGACCGTAGTATGAAGTATACATCGATTGTGTGTTGTGGTTGGTGACTAAGCTTGAATCAATATAGTGAAGTGAGTTGGATGCTAACAAAGATGACATGTGGATAATAGGTGGTAAGCATGCAGAGGTCAGTGAAGAGTTATTTAGCAAGGTAGTTGCAGAGTCAGTCGATATTAAATGAAGATCCTAAATATCACAGGTCAATTGCAAAGGTTTGTGACTCAAGGCAAGTTGAAGGATGAAGATCTGATTCCTTGAGATCATGATCAGGTAGGACATCAGTTTGTAGATCTAAGTTGGCATAGGAAAGCACAAGATTATTTATGGTGATTGAAAAAAGCAAGGCCGAAAAACAGGTTGCAAATTGCTAAGTATAGTAAACGTGCACAGGAAGGATTAGAAGATGGCATGTTATCTCATTTGTTACAGGTTGTCAATCCCCAAGAAGATTAGATATGATTTGATATGGTTCATGATCGGTGAGAGAAAACCCTATCACCCCAAGTTTGAAGTTATGTTTTGGTGGGAAATAACAAGGATAAATGTGCAAAGCAAAGATCTAAGTTGATTGATGCTGCCAGATGATTTGATGTTGCATGTTGGATATTGGAGAAGAGAGAGAGTTAATCAGTTAGGGAGTTCATCAAAGAATATTGAAGTGATTGCATGTTGGAGAGATATAACTGGTAACAAGGTTTAATAGAGGTTTAACCGGTAAGGTTAGAGTAATTGGTAAGCTGCTATAGATTGTAGGAGTCAAGTGAACTAGTAGTGTTAGAATCAGTAAGAAGGCAGTAGAGAGGGAAGCAGTGTAGTGTGAGTGTTAGAGAAGATTTGGCAAGGTAAAAGCAGAGCAGAAGGGAAATCAGACAGAGAGGATTGAGAACCGGTATACTAGTGCATGGTTTGACAACCAATCCAACCGATATAGTCTAAACAGGTAAGGCAGAAATAGTGAATAGAGTACTAGTAGAGAATAGAGCAAGGTTGAACAAGAAGAGAAGAGGTGAACCAAAAGAGAGATTATTTGCAGAGGTTACAAAACTCATTTGTAACTAGGTTATTACAATTTTTTGGGTAACTTTCATTGTAACCACTGAGTTGGTGTTTGGTGCAAGGGTTGGTGCTCCTTGGGTTGGTGCCCTAAATCAGTAGGGGTTGGTGTTCCTTTGGTTGGTGTCCTAAATATTGTAATAGTTGTTTATTGTGAGGCTGGATTGGAGCAGTAGAATCCAACATCTTTTCTCACCGAGGTTTTTCCCACATTGGGTTTTCCTTGTATATTTGGTGTTATGTGATGCATCCTTGTGTGTTCTTGCATCTTAATCTCTTCATTGTCTCACCAGTATAGTCACCTAGTGTTTGATCTACTAACCGATACACACAGTCAGGTTTAAAAAGGTTAAGGATATTCATAACCACTGATTCACCCCCCCTCTCAGTGGCATCTTGTGTTCTACAGATAGTTGAAAAAATATCGATAAGAACCAAACAAGATGTGTTTGGCATAGGTAACCTAAAGATCAAAATCAAGTTGGTGGTTACTTATCGATATAACCTATGCCAAAATGACGTGAACTACAGATAGTTTCAAGCAGTGACTAAATTGTCAGAAAGGCGCCAACCTAAGAGATGTGAGGGATGAAGTGAAGTGATGTAATCCTATTATAGGATATTTATATGTAGAAAATTAGAGATATTAGTGGGTGAATCAGATTTTGTAATATATAATACTATAAAGATACTATCACTATTGTAATACATATTTTTGAGCAATACAAGAACTAGTTCTTTTATTTTCAAATTGTGTTGTGGATTCTTTCATCTTTAGATCAATTCTTTGTTATAACCATTTGAAGAAAATGATTGTTATCTTAAATCCTTGTGTGATGATTTTATATCATAATTTCAAGTTAGAAAAATATAGAGCACGTCTAAGACAAAAGGTGACTATTTCCATTTTATTCTAATTGGTCTTTCTATGAGAGTTGAATTCAATTAGACTAACTGTAATTGAAGATATCTAATTGTAACATTGAGGGTTGGGTAATTCACAGATCCATCCAAGGGAGGATTTAAAAATTATCTTTTAGAGTTATACATAGGGTTTGCAAGTGAATGACTCTATTTCCCTAAAGAAATAAGGCATTAGTCTAATTACATACAAATTTCAATTCAAATCACTTATCCATACTTTTTTAGTTTCATTTCTATGTTAGTAGGAGACATAAGTAGAAGTTAGAAGGAAGGATAGTTAGAAATCAGACAGTAGGAACCAACTTAGAGAAAAGATAATCAATTAAAGAACATCACCAAGACAGTAGGAGAAATCAGATAATTGAAAGATAGTTTATCCCAAAGAAATATGCCACTTTGAGATAAACAATAGAGGTAAAAAATACGATATACAAATCTGCTATAAAAAGATACAAGTAAGAAGAACAATTAGTGAGTAGGTACACCCACCTAGGTTCTGTAGATCCTAAAGTGAGGGAGTTAGTAACCTTAAAAGATTCACTCTATTAGTTGGCCAATTAAATTGGAATATTTGATCATTGACCAAGGCATACTCATAGAATTTTCCAATCTGTTGGTTTGAGCACCAATAGACTAGTTGCAAATTGTCTAAGAATGATGAATCTCCAAAAGCTAATCAAAGTTTGTATAAATCTATGGTTGGTGGACTATTATAACTTACTCAAACCAGCCCAGACATTATGCATGTTGTGTGCATGGCTACTAGATATCAATTTGATCCGAAAGAGAGTCATGTCATCGTTGTTAAGAGGATATTCATATACTTGAAGGCAACTGTAGACTATGGTTTGTGGTATTCAAGGAATGATTATTTCATGCTATGTGCTTACATTGATGTTGATTAGGCTTGTGATGTAGATGATTGAAAGAGAACTATCGATGGAGCATTCTTTTTGGGTAAGAAATTGGTTTCATGGGCTAGTAAGAAACAAGATTCAGTATCTCGAGTACACTATTGCTGCTAGTAATTGCACTCAGGTAGTTTGGATGAAGAAAATGTTGAAGGATATCAGAGTTATATATGATGAGACTACTATGATATACTATGATAATTCTAGTTCTATTAACATGTCAAAGGATTTGGTGCAACATTCAAAGACTAAACATGTGTCAATCAAAGTATGTATCTACAAAGGAAAAAAATGTTGATATTTTCACTAAGCCTTTGCCGGCAAATATATTTGTCTATTTGAGAGACAAATAAGGGGTATCCACTCATCCTAATGAAAACTAGATGCATCAAGTTGCATCTATTCGGTGGATCTCAGAGCCTTATCTTTCTATCTGGATTGATGAGTTGTTGTTGCTCCTCTGGTGGAGTAGTCTGTATTTTAGGGGGAGAGATTCCTGAAATTTTTTTTTGGGGGGGGGGGAGAGTAATTTTGGTTTTCTATTTTGAGATCTTTAGCATTGTTATCAAAGGTGGAGAGAGATCATGCAAAAAATTGCTTTATCTGTCTTGATCTTAGGGGGAGTTTGTTGGAGATATCTTCTTTCTTTGCATTCACTATTCTTCACATTCATATGTTTCCATCAATGCCAAAGGGGGAGATTATTGTAAATCATTGTATATTGTTGCTGCTAGGATATGTTTTTTTCATTGATGTCAACATATTCCAGTGATTTTCTCTGGTGATTGCAGATTGAGAAGATCTTATCATCTCATTTGTAGTTTTGTTTTGCTTTATTGGTGCTTTGTAGAGTACGATATGTCCTCTGGTATATTCCGATGTGATTAGATATTGAGCTAAGATTTTGGGATATTGTTTGGGATGGTCTTATGTATCTTCACTTTAGATGGATCATTATTTTCTACTCTGCAAGTTATCTTTCTTTGTAATAGTTGTTGATTGGTTGTGTTCTTGAGTTTCAGATGTTGACAGATGAAGATTTGATAAGTTGTGTTGGTGTAGCTATTACTGATGATTCTAACATGCTTTCTAGTGTTTCCTAATCATTTCCTATTTGTTTTGATGATGTGCATTATTAATTGTGTGAGCTATTGGTGGTTTTCATGAACCAGTGATGATCTTCATGTTATGCTGTATTTCTGGTGGTGTAGCATGTTGCGGTTGATCTTGGTGTGATTTGTGGTGGAGTTGAGTGTTTGCAAATTTTAATTAGTTCCATGTTATGCTATGTAAATCATTATATCGGTTTGGTGGTCGATCTTTGTATTATGTGATATAATTTTGTAATTATGAGTTGAGGGTTTAGCCAACCTTGTTGTCAAGGTTGATGATTTGTATATATAGATGATATTGTCATGCAATTTGGTGACAAAGGTTGTGTTTGCGTTATCAAAGAGTGGTGTATGTGCAAATAGTGATTCATCCTTTGAAATTATGATTGAGAAGATATTGGTGTTGCAAAGTAGACATATGAGCTTAACCAGAATTGTAATCAAGCATTTGCAGATGCTATTCTTTCAGTTCATTCCTTTCGAATTGTAGTCCAAATCTTGTTGTAAGTCAGTGAGACTTCCCTGAGGGTTGTAGCCTTCTGGGTCATTATCTTTTGAGCGGTGAGCTCTAGGCAGTGTGCTTGAATCCATGGGCATTCCCCATTGTAATATTTTCACATACTACTACAGAGTATCATCTTACTATGGGTAGGTTCCCACCATGGTTTTTCCCTTAACCGGGTTTTCCACATCAACAATCTTGGTGTTGTGTGTTGTGCTTTCAATTTCCTTATCTTTACTATTTTAGCAATTTATCAGATTTGTATTTGTAGCTAAGTTTGTAGATCCGGTGAAGATTGATTCACCCCCCCTCTCAGTCTTCCTTCATTGTTGTTGCCAATAGGTCTAAAAATAATTCTATTCTCTTTTGTTTCTACTCTAGTGAAACTGAACTTGTGGTTCAAAATGAATGGTTGTACCAGATATATCTCTAATGATCATATTGTCCATTTGGACTACTTTCCTTATCATTACTATGTCATTGATCAAGTTTTTGTGGTTCTTTTTGTTACAATAACTGATGGACAACTAAGAGGGGAGGGTGAATCAGTTGTCAACAGATTATACAACTTTAAGCACACAAAACCTTTTACTGGAATGCATAAAACAAATACCATAATAGAAGATATAACAATTAAGCACAAACATAAATCACAGAACAAATACCAACCATCCATAACACAAAACATCATGATTTGTACATGGAAAACTCAGTAAAGGGAACAACCATAGTGGGAAGCCTAACCACAGTAAGATAATACTTCTATAGTAAGTATGTGATTACAAAGAGGGTCCTGCACATGCAGGAAGGCACACTTCCTAGAGTGCACTACTCATCACAAAAGGAGTCTCATTGACTACAAAAGAAATCTAGTCTACAATCCAGAAAGATGAATGAACTGCAAGAATAACATCTCCTATGCTTGAGTACAGTTTCAGTTAAGCTCAATACCAGAGGTCTTAAACCGATTACACAAACCCAATTCAATCACCTACAATCGACCAAAACCTCTACATATGATTACAACTTTATTTGCACATAGATAATCCCGTAACCCATACCATGTCATGATCTACAAAGAGATCTTACATCATATTTATACCAACCCAAGACCTAAACAATTAGGTCGGCCACCTAAAAGATAAGAAAATAAATATGTTACATAATCCCTCAAACCAATGATAAACTAGGTTGGCCTAAGACCAAAACAACATAAACCAAACATAAAATCCAATTGGTGACACGTCGAGAGCATCAACCAACACGTTACATAAACTGGTCCATAACCTAGCATAATAACACCAGACCCAAAATAGGTCACCATAAGCTAAATGAAACACCATGAACAAATGGAAAATGAACATGATAACCATTGGCATCCTAATAACCTTCTAGAAGCTACACCAACACCACTTATCGGATTCATCAAAAGATCTTCAACAAAGATTTGTCAGTGAAACCCTTACCGATAACCATTAGACTTACTAGAACATATGATAGCATCTGAATCATCAAATCCTGAACCAACTGAATGTGATATGCATCAGAAACACATGAATAACTAGTCCAAACTGTAGCATCCTAAAATTGCGACACTTGCAATTTCGACTGCATTTGGGTCTTCACGATGGCGATGCAACACGGAACCTGAATGGAGACCCCGAAACTTGTTCATGACATCAAAAACTGCATTTTTCAGCACCCTGGCCTGATCCTCCTTACACCCTGTTGTCCCTGGAGGTGGGACCATGGCACCCAGCGCCCTGG
This sequence comes from Cryptomeria japonica, assembly GCF_030272615.1. NCBI lineage: Eukaryota > Viridiplantae > Streptophyta > Pinopsida > Cupressales > Cupressaceae > Cryptomeria > Cryptomeria japonica. The sequence goes on along the minus strand of NC_081408.1, from coordinate 595,918,439 downwards.
TCCCTGGCCCTATTTTTGGGCCCGGTCTCTTTTGGGTCTCGGGTCTTTATGTTTGCAAATTGGAAAATAATCTTCCTAGGTTGGCCTAAGGTTGGAAAAATCAGTCTATCAGCCCTAATTGGCAAGTATATAAACTACATTTCCTCTCCCATTTTGGGAGATGGACAAAAAGGCAGAAACGATATTCAAGCATTCAAGCATTCCTTCAAGCAATTGAGCATTCTAAGTCTCCATTCAAGGCTAAGTGTTGCATTCAAGACAAGGATTCAACCATTGAAGAGGAGATCACATACAACATACAACATACTACATACATTACACCTTCGCATGTAGGAATACAAACATTCTTACAACAAGGTATCAGTACTTGTTTACATTACAAACATTTACATTTACAGCATTCTCATTTCTTGGTTAATTCCAAAACCGGGGTTTGACCTAAAGGCAAACCCCTCATCCCTAACCCCCCAATCGTCCTCTCTTTTCTGTGTGTAGGTTGCAGGTACGCGGCTATAATTGAAGATCTGGAATCCTTGTGCAGAGATGAACAAATCCCCCTTCATTTCGCGGATTTTTTGGAGGACCGTGTGCATGCCGGGTGCCATCGTCCCATCAACTTTCGCTCAAATTTGCAAAACAGCACCATCTCGACATTTTACTGCTAATTCCAGGTCCGCAGCTTCATCCCATATCCCTATCTCTGTTTATAAGTGAATCTTTCTTGCTTCTACATGCATTCCTAGTTCAATCTTTCTATCTACATTCTTTACAAAAGAGGGTATCCTTGATGTCACAACCCTTGAAACTCATATAGAATCCAATCTTGCATTGCGTGGGATTGGATCTTGTGGGTTTCAACCCCTCTTTTGAATGTAAGTCTCCCCTAAGTGAAAACCATCAACCCTAGTGACTCTCCCTTCTCTCTCCTTGGAGTTGGGGAGGGGAGCATGACTAGGGTTCAATTTTTCCGCTTTACACAAACCAATTCCACAAGACAGACCAAACTGGAGACAAATCTCAAGATCAACATCAAAGACCAACCACTCTACCGGAAGTCGGTAGACAACAAAACAACTAGTGTTGACATTAGTGACAAACATCAATGCAACACATAATCAATTACTCCAAATTACCAACAATCTCCCCCTTTGGTATTGATGGAAACACTAGATGTGAAAAACATTCAAGTGCCAAGAAATGCCAAACAAGTCTCCCCCAATGGAAGACATCCAACAATCTCCCCAAAATGATATAACAATAAATTTCTAAACCAATAGACCAAACTCCCCTTGTGAATGATATCTCTGTTAAGCTCTATTTCTCACATATATATATATCTCTCCCTTTGACATCAATGCCAAAAATCTGACATAAACAACAAACAAAAATTATAAATCCTTTGAACCACATAGCTAACTACTCCCTCCGAGTAGTAGCACCAACACATCAATTTGGAATGAATGATAGTTCTAATAAAACATGTCAAAGTGATGCCAATCAGCATCACTCAAGTCTCTACCAAAGGGGAATAAACTCCCAATCTATCTCTGAAGTACTCAAATGTTTTCTTAGGCAAAGGTTTAGTGAAGATACTTGTAATCTACTCTTTAATGTTCACATAAACCAGTCTGACTTCATTTGCTTCCACCTTCTCCTTTAGAAAGTTATATTTAATAGAAAAGTGCTTAGTCTTAGAATGAAATACTGGATTCTTTGATATGTCAATAGCAATAGAGTTATCACAGTGAATAACTACCGGTTCATTACAATCTACCCTTATATCCTTCAACATTTGCTTCATCCATAGAACTTGTCTATAGTTAGTAGTAGCAACAACATACTCAGCTTCAGCAATAAATAAAGAAGTAGATGATTGTTTCTTGATGATCCATGAAACAAGTTTCTTTCCAAGAAAGAAAGCTTCACCAGATGTTATTTTCCAACCATCAACATCTCCAACCCATTCAATATTTGTATATGCACATAGTGTAAATTCATCATTTTTAGGATACCACAAACCATACTCAGTTGTTCCTTACAATACCTGAAAATCCTTTTCACCGCACTCTCATGATTCTCTCTAGGATCACTCTGATATATTGATACAATACAAACTACATTCATTATATCTAGTCTATTTTGAGTCAGATATAACAAACCTCTAATCATATATTTATACCTTGTAGGATTTACTAGAGCTGATGCATCATTCTTTGTCAATTTCTAACTTGTAACCATAGGAGTACCAACTGGTTCAGAATTTTCCATACCAAAATTCTTCAACAACTCTCTAGAATACTTAGTTTGACAAATGGAAATATCTTTATTTGTCTGAGTAATCTGCAAACCTAAGAAAAATTTCATCTCCCCAATCATAAACATCTCAAATTCATTCTTCATATTATCAGAGAATTCCATACATAGCTTATCCTCACCTCCAAAAATGATATCATCAACAAAGACTTCAACAATCAATATGTCATCATTAGTGATCTTATAATATAAGTTACTGTCAGCATTACCTTTAGTGAAACCAAGCTTCAGAAGATATTTGTCCAATCTACCATATTTTTGTCATCTAAAAGTGAAAATCCATCAAGTTAGTCAATTTAAACTTCCTCTTCAAGATCTCCATTCAAAAATGCACACTTAACATCCATCTAATAAACCTTGTATTTCTTATGGGCAGCATAAGCAAGAAATAATCTCATAGCTTCAATCCTAGCTACCAGAGAAAAAGTCTCATCATAATCAATTCCTTCCTTTTGAGAATATCCTTTACATACTAATCTAGCCTTATTCCTCACAAATTTTCCATCCTCATTCAATTTATTCCTAAAGACCCATTTAGTTCCAATAACATTCTTATTTTTAGGTCGGGGAACTAAAGTCCATGTGTTGTTCTTTTCTATATGTGATCTAATTCCTCTTCCATAGCTCTCATCCAACATTCATCTTTACAAGATTCAATTACTAATGCCAGTTCAACTTGAGAAATTAAACATACCTAATCAATTGCCAACCTTCTTCTTGTCATTACTCCTTTGTTCTTGTCTCCAATGATCTGATCTTCTGAATTATTAAATAAGCTTACATACCTACAAGTCTTTTGACTTTCTATTTCTTTTCTCTGATCTTCAGTTACTGTTGAATTTTATGATACTGTCAAGGTAACCGGTTCAACATTTTTTCTGGTATAGGTGCTACCAATTCAGTTATGATCATCTCCACTTTCGGTTCTCTCTCATAAGTTCTGATTTGACCTTTGTACTGCTCATCCACCTTGACATTAGCACTCTCCACAATTCTCTGCAATCTTTTGTTATAACATCTATATGCTTTGCTTTCATTAGAATAACCAAGAAATATCCCTGCATCACATCTAGGATCAAAATTTCTAATGGAATCATCTCTTTTGATATAACATTTACTACCAAAGATTCTAAAATACTTAACTATAGGTGTATGACCAAACCATAACTCATAAGGTGTCTTACCGATGTCTCCTTTGATATGAACTATGTTGAATGTGTATATTGTCATTCTTATAGCTTCTCTCCAATAGATATGAGGTAGATTATCTTCCATCATCATAGTTATAGTTGCATCCAATATAGCTATGTTTTTTATTTCCACAACACCCTTCTGTTGAGGTGTTCGGGGTGCAGACAACTGTCTCCTTATCCCATACTTCTCACAATAATTGTTAAATTCATCGGATTTGAATTCATCACTCTCATATGACCTTAAGTATTTAATCTTCAACCATGTCTCTATCTCAACTTTAGCTTTAAACATCTTTAACTTTTCAAAAGCTTCGGATTTCTCCCTCAGAAAAGTAACCCACATCATTCTAGAATAGTCATCAATGATTAGCATGAAATATCTATCACCCTGAATTTTTTTTATTATAGCAGGACCACACAAATTAGTATGAATAAGATCAAGAACATCATTTAATTTGTCTTGTATACTCTTAGAATAAGTTCTGACTTGCTTTCCCATTTGACATTCCTTACATACCAAATTAAAGGGCTTCACAATCTTAGGTATATCTCTAAAAACCTTAGTTGAATTGAGCTTTACAATGCAATCAAAATTCACATGACACAACCTCTTATGCCATAGCCAACTCTCATCAATTTGTACAATTAAACATGTCTTCTCACCAGAGTTCAAATGAAAGATGCTACCTTTAGTCTGTGTACCGGTTGCAATCTCCAATCCAGATCTGTTAATGATTTTGCATTTTCCATCCTTGAATTGTAACTGAAATCCCTTATCCACCAATTTTCCTACACTCAAAATATTATGCCTTAAAACCTTCAACATAATAAACATTATCAGTTTTATGCTTACCATCCAATGATATAGTTCCTCTTCCTCTGATCATGCATGTTTTGTTATCTCCAAATCTAACCAGACCACCATCAAATTCTTGCAAAGATAGAAACTTCCTTTTATCTCCAATCATATGATGTGAACATCCACTATCTATCACCAATTCATCATTTTCTTCAATTTTAGTAGCAAGGGCCTTTTCCTCATTTTGAATAA